>NW_006408539.1:17367068-17368420 GCF_000296735.1 Chrysochloris asiatica
TGAAATATTTCTATCGATTTAGACAATAAAGGAAACACTACCACATCTATGTCAAGACATTTGGAAGATAGTTACCTCACCAGCTAACTGGAAAGGACCCATGAGAGCCTCGGAAATGATAAGACTTTCATATATCTTTTGCCCATTCCAAAGAATGGTGAGCCAACGAAATGAGGAAGTGATAGAACAATTATCATTAATATTAATAGTTGCTGTTGCTGTGTGCTGTCGAGTCTGTTCTGACGCACAGAAACGCTGTATAGGGTTTCCGAAGAGCAACTAGAGTGATCCTGTACAGGGTTTCTGAGACTGCAAACCTTTCTAGAGCAGAAAGCCTCATCTTGCTCTGTATTATAATTTAATTGTTACAACAAGGTCGTTTGTTTCACATTTTTTTTTTTTTTTTAACAGAGATGTTTTTGTTTTTTAATTTTTTTTATTACCAGTTAAATTGATTTAAGAATTCTGGTGAAAACAAATTCTAAAATCAGTCATTTTAGGATCATATCAAGATAAAGAATAGATATTTAACCTGGTTAGCAGTCCAGTGCTTATCCTACAGTGCTACACCAGGACCCCAATTTTAATGGTAATGTAAAGATGGATGCAGCAGTATATCCACAGGGAACTACCAGAAAAGCACTTATCAACATCCAGAAGCAATAAAGAAAATTGTTATTAAATTTGAGCACAAAAGAAAATCACACCCCGGCCTCACCTTGTTGTTGGTAAGTGCCATCGAGTCAGCTCTGAGTCATAGCCACCTTATATAGGGTTTCCAAGGGGCAGCCGGTGGGTTTGAGCTGCCAATCTGTGGCACATTAGTCATTGGATCAACTAAAATTAATATTTAGTTAAAGGAAAACCCTTGGAAGACCAAGGAAGAATCTTGTCACTCTTTATATTCCTTAGCTTTATCTAATTATTTAACTAAGAGCATGTGTGGTGATTTTGTCAACAGACACTTTACAAAAATACTAAAACTGCTTCAGGAAGTCCTGGTGTGGTACAGGGGGTTATGGCACTGGGCTGAAAAGTTGGTTTGAGCCATAAGGTTCGTGGTTCAAGCTCACCAACTGCTCTTAGGAAACCCTATAGCGGGTTGCTATGGGCTAGAACTGACTCGATGGCACTTAACAACAACAGCAACAAGATATATGTGAAAATACAGAAAAATAGAGGAATATAGATTACCTATTACCCATAAATATTGGTTTCCAGTGTATCTATCTAGTCTGTCTCTCTCTTAAATTATGCATGTATCTTTCTACCCAATTTACATGATGCTGTTCAGTAGCTTCAAGTCAGTTCCAACACAGAGTGATCCTGTACAGGGTTTCTGAGACTGCAAA
>NW_006408539.1:17372318-17373223 GCF_000296735.1 Chrysochloris asiatica
CACAATAAAACATTAAAAAAAAAAAAAAAAAAGAATACCAGCAGTTCCTGGCAAATCAGATCTCCCTCCATCCCCCAGTAAATCTGTAGCCAAAGGACTTAAATAAAAAAGGATCCTGAAGCCTTTCTGGTGGGCCCCTATCATGTACTTGTTTCAGATTTAATTATAGCCAACTCAATCCCAGGTCCTTTATCACATGAAGTGTGCCCTGAGGAATTCTTCAATTGGGTCCAATTGGATAACATCTATCATCTATTGAAAAAACAAAAACAAAACCTGATTACTTTTGGTTTTGACTTTTAATTATAAGCCTAGAATGCAAAAAAAAAAAAAACACCTAATGACATTGACTAAGGGGAGGGCCACACACAAATTTTGCAAAGAATGCCAGTAACATGCTACTGACATTAGTGCTGGTGATGCTGTAGGTTAAGCACTGGACTGAAAATCACAAGGTCAGTAGTTCAAACGTACCAGCCGCTCCATGAGAGAAAGATGAGGCTTTCTACTCCTACAGAGATGTACAGTCTTAGAAACCATATGCAGGGTGGGTATGAATCAACGGCACCCAACAACAGTAACAACAAAATGTATACATATAAAAATTGAATTGGTAAATGCCGTGTGATAGATAAATTTGCACCAATGAAAGGGAAACTAAAAAGAGTGTAGCTGTTTAGACTGTTTATGTACAACCAATAACCTCATGAGATTTGGTTCCTTGGTTTGGAGGTTTAACATCAATGGTTCCATGGAACATCCTAGTTAATTTGTTTAATAACGTGGTTAGTGATTCTATTTTACATCCTAGTTTGGTGCATAGTGCCTGGGGTTTTATAAGTTTCTAAGAGACCATTCAAGGCATGGAGATTGGCTACTGTTCTCCTGGAGTAACAGAGAAAGAA
>NW_006408539.1:17375638-17408034 GCF_000296735.1 Chrysochloris asiatica
GGCACTTAACAACAACAATAGGCACCTTTGGCAGCTATAGAGCATCCACACCATAGAAGAAATTCTCGATCTTAAAATCTCCCACCGTCCTCTTCTAGGTGGAAAACAAACTTACTTATAAGAGATTCTTAGAATGGATAAGGCTTGACAACAATGAGTGAACAAGATGTGGAAGTTTTCCTTTCCAAATTGAAACTGGAGTAAAGTTATGACCTAGAGAACAACCTCCCTACATTGGGCATGGTCAATGCCTTTGACGAGGCCAGGGCCGACATTTCTGGAATGTCATCCAAGAGAGGCTAGTTCGTGTCCAAGGTTACACTCGAGACGTTTGTGGAGGCCAACGAGGAAGGCACTGAAACAACTGTGTGTTCCATCTCGGTAGTGTACTCTTCAAGAATCAGGTTCTGAACTGACCACCCCTTCCTTTTCCTCAGCCAGCACACCAAGCCCAGTGGTGGTCTATCTGCAGCAGGGTCTCCTCACCATAGGAAGTGGATATAGAGTGACCTTCTCCTTTCTCCTACTGACCTCCTACTTTTTCTCTTCCACATAGTGCTCTGTCTACGACCCAGAGTCCTTATTAATGCCGAGGATTCAGAAATTAAGGACCTAAGGAGCTCTGGTAGCGTAGTGGTTGCGAATCGGGCTGCGAACCGCAAGGTCAGCAGTTCGAAACTACCAACTGATCCGCGGGAGAAAGATGAGGCTTTCTGCTCCCGTAAAGATTAACAGCCTCGGAAACCCTGTGCAGGGTCGCTATGGTTCGGAACCGACTCAGCGGAACTTAACAACAACAACAATTATAAATTCTACCTTCAGAACTTTTTTTGTTTGCATGCTAAGTGTTTTCCTGAGACCTGCAATGGACAATTTCTGAGGTCTTGGGGTCGCTTTGGCAGCAGTTGCTGTCTGACATACTGCTCTCGAAGAGTTATCACTATTATATTAAATTTCAATAAAAGGCATAACCGCTCAAATAATATTTCCACATGTTTTATGAAATTGTAGAGGATACTTAAAATCTCCTGCCCACTGGAATTATTCCAACAAACCAATCACACCCTCTGGTGACTTATAAGCTTGCCTCCCACATCCCCTGCTGCCAAGTGCCCCCCCTTGTGGCCCTGTGTGGTATGTGATGGCCTCCTCGGGGCTGTGAATACATGTGAGTTGAATGTGATTAATCAACTGCTGGCTGCCAATCCAGCCTTATGTGTCTAGTGTTGGGTATTGCATGTTTAACCATCGCATATTATTTAGGTCAGATGATTCCTCCGTCAGCAATGAGGTAAATGGGAGCTGATCAGAACACATGCTTCCTGCTTGCAGAGGCTCTTGGGCTGAGCTACTCATTAGCCCACCGCCTGACAAATTGGTACCAGAGCTATCACTCGGGACTACATTGTTGTTAGGTGCCAGAGTTGGTACCGACTCATAGTGACCTTATGCACAGCAGAACCAAACACTGCCTGATCCTGGGCCAGCATCACTATTGTTGACACGCTTGAGCCCATTGATGATGTCACTTGGCCAATCCATCTCGCTGGGGGTCTTCCTCTTTTTCTCTGACCCTCTAAACAGGCAGTAAAAGGCAAAACTTCCTGAATGATGTTTCCACGTGTTTTATGAAATTAAGCTAGAAGACATTGTAATGATGTTGTGCAGTAGTTTTTTGTTCTCCTCTACAAAATAAATTCTTTCTAGTATATACTTACTGGAAAAAGTTAGCCACACCCATTTACTAAACACTTGCTATACATGAAATACTTTGCAAAGACACTTTTATTTAGTCCAGAGCAGTCAATAAACCCAGAGAGAATGTGAGACACGGGTTTCAGCTGTAACTCCATCTCCCACCCTGTACACAGGCACTGCTTCATCACACACAGTGATACACCAGAGTTCCATTTACCGGGCTGGGGAAACTTCTTTGCTGCCAAAATTTATAACATCATTTGTGTGCCAAACAAAAGTAGCAGCTTAAAAATTAGCCTGTTATATGGGTTAATAAGGAGCTTTGGTAGTGTAGTAGTTATGAGTCGGGCTACTAACCTCAAGGTCAGCAGTTCAAAACTACCAGCCGTTCCACGGAAGAAAGATGAGGCTTTCTGCTCTCGGAATGATTTACAGCCTTGGAAACCCTATACAGGGTTGCTATGAGTCCACTCCACGGCACATAATCACCACCACCATCTGGATTAATGTACTGGACTACAAAGTCAGTTTGAACCACAAGGTTGGTGGCTCAAGCAAGCCAGCTGCTCCAAGAAAACCTACACAGGGTCACTATGGGTTGGAACTGACTTCGCACTTAACAACATGATGGCTGGAACTATGGTTGCCTTGGCAGGGTCAGATCACATGATTTCAATGCCCTCATATGACCAGTGGGCAGGACATTCAACACCCGTGAATTAGAAATACCTATTTGATGTTTCTCCATCATTACATGATTTTATTGCTAAAAAAATCACAGGAGGATAGAACTTTCATACAGGGACACTTTTTAAATGTGTGAATGTAATTTTGTAGTTATAAAAAATTTTAAATAAGAGACTTGGTAGGCTTCAAACTGTTAAAATATTAAAATGTAACATTTAAAAGTTACTTTGCAAGAAAAACTGATTTTGATGAGGACAAATGGATTTTTATTAGCTGAATTTCAAGCAAAATCATTTGCCTTCTTAGTAGGTGGAATGAAAATCAAGTGTCAAAGTTTAATAACTATAACTAATGATGTTTTGTCATTGTTGATAAATGCCATTGAGTCACTTCAAACTCATAGAGACCTTATAGAGTTTCCAAGGCATGGATGGTGGGTTTGAAGCACCGACCTTGTTGTTAGCAGTCCAGTGCTTATCCTACAGTGCCACACCAGAACTGTATTCCATTTAAGTCAACTTGTCCTGTTGAGAAACTTTTCCCAGGGATAGCCATCAATCTAAGCTTAGATATAAAATGACCTGAAACCCAGGTCATCAAAGTAGTGTATTCCAAAGCACTAGACCAAGATGTAAAGAAAAAGACATACCCAATCACAATGCTCCCATTTAGTTTAAAAATAATCTTTGTGAGCACAGACACTGTGTATTTCTAATAAAAGGTCTTCCTCTGTATTAGTTATTACGTTTTGTAACATTCATAATACAGAAGTATTTATCATATCAGCATCCATAGATTAATACAAATAGGGTTTTCAAACATTCTATTGATTGGTGTACAAACTTTTCAAACCGTTTGAAAGGCCCCTGGATGGTGTCATCTACTAGCCCTGGTGTGGCGCTTTAGGATAAGAATTGGGACCACAAGATTGGTGGTGGCTCTTCAAAAACCCTATACAGGGTCCTTTTGAGTCTGAGCCACTGGAAGGCATTTAACAATAGCAGTTTGGAAGCGGAAATGCCTGGCTACTGCCCACCTGCGATGGTCAACGCTTGGGTCACCATGGGCTAGAATCCACCGAAAGGCAGGCGGTGGCTAAAACTTAATCCCCCATCCGGAAACCAGTTCTGCAGGGCGCACTACGCAGGAAAACAAACCCGGCCCCAGGCCAGCGCTGGGCGGGCACGGCGGCCGCAGGGCAGGGCCGGGCCTTAGGGTGCCGCGGGCGGGGCCCTCCTCCCGGCCCAGACTGCACCCGCCGCCCCCGGAGTCCGCCGCGGCGCAGATCTAGAGCATCCCTAGCTCAGCGCGGCAACAGCAGCAGCGGCGGAGACTCCAGGTACGGGGCTGGGGCGAAGGGTCCTCAGTCCCCGGGGTGACCTCTCGTCCCTAGAGCTCCTGGGCAGCGGGGAGGCCGGACGGATGCAGGAGGGCGGCCGGGGTCTATAGGGTGCCGCGCCTTCTGCTCCCCAGCCGGGTCCCGGTGAGGTCAGGCTGGCCAGGGAGCGCCAGGCCCAGAAATCCGGCGCCGGCGTAGCGCTGAGACCGCGGCGGACTTACGCCGCTGCTCCGCAATTCGCCAGGCTTAGGGGGCGTGGCTGTCATTCAGGCCTTGGGTTTGTTGCTCGAGGTGAGTGGGCGGGCACTTTCCGAGTTGGAGCCGGCAGTGCAGCTGGAGGACCTGACGTAGATTTTAGCTTCATAAGGAACCCGAGCACTTGAGTGAGTGCAGGGTGCTTGTTGCCCCACTGCTGCTTGGTTTGTTAGTAACTTTGTTCCTTCTTTTTCTATATCACTCGTTCCCTTATTCCTTCCTTTCCCCATTTCTCTCTCCTTTCTTTCCTCCCTTGCCTCTTCCTCCCCACAATTTTCATTTTTTTGTCTTCATTGGCTGTGTCTTCTCAATGTTAAACAATACTGCTTTGCGGGGTTTCCCCTCACTTCCCAGCTGCAAGAGTCTCTTTCATTAAAGAACTCACCCCTAGATCTGCACCGGCCCCTTTCCTGGTGGAGGTGGCCCTAGGCTCAGGCTTCACCTGGCCATTCTGGGCCTTATGTGGCCATCCACCTGCACCCCTGACTGCTCTCCAGTCCTGCCTGGCTTTTCTCGGACCTCACCTTGTTGCTCTGGGCCTCACCTGGCTGCCGGTCTGCTCTGCTTTCCAGCTGCCATGGCTATGGCACAGATTCCCCAGAATCTATGGAGATTCCCCAGAATTAGGCCATTTACATATGATTAGAATCTCCTGGCATCCATTTGCTGATCACTCCCAGTCTTTGCCCCTAGAACTCAGAGGGGTTGTAACCAGACTTACAACACCCCTGGGCTGTCTTTGATTACAGGTTCAGTTGGTAGGCACCTCAAATCTGGAATGTATCACCTTCCCCATTCCAAGCTGACTCCTCATTTAACCAGTTGATGGCTCATGACCCATCCGAAGACACCCTTAGCTGGGAGCCCTGACTCCTCCACCTGCTCCCTCACTCACCTACCATGCCCAGCCATCCAGCTTGCAGATCCCAACTCCTCCCTCTTCCTCTTGTCACTGCCCCAGTAAGCGTCATTTGTTGTTGTTAAGGGCCATGGAGTCCATTCCGAATCATAACGACCCTGTATAGGGTTTCCTAGGTGTGACTTGAACCACCAGCCTCCTTGCAGTTCAAACTGACCTTGCAGTCCAGTGCATTAACACATAGTGTCACGATAGTTTTCTTAAATTCCAAAATGCTTACACCAAACATTTGCTTAAAATCCATGCAAATTCAAGGCTTTCCAGACTTTAAGATTAAGTCCAAAGTCACAAATGTTCCATGACATACTGGAAACTGCAGATCACACTCTTCATGTTGCATCCGTTGTATCAGCAGATCCCTCAGCCTAGAATTTAGCCCCTTCCCCACTTAGTGGCTACAGAACTCCTGTCCAACCTGTTAGAACCAGGCTTCCTGGGCGTCTGTAGAGTTTGTTCCGTGTGTCTGTGGGTTTCCAAGGAGCAGCTGGTGGATTTGAACTGCGGATCTTGTGGTTAGCAGTCCAGTACTAATCCAACAGTGCCCCACCTGGACTCGTTATTGTTAAAGTGCTGTCGAGTCAATTCTGACCCATAGCGACCCTGCATAGTTTCCGAGGAGCAGCTAGTGAGCTTGAACTGCCCACTTGCAGTTCAGATGGCTTTGCATTCTGCCTCATTAACCCACAGCAACACACTGGGAGTCTTTGTTGTTATTAAGTGCTATCGAGTTGGTTCCGACCCATAGCGACCTTGTATAGGGTTTCCGAGGAGTGGCTGGTGAGCTTGAACCGGCATCCCTGCAGTTCAAAATGGCTTTGCAGCTGGCGCATTAACCCACAGCCCCACACCAGTTGTCTTTATTGTTGTTATATGCCGTGGAGTGGGTTCCCACTCATAGCAACCCTGCCCGGGGTTTCCGAGGCTGTAACTCTTTACGGGAGCAGAAAGCCTCAACTTTCTCCCATGGAACAGCTGGTGGTTTCGAACTGCTGACCATGAGGTTAACAGCCCAATTCATAACCACTACGCTACCAGAGCTCCTTCCAGGAGTTTGTTGTTGTTGTTGTTAGGTGCCATCGAGTCGGTACCGACCCATAGCGACCTTATGCACAGCAGAACAGAACGAAACACTGCCCGATCCTGGGCCAATCTCACTACTATTGCCACACTTGAGTCCATCGATGCTGTCACTTGGCCAATCCTCTTTTTCTCTGACCCCACCCCCTTACCAAACATGATACCCTTCTCCAGCCACTGGTCCCTCCTGACAATATGCCTGGGGTATGAGAGATGAAGTTTGGCCATCCTGGCCTCCAGGGGGCGCTCTGACTACACGCAGCACCTTGGAAATCGTTGGTGCAGAGCACAACCCTAACTTGCAACATGTATTTCTGTCAGTGTGGGGGCTCCTAGGGGTGAGCTCCAGGGCATTTAGTTTTCACTTTCTTCACCCCAAATGTAAGGCGCATTCTAAGTAAATGTTCCTTGAATAAATTCACTTCAGGGAGTGTGTGTGGGGAGAGGGAGAAGTGGAGTGGGAACTCACAGGGGACCCAGCCCAGCCAACCCCACTCACTGATGTACGGTGAATTCTGACTCACAGTGACCCTGATGTGCAGAGTAGAGCAGCTCCGTGGAATTTCCCAAACGATCTGTGTTTAGAGGTACAGCCAGCGTCATCTTTCTCCTCTGGAGTAGCTGTGGGTTTGAACCACTGACCTGCGGTTAGTGGCCCAATGCTTAACTGCCAGGACTCCTTTCACCAACTCACAGAAGTCTCCCAGTGACCCATGTGGTACAGGAGGAGGTACTGGCTGTCAGATCTGTAAAGCCACGTCCTTGTCACTGGCTTTCGACCTTACAGTGTTTGTAGGACACTGTGGAATTGTAACATTGGCGCTCATAGGCATTTCTGTGTCTTATTGGAATCAGTGCCTTTTCACATGTACTGGGGACAGCCTGTTTGTTTAAACTCAGAACCCTCTTGGAAGTGAAATTGGAGCACCATGCTGACCCAGAGCGGACCTCCCAGCCCTGCCTGACCATGGCTGGGAGCTGGGGTGAGGGGAAGGATTTCCGTGCCTCTTCCAGCTTCCAGAAGCTCCCTGCATCTAGATTCATGATCCCTGCATCGCTCTGCTTCCAAGGTCCTGTCTCCTTCCCTGACTCTGACACTCCCACTAGGGGTCCACCCACATCACCAGGGAGCCTCCCCATCTAAGGGCCTTCATTCAGTCACATCTACATATTCCTGTTTGCCAAGTCGGGGGCTAGGATGGGGACATCTTTAGGGGGCATTGTTGTGCCTGTCACCTGTGGTGGTACCTACTAGCAGGGTACCAGTGACTCTGTGTGGATGAGAACTCATGTACTTACGCTTTGTGCTCTGGCTCAGATCTTCCCAATGGATCCTCTCTGTGAAGCCAACGGCACTTTTGCCATCAGCTTATTGAAGATGTTGAGTGAAGAAAACCCATCACAGAACGTGTTTTTCTCCCCGCTGAGCATCTCCTCTGCCCTGTCCATGGTCTTCATGGGGGCAAAAGGAAACACTGCCACCCAGATATCCCAGGTACGCAAGCCTGCCTGTCACCAAAGCAGCACACATAATACCAGCTGGCCTTCAGCTGGTGCCTGGCGACCCCATAAGTGTCAGAGTAGAACTGTGCTTTTGGTTTTCAGTGGCTGAATGTTTGGGAACTGGATCACCAGGCCTTTCTTCTGCAACACCTCCGAGTGGGACTCCCCTACTTTCATAGAGTTGTTTTTTCCCCAAGCTGATGAAAGTCAGTGTGACCTGTCAGTGTGAGGAAGAATACTGGCGTGATAGAGAAAGAGCAGAAATGAATGGGAAGGAAAATAGTGTAGGACAGACAAGCTCCCCATAGTGTTTGTGGGAGTAAGCAAGTGGTTTCTCTAGAGGAAACCAGCAAACCCAAACCCACTGCCATTGAGTTGACTCCGAGTGGCCAATCCTATAGGACAGAGGAGAACTGCTCCAAAGGGTTTCCAAGGCTATGAATCTTTACCGAAGCAGACTGCCTCATCCTTCTCCCATGGAAGCAGCTGGTTGGCTTGAACCACCAACCTTTTGGTTAGCAGTCCACTGTACCACCAGGGCTCCTTCTCTAGATTAAAGAAAACAACAAAAATCAATAAACTAAAGCAAAACAGCATCTTGGATAAACCAGGCAATACTATAATTCCATCCCACAATAAGACAAAGCATTTGAGCTTTTTCTTGTTTTAAACTTGTGCTAAAATGCTTCATCAAATTGAAATGCAGCTGTGTTGTTGGACCTTTTTATAAAATGTATGCCTTTTAGTCTGTAACTATGGGCTAAGCATTGGGCTGGTAATTGAAAGATTGGCAGTTCAAAGCCACCAGCTGCTCTTAGGGAGAACGATGAGGCAGCCTGCTTTGTAAAGACTTACAGCCTCAGAAACCCTATAGGGCAGTTCCACTCCATCGTACAGGGTGGCTAGGAGTCAGGATCAGCTGAACAGCAGTGGTTTTACATTTATTTTCCCTTTGTTTAATTATGCACAAATGAAAGAAGACTTCAACACAGATATATATATATATACTTTTATTTTCTGGAGTTATTTAGAAAATAATTAGTTAATTAGAAGTAATATTTAGTTAGCATAGTGGTTACGAATCGGGCTGTGAACCTTAAGGCCAGCAGTTCGAAACTACCAGCCGCTCCACGGGAGAAAGATGAGGCGGTCTGCTCTCGTAAAGATTTACAGCCTCAGAAACCCTGTACAGGGTCGCTATGGGTCGGAAACGACTCGACGGCACTTAACAACAACAACAAATATTCAGTTACTTGAGGCAATATATGAGGATATTCTATTTTGGAAAAAGGGAATTAATAGATATTTTTCATAAACAGGGCCCCCTGCAGTTGTTTCTAAGAGGTCCCTGATAAGTCAAATTCCATCTGGGGCTGTTGTTGTTGTTGTTGTTGTATGCTGTGGAGTCGGTTCCGACTCATAACGACCCTGTACAGGGTTTCCAAGGCCGTAAATCTTTACAGGAGCAGAAAGCTTCATCTTGCTCTCACGGAAGAGCTGGTAGTTTTGAACTGCTGACCATGAGATTAGCAGCCCGATTCGTAACCACTACGTTACAAGAGCTCCTTTCCATCTGGGGTAGGAGGGAGATAAAAGAGCATCATTCATCCCAATCTGTACAGTGGCTAATTAAACACTTTCATTTTCTTTTCTGTTCTTTCTTGTGTCCCCTGGGGCCATATTAGTTTAATTCCACTTATTTTTTTTTTTTTTTCTGTGAATTTTCACATCCACGCCTTTCTGGCATGGCTAAATCTGCTAGATCTGTGTTGCCACCTACAGGTGACTTGGCCTCTTCACAGCCACTTGGCTAGGCCTGCAGAGTTTGAATTGTCACAACTGACAGATGTTACTGACACCTAGTGGGTGGCCACCGGGAATGCTGCAAAACATCCTAGCAGGCAAGCTGGAACTGAGTCAGTTCTGATTCCTGGAGATGCCATGTGATAGAGTAGAACCACTCTTAACCCAAACATATCTTTCCCCAGTGGTAATGTCGGCTGTATTCAGACTGCCTACCCTCAGGTCAGTTTAAGACAAGCTGTGTGTACCAGGGCAAACCCCATAACAAAGAATTGCCTGGCCCCAAAAGACAGTGGTGAGGGGACTGAGAAACTGAGTGCTGGACGTTTCACCCAGTGTCCCTAAGACGGTGACTTATGTGATGTACAGGTCCTAGATTAGCTCAGAGACAGCTCTTTGGGGGAGGAGAAGGACGGAGCTAACCATTCATTGGTACTGTTTTCTATCAACAGGCTCTTTGTTTAAACCAAGGTGGAGATGTTCACCAAGGGTTCCAGTCGCTTCTCACTGCAGTCAACAAGCCCGGTGTCCACTGCTCGCTGAGAACTGCCAACAGGCTCTTTGGAGAAAAGACATGTAATTTTCTTTCAGTAAGTAGCTTTCCGACGATGATGGGAAGGACATTGAAGATAAGAGGTAAATTACAGAGGAGCAGAGAATAATTTATAACTGATTCCCTTAATTGTCTGCTTGAAGTTATGGTTTTGTAATTTTTTTTTTATTTGCATTTTAAGATTACTTCTGAATGATGTCTTTTAAAAATGATTATTGATAAATGTCTTCCATAGGCCTACCTCAATGTGCCTGTCTTTCCACACCCTGCAGACAACACAAGCTTAGCTCTCCTAGCTGCTCCCCGTCTGACTCTCTGGCTGCTCTTCAGGTTACGGCTGAGTCCGCCTGTTGTTGTTATGTGCTGTGGAGTCAGTTCTGACTCATAGTGACCCTGTACAGGATTTCTGAGGCTGTAAATCTTTACAGGATCAGCAAGCCTCATCTTTCTCATGCGGAACAGCTGATAGTTTCGAACTGCTGACCTTGTGGTTCGCAGCCCGATTCGTAACCACTACGCTACCAGAGCTCCTTGAGTCCGCCTATTAAGGTCTCTTAAATTTACCTCCTCTTCCAAATTGCCGTTGCCTGGGCTCTGAATTTTGCTATATTGTCTACACTATCATTTTGTATTGTTTCCGGACTGGTTGGTCCAAGTCCTGGCTGGTGCTTCCTTCTGTTGCGTAAATCCACACCACCGACTGAACATTATTGTCGTTGTAAGTGCTGTCCTACAGTAGTTCCAAAATAATCGGAAATAACTCGCGAAAATGCGATTTTAAATTTAGTAGCTTCTGTTTGCTTCAGGTTGCTGTGCTGCTGTAGGATCAACACTGGACTGCTAACTGCAAGGTTGGCGGTTCAAACCTACCGGTCATTCCTTGGAAACCCTAGACAGGGTGTCTGTGAGTCAGCACCAACTCAATGGCAGCCAACGACAAGCAACATTTCCTTCACCATGTAACTCTACAGTGCCTTAGTCCAGTAAAACCTTGCCATAGACAATAAGTGAACTCCAGAAACAACTCCACCACATAATGTGAAAGATGATGTTGTTGTGAGATGAATGAAATCATTAGAACAAACCTGGGTGGGAGTTCAAAGGAATCTTCTGGGAAATTCAGATACCAGCCAACTAACTGGCTGCTGTCCCATGGAAGTGGTTTGTTCTCTGCTTAAATACCTTTGGGGGTGACTCCAGAAGTTTCCTGGTTAGTCGATGCTTGTTTTTAAACGTCAGTCTGACTTGAACTGTTGTTCTTGGAGAATATCGGGTACACAGAGACCCACCCTCCACCCTTCTTGGTTGCTTGACTACTCCACCCTTGTACATTCTCTTTGAGAACAAGTAGTGGGTGGATCATAGGAGTCAATTGCCAAGCATGTTTATACCTGAAGTCAAGTGATTATGGGGTGAGGTGTCTCAGGATTTCAATCCATTTCTGATTTGGCCCCAAGGATTCATTCAAGGTTCATTTCCTGTCATTCTTAATGCCTTCTCCTGTCCTCTCTTTACGTCTTCTCTGTCCCTCTCCCTCACACACAGTGTATTCCAGACCTATCATACAGATTCCCTTCCCCCAAGACCTTTGTTGTTCCATGTTCTTCCAAACTACCATGGAGACCCAGATCTCAAATGCTGCTTTTTTTTTTTTTTTTTTTTTTAAATTTTTGTCCACATGGAGAACCAACCATATGATTGATTTCTTAACTATCTAGTTTTATTCTGAAGCCTTTCCATCATACAAGAGATATGTTTCAGACACCATGGTTGGTACTGGTGATTAAAGAGTGAGTGAAAGAGAGGTATGTTGTCTCATGGGTGAGACAGAAAGCCACACAGAATGTCAATGTGGAGTTTAAGTGCTTGACACGGATGATGCCCGTGGCTGGATGCTCCCATGTTCCTGTTGTCCTTGTACATGCCTCTTTGTGTGCGGTGTCTCCTCACGAGTTCGCCAGTGAGCTCAGGTCTCCCACCGTGTGGAGTCCCGTAGCGAGCATAGTGCCAGGCACAGACTGGGTTGTCCGTAATATTCTGTTGTTGTTGTTAACGGAAGAAGTGAGACTCCTGGTGTGGCGCTGTGGGATCAGCACTGGACTGCGAACCACAAGGTCAACAGTTCAAACCCACCAGCTGCTCCTCTGAAATCCTATGCAGCGTTGCTCTGAGTAGGAACCGACTCGATGGCACTTAACAACATTGAAGAAATGCAGTTTGACCTGTGTAGAAGTATGTGAAGAGAGGGGGTAAAAAAATGTTTTTAAAATACGGCAACCTTTGTGGAACGAAGCCCAAACTGAACACTTTGCTTTTTGTAGGCCTTTAAGGAATCTTGTCACAAGTTCTATAAGGCCGAGTTAGAAGAGCTGTCCTTTGCTAAAGACACAGAAGCATCCAGGGAACATATAAATGCCTGGGTCGCAGACAGGACTGAAGGTGAGAGATTTCGGGATCTGAAGTTATGAAGGGAGGAGGGGCCACGGTGGCTGGGTGGCCTGTGTGGGCTGACACTGTGCCCCGGAGAGCAGGTCATTTGTAAGTTGTTGGCTGCTAGCGTTCAAGGGGTTTCCAGGCTAGCAACAGAGTTCTGTCATTTCCCTTGGGCTTGTCACACCATGAAGTCTGAAAAATGCTTAAACCTAGTGTTCACGTGCCAGGCCCTCTCCCTGCTGGACAGTGCTGGAGAGTCCCTGAAAAATGCCTCCTCTTTGGGTCGTTTGTGCTCCGAGGACAGAATGACCTTCGGCTGAGTCACAGCGTAGACCCTACAACGTTTCATGTTAGCCCCTCTGGTGAATTGGAAAGCACTCAGATTTCATCTGCAGCGTGACAGTGGCTGAGAACAGTGCTCTGTGAATTGGCCCCAGACTCTGGTTTTGGTGCCGTTGCTGTGGGGTCTCGGGGTCCCCTGACCAGACCATGTGCCATTTCACTGGACATTGCTGCCTGATCTCCCCTACGTAGGAAAGGATATACCCAGATCATTTAACACCTAACTGAGGGTCTTCCCCGAAATAGATTTAAAATCCCAAATAAAGCTATTGCCCTCAAGTCGATTGTGCCTCCTAGTGACCCTGTTGGGCACAACAGAACTGCTCCGTAGGGTTCTCCCAGTGCTGGGTCTTTGTGACAGTGAACGGCCCCATCTTTGTCCCTTGGAAAGGCTACTGGGTTCAATCTGCCCACCTTTTGCTTAGCATCCAAGCACTTATCCACTGCATCACCAGGACTCCTAGTCCAAAAATCAGGGGTGAAATTCTATCACACGTTTATTTACGGACCGGCCAAGCACTCACAGCTTCCTCCTTCAGCCTTTACTGCGCCCACAGTTATACTGAAAGCTAGCGACAGAAGAATCCTGGAAGGGAAGGCTTTTCCTTTACCACACACCATCTGTCCAGTGGTCATTTGTCCTCTGGCTGATCCAGCAGGACTGTCACCTAAGGGACCAGAGGCGTCTCCCCACTCTCCCTTCTTACCCAGTCATGCCCCCCTTCTCCATGGTTGCGCACACTCCCATTGACCACCCACCTGTGTCCCAGGATAGTAGAACTGGCGGGAACCTTGGGGAACACCTTGTTTCCGCTCCCATTTGACAGCTCGACCGAGGTCCCGCTATCCCATCTCCCTAATTCATTCGCTCTATCACCTGTGCCTACCTTTTGTTTTTAATCTCACAATAGGAATAAAGTTCTCCCATATCCTTTACAGGGAAGATTTCAGAGGTTCTGGGTGCTGGAACCGTGGACCCCCTGACTAAGCTGGTCCTTGTGAATGCGATCTATTTCAAAGGGAAGTGGAAGGGGCAGTTTGACAAAAAACACACAAGAGGAATGCCCTTTAAAATCAACCAGGTAGGGGTACATTTTTCAGGTAATCCTGTTAACTTTCTTAAAGTAAAAAAAATGGGGACTATTTTAAATTAAAAAAAAAAAAAATTCAAAATCTTTATCCGTCTTTGAATGAATTCCATGCCCCTTATGTATCTTTTACTTGGTAGGTTGTTGTTGTTGTTAAGTGCCGTTGAGTCGGTTCCGACCCATAGTGACCCTGTACAGGGTTTCCAAGGGTGTAAATCTTTATGGGAGTAGAAAGCCTCATCTTTCTCCCGTGGAGTGGCTGGTAGTTTCGAACCGCTGACCTTAAGGTTCGCAGCCCGATTCGTAACCACTACGCTACCAGAGCTCCTTTACTTGGTAGGTAGGAAAAAAAACTCAAATCACTGCTGTGTTGTTAGTTCTGCTTTTCCATTCTTGATAACTGCATTTTCCACCTTTGGTCATATCATTTGGATTAGAGTTTTTCTAAGCCCAGGGAACGTGTATGATGCCATAAGAGTCTATATTTACATAGACATTTTCTTAGAATGTCAGGGACAACAATGATGATTTTTGTCTTAGAATTTGTGCTATGCAAGCCAGGGTCCCAGACCAGTTCAAGATGATTTAGTAGTTGCGGTTGTAAATGTCGTAAACAAGGGCCACTTCTGTGCTGCCTAGTAACCATATCCATTGCCTACGATGTTTTGATCATCGTAGGAAACAAAGATGGCGGCCAACCACACCACTTTGAATGTGTGCCATTCTCCAGAGTCCTGCCAATAACCCAATCTTCAGAAGCAGGCTTATGAAACTTTTGGGAAGAATGACTAGCAGGCTTTTTGGAGAGATCATTCTTGGCAGGACTATGGAGAGCAACACACATCCAAAGCCTGCCATCTTTGAGCAGGCCACATCTGTTTCTTGTTGTTGTTAAGTGTTGTCAAGTCAGTTGTTTCTCGTAGCAACCCTGTATTGGGTTTCCAAGGAGTGGCTGGTGGGTGTGACCTGCCAACCTTGCTGTTAGAAGTCCAGAGCTTATCTTACAGTGCCACACCATCTGTTTCTTACTAGGATCAAAACACCCTAAGGAACACATACATGGCCCTTGCTTACATAGGTCAGTTACTGATTTGAAGCCCTATTTTAAACACCAGAACAGCAACAACAATAACAACAATTAAAAAAAAACAAAAAACCCAAACATGGGAGTTGATGCTAAAGCTAGCCTTGCAAACACTTTGCTATATATTCCTTCTTGAATGTGACCATGCCTAGGGTCAGCACCCATGAACTTGGAATTCAGCCTCCATCAGCTGAGAATACCATGTTACTCAGAGATATAAAAGCATTCAGTGTGTTTGATGCAAGCTTTAAAAGTAGCTGAGCTGAGACATCTTATCAAAGTCTCTTTCCCAAGAAAATCAAACTCATCAAACCAATTATAGAATTGGGCACCATTTTCCAAAAGGATCCTTTGGTTTTGATAAGTCCAAAGACCTGAGTATTACTTAATCCTCCATTAAACTTGGAGAAATAATTTCTAATTACAAGGCCCATGAGAGTGACTTTCTATGCATCTTCTCAAAGTAGAAGAAACAAAAAACTCTTTCCAAAACAATGTACAAGCTTTATGTCTCTTTATTTGCCAATCCATTGTCTGTCTCCTGGTAAGAATATTTGATATGCTAAAACAATAAATTTGGTTCTCGGTACTAAGAACTCTGGGTGTGGCACTGTCAGATAAGTACTGGCCTGTGAACCACAGGGTTGGCAGTTCAAACTCACCAGCTGCTCCTCGGAAACCTGGTTCAGGGTCACTATGAGTTAGAATTGACTTGATGGCACTTAACAACCACAACCTTTCCTCTCATGTTTTCATTAGGAGAAGAAGACGGTGCAAATGATGTTTAAGGAGGCAGCATTTAGGCTGGGGTATGTGGACGAGGTGCACACTCAGGTCCTGGAACTGCCCTATGAGGGGGAAGAGCTGAGCATGGTCATCCTCCTTCCCGATGACAACACCGAGCTCACGGTGGTAAGCCCCTCCGCAGTGACTTCTACACATCTGTGTATTCCCGAACATCTGTGAGCTCCTTTCTTTCAGTGTATCCACTCTATAACACTTGAGGAGTTCTGGTGTGACGCTGTAGGATAAACATTGGTCTGCAGGGTCAGTTTGGACCATGAGGTTGGAGGTTCAAACTCACCAGCTGCTCCTTGGAAACCCTATACAAGATCGCTATGAGTCAGAACCCAGTTGATGGCAATTAACAACCACCACCACCACCCAGCATCATTTGAGGTGTTTGCAGTTTAGGGATTTTAACAAATTGTACTGGATCAATGCCACTGTCTGTCCTTTGAGCACAAGTGTACACATTTCAGCTGTGTAAATTAGTATCAATTGGTTGGGAGAATTTTCTAAAAAGCATTTGAAGGGAGTTTGGCATGTGGTCCTTTTTTATTTTAAATCTCTGCTTGTTCAGTTGTTTAATTGCTGCTTTAGTCTTGTAGCCCCAGGATGGAGAAAGATAAGAATTGGAGGAAATATTGGTGTTTATAAGAAGAAAAATAGCTGTAGCTTGTCTTAAGTTAGATGCGGCCATCTGGCTGCACATGGCATGGGTAGAGCAGGGAGTACAAAGCGTGGGAGGACATGAAGGGACAATGTCCCCAAGCTACTAAGATTTGACTCTTTGTCCCTCCAGCTGGAGAAGGCGCTCACATATGAGAAGTTCAGAGCCTGGACAAGTTCAGAAAAGATGAAGACACAGAAAGTCCAAGTTTTCCTCCCACGGTTAAAGCTGGAGGAGAGTTATGATTTGGAATCTTTTCTTCGGGGTTTAGGGATGACTGATGCATTTGAGGAAGTCAAGGCTGACTTTTCTGGTATGTCAAGCAAGAAGAACGTGCCCGTGTCCAAGGTGGCACACAAGTGCTTTGTAGAGGTCAACGAGGAGGGTACAGAGGCGGCTGCGGCCACTGCAGTGGTCAGGAACGCCCGGAGCGTCCGCTTGGAGCCGCGGTTCTGTGCAGACCACCCTTTCCTCTTGTTCATCCGGCACCTGGAGACCAATAGCATTCTGTTCTGTGGCAGGTTCTCCTCGCCCTGAAGAGTGCTGCCAGGAAAACCTGTGTGACCAAACCCCCAGGGCCCGAATCCAAAATAAAGTGTGTGCTCCTGGCGGTCTAAGAATGTCTTGGCTGAACTTTTCTCAGCCACTGGGAATAGCAGGCTTCCAAGGTGTGAAGTTTGGGCCCTAGAAGGGGAAGTTCATTTTGAAGTGTTTGCAGTGTCAGATTACCCAGTAAACATGCTAAGCACAGGCATCCTTGTGCTTACTTGCTAATCAGTAGTGAACAGTTTCACATTTTTTTCACCACAACCACGATTCCAAGTCTGGCTGGCTGGCATCTGTCTTCTCTCCCAAACCCATTGCCCTTCTGATAGAATCAAAGCCTCTTTTTAAATGTGTAATTCCTGATAGGGATGGAGTGCCCAGTAACCAGAGGTAAGCACAGGCTTCCTTGTGCTTAATTCCTAATCTGTAGTGAATCATTTCACCACAGATTGGTATATCTCTTCAGCCGAAGTCCAATGTCGCTCCCTTGTTGGGTCAAATTAGATGTTCAGCACAATCTCTGAGAAACTTAGCAGACCCACTAGTGATCACAGGCGTGTGGTACCCAGAACTCTCGGGGACCCCTGTACGGTGCTGTGTTCAGTGACCGTGGTCAGCCAGTCCCTGGTGCTTAGAGAGGTCCTGTGAAGATGCAGGCCACTGGGAGAGAGTTAGACTTTCAGGAGAGTCACTTCACCTGGGGCCAGTTGGGCTCCAAGAGTAAGGAGGTAACTGTTCCACTGAGTGAGGGTAGTGTCTTGTGGGACATCACGCAGACCCCCTCTCCTATTGTCCCCACTTTGCCTGAGAGGGTGGGGGATGCAAGAGGACCCAAATCCCTGAGACCCTTTCCTTCTTCAGCTGCTATGCTTGGCTCTGGTAAGTTTGATCTACCAAAATAAGTGTACAACAGGCCCAAAAGTTGCTGTTTGGGCCCATTGTACCACCCTGGGGTCCTGGGGACTGGTTAACAGTGGATGAAGATACATCTGATAGTTGTTGTTGTTATTAAGTGCTGTCGAGTTGGTTCTGACTATAGTGACCCTGTATAGGATTTCCAAGGAGCAGCTGGTGGGTTTGAACTGCTGACCTTTTGGTTAGTAGTTCAGTGCCCATCCTACAGTGCCATACCAAGACTCTCCCGGGAGTTATCGAACCCAATTAAACCTCCTTGTGAAATTAACTCAATAGGTCAACAACAGTCTGGATCAACACAGAAACTGTAGGGTCTGGAGAAATCAGCTAATACCAAGTTAGCCCACATCAAGAGAGATGAGCAATTAATGTTGGGCGCCCACTCCTGGACAATCCGGGAAGCATGCTTTGTGTAAAGATCGAGGAGTCTGTATACTGTACAATGGGGTCTCAAAGGAGGAGATGGATGGGCTCCCACCAAGGAACTCAGGGCCAGGGACCAGCTGCCAGGAGTTTGCAGCAGCCCTACCAGGGTCCCCAAAGTGACTGAGTCTCTTTGACTTAGACAAATGCTGTTCCCTCCAGTGAACTGGAGATGAATAGAAGCCATACCTCCACCCCAACCTTTACCAGATCTCTTACTTTCGCAGGGTGAGTGGAGGCTCTAAGCCAAGACCCGAGTTCACTGGAGGAGGTGCGGGATACATGCATGTTTTGGGCCTTTAGGATACCAGTGCTCAGACACTGGCCCTGGAAAGAGGGAACTAGACACTGCTCTCCAGTCGGGGGTGTGAGGGCAGTGGCAGCCCAGCCATGCATAATCCTTCAGACCACTGCCTTGTATCGCCCCCTACTGGATGCATTGTGGGTACTCATATATTGCCTGGGCACACCCATACTTACCTTCACTCCCAAGCCCTGATGGGGAGTGCTGCTTTAGGACCATCCTGTGAGACAGATGGAAGACAGTGAACTGACCCAACTACCTAAGCCTGGCACTGCTGGCTCCCCAAAAGAATATTATGGGGCTATCTGGCGAGGAAAAGTGCGGGGTATCTCAGAATAAAAATAGAGCAAGGTTGTGATGCAGAGGATGAACTCAGCGATGTGCATGCATTTTAGGCCGTCACGTAGGAGAAGGAAAAGGAGGAATTAATCACAGTAATTATATTTCCTAAACCCTGTGGCAACTTTGGAGTCCTGGTGTGGTGCTGTGGGTTAATGCATTGGACTGCAAGGTTGGTTTGAAATGCAAGGTCAGTGGTTCATGCTCACTAGTTAGTTGCTCCTTGGAAACCCTATACAGTGTTGCTGTGAAGCAGGACAGACTTGACAGCACTTCACAACAACAACAGTGGCAATTTAAGCTCTGAGACACATTATTTTTAATTTTTTTTTTTTGGGGGGGCGATATTTCTTTGATTCATTGTTCTATGTATCATTGAGAAACTAAAAACTCTGCTAACTGACTCGGGATACAATGTTTTCTTTTACTCAAACTTCTTACTTTATAAATAGGAGTGATTTTAGATTACCCTTGTTCATGTAGAGAAATCAGATATTTGCAAACAAAATTACAAAATACCCTGAGGTCATATTCAGGCTCTCCTCCGTGTCTGGACTCCTAGGATAGCAGTTTCTAGTCTTTGTCATTGTTATCAAGTGCCATTGAATTGGTTCCAAATGATGAAGACCCTGTGTAGGGTTTCTGAGGAGCAGCTGGTGGGTTTGAACTGCTAACCTTGTGGCTCACAAACCAGTGCTGATCCTACAGTCTAGTAGCTACTGGTAACCTATGGGCTTCCTAGGCTTATAGATTTCTCTGCCTCCAGGATCATATGGCTGGTCTTTTGTGCATGTGCCCATTTCTGTATGCCCTCCTCTCTTATGTTTATGTTGGTAAGTGATGTCGAGTTGGTTCCGACTCATAAAAACTCTGTACAGGGTTTCCAAAGAACAGTTGGTAGGTTTGAACTACCAACCTTGTGCTTCGCAGTCCAGTGCTGATCCTACAGCGCCACTCCAGGACATTGAAAAACAAAAAAAAAAGACAAAATACAGATCAAGTCTACTGCCATGGTGTAGATTCAGACCCTGTGTAGGGTTTCTGAGGCTGTAACCTTTACCACAGCAGAAAGCCCCCTCATTCTCCTGTGAAGCAGACCCCTACCCTTACTCTGCTGTGACCTCATTGATAACATTCTAAAAAAGAGAGAAAAAAGAAAGTTCTATATCCCCCAAACAAGGTCACACTCATAGGCACAGGGTTTAAGAATCCAACATACCTTTTTGAGTCTGCGCAGGTTTTCAGTGGTTGATTTTTCAGAAGCAGGCTGCCAGGCCTTTCTTGCAAGGTACCTCTGGGCAGATTAGAACCTCCAACCTTCCAGGTGGCAGCTTAGCGCATTAATCATCCGCATTCCCTATGGACTCCATTTCTAGGGGAGGGGAGCACATTCAATCCCTAACAGGAACTGTCTACCTTTTCCACTATGTCTGGACTCTTGGTGCGGCACTGTAAGATAAGCACTGGAATGCTAAATGACAAGGTTGACAGTTCAAACCCACCAGTTGCTCTTTGGAAACTGTATAAGGGTCACTATAAGTTCAAACAGACTCAACAGCACTCATCAACAACAACCTGTCTTAGTTCTGTGGTCTTCCATTTCTAGAATACACCGTGCCTTTCCCAGTATCTTTCTGAATGGGCAGTCTTTGCCTGTATTTTGTCTCCTGTCATGGTGACCTCATTGTAGTCCAGCGTCCTCTCAATCTGCGATTGTGGAAGGGGTAGTGAGGTGGGCTCCCGGTATAACGCTGAGCACAGCAGACAGCAGACAGATGAGGCAGGGCAAGTACCAGACTCCAGCCCGTGGTGCTTCGGTCAATAATTGAGTAAGGGCGGATTTGGGGATAGAAGACTTCAGGACACTGTTTATCCACCGGGTTGACAACGGTGGCTGCACATTCCTAAGTGTCACTAACTAGTTATATGACCTTGAGCAAGTTAGTCCTTGGGACGCAGGGTCTCCTTTGGACCATGAAAGGGTTTGCCGAGCGGTCCTTCCGAGGCCCCCAGCTGTAATGTCTCTAGTAAATGATTCAGCGTCAGGTGTGCACTTTACTTTCTGCGTGGAGAATTTCCATGACTTTGGAAGCTTTTGTGATTTCAAAGCTGACTTTGGTTGCTGGGAATCCAGGCTGCTTCTCGTGGGCTTGTTATATTGATACGTTTTTCATTTCCCTTAAAGACTTTGATGGGCATTTCCAGTGAGAGCGTGGCAAAAATAAAATCCTGCTTTCTCTTCTCACGTTTTTTTCATCTTCATCCTTTGTCAGTGGAAATATTGCTGTTTGTCACTTCAACACTTTGCTGTGACACTTGACTCCTTGCTAGGGGTCTTTGAAGTTCCTCTCAGACTGAAGGCCTTTGCTCATCATTCTCCAGGGATGTTCCTTTTTGCCAAAAAAAGAGATAAGGTGAGGCTGTTTAAGGCTTAAGCAGGTCTCCAGGCAGTCTCCTTGTCTTTCTACTAAAAAGAGCGACATTCAGTTAGGGGACTAAGACTTGGAGAGGAAACTGCTGCGGAGCTCCGTGGCTCGTGCTGCTCCATTGTTGTCATCTGCTGTGAGCTGGCTTCTGGGAGAGTGGACCCATGTCCTCTTGCTGGACAGTCTCAGTAACCCAGCAACCCCCCGCTCCCCGGTGTGGGGACAGCTGACCTGGCTACCCCTTCCAGAGGAGCAGTGTAGGTGACAAGCATGGAATGAAGCTGTCATCTGTGAGAAGAGAGACCTCGATTACCCAACAGGCTATCTGACTTTCCTGGAGCCTTGGTGTGGCATTGCAGGGTAATGCTCTAGACCACAAGGTTGGTTTGAACTACAGGGTCAATGGTTCAAACCCACCATCCTCTCCTCGGAAACCCTATACAGGGTCACTACGAGTCGGAACTGAATCAACATTTAACAATAACATACAACTTTACAGAAGGTGAATAAAGAAAGATTTTTGGTTATCTCTACTGAGTTTATTTTCCCCAAATCCCAAACCTGGGGGTGTGAGGGTGGGCGAGGGAGAGGACAGTACAAGTGCTATTTTTGAGACAAACTGGTTTGAAAGCAAATTTGTTCAAGAAACCTCAGTACTTCTGATACTTCTGCTATCCAGGGAAGGTTGGAGTCAGATTGATTTTCAGACAGAAATATTAGCATGAGTGGGAGGGATACAGCCATTCTGTTATTGTTAACCAAGCCAGATCCACAGCCATCAAGTGAGTTCCGATACATAACCACCCTACAGGACAGAAAAGAATTGCTCCTTAGGATTTCTGAGACTATAACTCTTTAGGGAAACAGACCGTCTCATCTTTCTCCCACAGAGTGAGTGGCTGGTGGTTTTGAACCTCTGACCTTTGGGTTAGCAGCTCAGTGCTTAACCAATGCTTCTTGACAAAGTTGTTAAGAGGCATTTATGGGAAATTCATAGAGATTCAATATTTGAATGTTGTTGTTGTTAAGTGCTGTCGAGTCGGTTTCGACCCATAGCGACCCTGAATAGGGTTTCCGAGGCTCTAAATCTTTACGGGAGCAGATCGCCTCATCTTTCTCCCGCAGAGCAGCTGGTAGTTTCGAACTGCTGACCTTCCGGTTCGCAGCCCGATTCGTAACCACTACGCTACCAGAGCTCCTAGGGATGCGCTTTAGGTTAGTCTCAGGGTCTCCCTTGTTTTATGGAATCTAAGTGTAGTGGTTACGAATCGGGCTGCGAACTTTAAGGTCAGCAGTTTGAAACTACCAGCTGTTTCACCAGAGAAAGATGAGGCTTTCCGCTCATGTAAAGATTTACAGCCTCGGAAACGCTATATAGGGTCGCTATGAGTCAGAACCAAGTCCACGGCACATAGCCACCAACCACCACCATCAAGACCCAGAAAGTCTGCATAGCACACCCACATCCAGCTCATCGGCATGCAGTTTAGTAAATGTTACTTTAAATTAAACAGCCCAGTAGCACAAATCTGGTTAGGTGCAGTCCTGAACTGCGGATCTGGGGAGAAGAATGGGAGGTAATGGGCCCCTACTGAAGAAGCATTGAATTGTGCGGTATTTCCCCACACTTGGTTCTCAACCTTGTTCTGAGTGCTGAGACTCCGACCACTGGATGCAGTAACAGAGTGATTTTTGCCATCTGTCTATTTTCATCGTCCACCGAGGTACAATGGTCCCTGGGTGGCACAAACATGTTGTTCTTGGTTAGTAACTGAATAGTTGGCAGTATGAACCCAGTCAGAGGGGCCATCCAAGAAAGGGCCTGAAGAGCTGCTTCTGTAAAGATTACAGTCAAGAAACCCCCATGGAGCCTTTCTATTCAGTAACACAGGGCTGAAATGGTCTCCATGGCAACTGGTAAACAAAGACACCCAAGAGAGACCTCTGCAAATCCAACCAATGGGCAAACCTACCTGGTCCACAATTCCTTTGCATTTTGGTGGGTTCAACGTTGTTGTTGTTAGGTGCCATCTAGTCAGTACTAACTCATAGTGACCCTATGCACAACGGAACGAAACACTCCCTGGTCCTGGGCCAACATTACCATTGCTGCCACGCCTGAGCCCACTGATGCTGTCACTTTGCCAATCCATCTCACTGGGGGTCTTCCTCTTTTTCTCTTACCCTCCACCTTACCAAACATGATATCCTTCTCCAGCGACTGGTCTCTCCTGACAATATGCCCTAAGTATGAGAGACAAAGTTTGGCCATCCTGGCCTCCAAGGAGCACTCTGGCTATACTTCTTCTAACACAGATGTGTTGGTTCTTTAGACAGCCCATGGCACTTTCAATATTTTCTTCCAACATGATATCCTGGAGAAGGATATCATGTTTGGTAACTCAAATGCATCAATTCTTCTATGGTCTTCCTTATTCACTGTCCAGCTTTCGCATGCATATGAGGTTATTGAAAATACCATGGCTTGGGTCAGACGCACCTTAGTCCTCAAGCTGACATCTATGCTCTTCAACACTTTAAAAAGATCTTGTGCAGCAGATTTGCCTAATGCAATACGTCGTTTGATTTCTTGACCGCTGCCTCCGTGAGTGTTAATAGTTGATCCAAGAAGAATGAAGTCCTTGACAACTTCAATCTTTTCTCTGTTGATAAGAATGTTGTTTATTGGTCCAGTAGTGAGGATGTTTGTTTTCTTGACATTGAGATGCAATCCATACTGAAGGCTGTGCTCTTTGATCTTCATTAGTAAATATTTTAAGTCCTCTTCATTTTCTGCAAGCAAGGTTGTATCATCTGCATATTACAGATTGTTAATGGGTCTTCCTCCAATCCTGCTACCACATTTTTCTGCATAGAACCCAGCTTCTCAGATTGTTTGCTCAGCATACAGGTTGAATAAGTATGGCAAAAGAATACAACCTTGTCACACACCTTTCTTAATTTTAAAACATTCAGTGTTCGAAGGTTGTTTTTAAACAACTGCCTCTTGGGCATGTACAGATTCCTCATGAGCACAATTAAGTGTTCTGGAATACTCATACTTTGCAATGTTCTCCATAGCTTGTCATGATCCACACAATTGAAAGCCTTTGAGTAGTCAATAAAGCATAGATAAACATCTTTTTGATATTCTCTACTTGCAGCTAAGATCCATCGGGCATCAGCAATGATATCCCTCATTCCACATCCTCTTCTGAGTCCAGTGTGAACCTCTGGAATGTATGGTTGCAGCCGTTTCTGTATTACCTTTAGTAAAACTTTATTCTCATGGGATATCAAAGATAATGTTAGATGATTTCCGTATTCTGTCGGGTCATCTCTCTTTGGAATGGGCACAAATACGGATCTCTTCCAATCAGTAGGCCAGATAGTTGTCTTCCAAATTTCTTGGCATACATGAGTGAGTGCCTCCTGTGCCACCTGACTTTCTTGAAAGATTTCCATTTTTATTCCATCAATTCATGAAGCCTTGTTCTTTGCCAATTCCTTCAATGCACCTTGGACTTCTTCCTTCAGTATCATTGGCTCTTGATTATATGTTAACTTTTGAAACAATTAAACATCAACCATTTCATTTTGGTAAAGAGACTGTGTGTATTACTTCCATCTTCTTTTGATGCTTTCTGCATCATTTGCCCAGAGAATTCTTCAATAATGAAAGTCGAGGCTTGAATTTTTTCTTCAGTTTCCCCAGCTTGAGAACTGCTGAGCGTGTTCTTCCATTTTGGTTTTCTGACTTCAGATCTTTGCATATTTTGTTGTAATATTTGAGTTTATCTTCTCGAGCTGACCTTTAAGTTTTTTTTGTTCAGCTCTTGGACCTCCTCATTTCTTCCATTTGTTTTAGCATCTCTATGCCGGAGGGCAAATTTCAGTGTCTCTTCTGACATCCACTTTCATCTTTTCCTTCTTTCTTGTCTTCTTAATGACTTTTTGCTTTCTTCATATATGATGTTCTTGATGTTATCCCACAATTCTCTGGCCTTTGGTCTTTAGTGTTTAATGTATCAGATCTGTTCTTTAGATGATCTCTAAAGTCAGGTGGGATATATTCAAGGTCATACTTTGGCTCTTGTGGACTTGTTTTCATTTTCTTCAGCTTCAGTTTGAATTTGTATATAAGTAATTGATGGTCTGTTCCACAGTCTGCCCCAGCCTTGTTTTTTTTTTCTGTAACAGGAAGCTTTATTGTTTTCATTTGGTCCAGGCTTTGGAGCAAAGGGGCTCCAGGGTGTTGACTCTGCTGCCTCTGTGGCTGGAGAGCGAGGTTCAGGCAGAAGGTCTGCGAAGAGCAGGACAATGCTGAAGGCCCTTCACAGGTTGTAGGGCTCCATAGGCTCTTCCTAGTCATGATTGAGAGTGAGCGTCTTGAAGAGGTATTCACCCAGCCCTGTCTGGGGACTGGCCATCCTACGGAGTTTGGTCAAATGGTTGCCCATCTTCTTTATAATTTTTCACCTCCTTGTTGAGGAAATGATTCTCCAGAAAGTCACAGAGGTGGGGATCTGTGTGGGTAGCAACCACAGTGTGCAGACCAGGAGAGACTGGTTCAGGTTCTTCTCCAGGGCCAGGGCAGCTTCCATGGTGTTCAGGGTTCTTCCCCCACTCATCTTGGGAGGGCTTCTGCACATCCTGGAAGAGTGTGTGACCACCACGCTGGTTTTGCAGTTTCAAGAGATGCTCAGCACCCTGGCGCTTCTCCTTTGCCAACTCATGGAAGAAGTGCCCCACACCTTCCAAGGGCCGCATCATCATGATCAAAATAGAAGCCCAGAGAGAGGTAGGTGTAAAAGGCCCGCAGATGCAGATTAACCAGACGGTTGATGATGGCCTCCACTTCAGAGGAATAATTCTGACAGATTTGAGAGTTCATGGTTGGTCGAAGATTTGTTGCTAACCACACACACGCACAATAAAACGGTGTTTAGCTGGTCCCGGTAACAGGAAATGCTCAAGAAGATGGTCCTGGAGAAGAGATTGTGCCCAAAGAAGTTGTTAGAGGTGTTCCGAGGCTGGAGGTGGGGGAGTCCCCGGATCTGTTCCATCCAAACACTATTGAAGCAAGACACAGATCCACGGACTGCAGCACGAACTTCCCCGGCCTTGTTTTCACTGATGATATGGAGCTTTTCCATCGTCTCTTTCCACAGATGTAGTCAATTTGATTTCTGTGTATATCTGGTGAGGTCCATGTGTATAATCGTCTCTTATGCTGTCTAAAGAAGGTATTTGAAATGAACAAATCATTGGTTTTGCAGAATTCTATCATGCATTCTCCAGCATCATTTCTATCACCAAGGCCATATTTTCCAACTACTGATCCTTCCTCTTTGTTTCCAACCTTTGCATTCCAATACTAGTAATGATCAATACATTTTGATTGCCTGTTTGATCAATTTCAAATTGAAGAAGTTGGTAGAATTCTTCTATTTCATCCTCACTGGTTTTAGTGTTTGGTGTGTAAATTTGAATAATAGTGGTATTAAGAGGGCTTCCCTGTTGTTGTTCTTATGTGCCATGGAGTCAGTTCTGACTCATAGCGACCCTGAATAGGGTTTCTGAGGCTGTAAATCTTTACAGGAGCAGAAAGCCTCATCTCTCTCCTGCAGAACAGCTTGTAGTTTTGAACTGCTGACCCTGAGGTTAACAGCCCGATTCGTAACCACTACGCTTCCAGAGCTCCTTGGGCTTCCCTGTAGGCGCATGGATATTATCCTATCACAGACAGCATTGTACTTCATGACTGATCTGGATATGTTCTTTTTGACAGTGAATGCAACACCATTCCTCTTCAATGTGTCATTTCCAGCATAGTAAACCATGTGGTTGTCAGATTCAAAATGGCCTATACCAGTCCATTTCAGCTCACTAATACCTAAGATATTGATGTTTATGTGTTCCATTTCATTTTTGACAATTTCTAATTTTCCTAGATTCATACTTTCTACATTCCATGTTCTGATTATTAATGGATGTTTACAGCTGTTTCTCTTCATTTAGAGTTGTGCCCCCAAAGCAAATGAAGGTCCCTAGGGCTTTACTCCCACGGGCTTTACTCCATTCTCATCATCATGGTCAACTCTACTTTGAGGAGGCAGCTCTTCCCCAGTCGCATTTTCAGTGCCTTCCAACCTGAGGGGCTCATTTACCAACACTATATCTGACAGTGTTTCTCTGCTATTCATAAGGTTTTCAGTGACTAAATATTCGGCAGTAGTTCGTCTCTTCTCCAAAAAGGTATGTTGAAGTTTTATCCCCATTACCAGCGAGTGAGACCTTGTCTTTAGGAATAGAATGCAGCTGTGATCAAGATAAGATGAGGTTACAGTAGATTAGGCTGGACCTGAGATTCAATGATTGAACCCCTGATAGGAAGAGGGAGAGATGCACGAGGACTGTGTCTCTTTTCAGGGTTGCAAGTGCCATAGTCAGTCTAGTCTTATCTCTCCCTACTTAGTCCCAGGACCACTTCCATGAAATCAAAGTTTTGGTTCTTTGGGTATAAAACTCAGTCTTGGGAGTTTTGCAAAAAAATTCCTTTTCTTTTTCTCCTTATTGGAAAGCTGGCTCACTGGGGACTGAAACATGATAACAACAAAAAGGTCTAGTTGGAGATCCAAAGCTGATCCCTGACTTCTGTTTCGAGCCTCAGAGGTTCCCCTCTCCCCTGGGGCAGAACATCTCAGGCTCCAGCAGAGATCAAAGACACAAAGGGCTACAAGAGAGCACATGAAAACAAAATATTACAGCCAGAGAGGATCTTACGAAATACAACCTGTTTGCACATGACCTAGCTAGACCTCAGAGTCCAGAGTAACCATTTAACTTTGTGGCATATTCACTTCACCAGTGACCCCATTAAACCCATGGCTGTCAGTTTGATTTGACTCGTGGAGATGGCATGTGTTACACAGTAAAGCTGCTCCTCAGGGTTTTTTTTTTACTGTAATCTATATGGAAGCTGATCACCAGGCTTTTCTTCTGAGGCACAGCTGGGTGGGTTCGAACCGCCAACTTTAGTAGCCTATTGCAAACTGCTTATGCTACCCTAGGACCTAGAGTCTGGATCCAAAAAGCAAGGCCTGAGTTCAGAACTTTATGTTCCCTTGAAAAATGTGTTTGTGATCTAACCTGGGACATACCCTGGTCCTTGGAGAAGGAGACTTTTGACCTGGGCTTTCAGTCCCGTGCCACAGGCCTCATCAGTATCTCTGGCGTCTTCTACGCACCTGCTCCTGTGTCGGCCTCCGCTCAACGCTTCACTTGCACTGCAATCGATCCTGCTCTGAACTCTGACCCGGTGAGGATCCCAGAGCTCCTCCCACGTGCTCACGCACAGCTGTGCCCCCCTTGGCGTATCCCGTGTACGTTCTCGCTTACATGCATTCCATTTTCTATTCACCAGCTGCAGACAAACCTTACTAGCCCTCATTTTCATGACTCAAGCTATGAATCACTGAATGATTTTTGTACTAATGGGCTGAAAATTAGAATTTCCCTATTTTACTCTCTGAGGAACCCTGGTGGTACAGTGGTTAAACATTTAGCTGCTAACCAGAAAGTCCATGATTCAAACCTACCTAGTATGTCCATAGGAGAATGACCTGGCAATCTGTCTCTGTAAAGATTGTTGTTGTTATGTGCCGCGGAGTCGATTCAAACTCATAGTGACCCTGTACAAGGTTTCCGAGGCTGTAAATCTTTACGGGAGCAGAAAGCCTCATCTTTCTTCCATGGAACAGTTGGTAGTTTCGAACTGCTGACCTCGCGGTTCGCAGCCTGATTTGTAACCACTACGCTACCAGAGCTCCTTAGGAAATGCTCTGGGGCAGTTCTAGTCCACCACATGGGATGACTGACTATGAGTTGGAATCAACCCAATGGCACACAACAGCAACAGGCTTTGCAACAAAACCACCTAGTGTAGTGTTGTTGTTGTTGTTATGTGCCGTGGAGTCGGTTCCGATTCATAGCGACCCTGTATAGGGTTTCCAAGGCTGGAAAATCTTTACCGGAGCAGAAAGCCTCATCTTTCTCCCGAGGAACAGCTGGTAGTTTCGAACTGCTGACCTTGTGGCTCGCAGCCCGATTCGTAACCACTACGCTACCAGAGCGGTGTAGTGGAAGAAAAACTTGGCAACCTGTTTTTGTAACGATTACAGCCGAAACTTACCAGTGGAGCACTTCACTCCGTCACACGGGGTCATTATGTGTTGGACAGACCAACACAACAACAACTTTGAAGCAAATGACTTTTAGGATCTTAACTTCATTCTGGACTCACAAAGATGTTCATGGATAGATTTTATGGCATCTCAAGCCTCTGAAATTGTGTTTAAAATGTTCTGCTGTGTGCGTTAGGTACTATATTTTCTTTTCTTTTCTTTTAATACGGAGCAGTTCATCTGAAAAGGAGTGTCAGGTACCTCCCAGGTTAGGAAGCACTGATCTTTAGCACTCGTGCCACATGTGATGATTTTCCCTGTGTTCTGTCAAGATAGATTTGTATCTTCCCACATGTGCTATATGGTATCTAAACCTTACAGGTGTTTTAGGAAAGAGACACTCTTTGTTTTCACTGTCTCGTGTGCTAAATTGAATGTTCACCATTCTCTCGAGCCCACTGCCTCTTCCCTCTTTTACTTTACTTTCTGATGCCCTAAATCCATTTTCAGAAAAGCACAGGAGAAAGCCCAGGTTGTCACAGTGAGTGCTAGGTGGATCACCAGGAGGCATATGAATGATGGCAAATATACAAGCAGCTATACAAGAACCCTTCTGGCCTCACTTCCTGCATCTTGGGTGCCCCCTGGAGGCCTGTGTTCCATCCTCCAGTACAGTGAGGCGGTTTGGACCCAGACTTTGCCTTACAAGTAGAATTCTAGGAAAGCTTAGAAATTGTCAAGAATAATTTCGTCTTTTACAAATCCTTGTGTGGTTTGAAAAACGTTTTAAAATACTTAAGCACATTTTTGAGGAAACAAATCCTGATTCTAAAGCAACCTTTTCGAGTGAGGGCAGGAATCAGGTGTGGCTATTTCATTTTCACTCTGCTGATGGAGACAGAAGGGCTGTGTGTACGCCCACGGGTCAATCTGATCACTTGAGAAGGACATCGATGAGCTTGCACTCCTGAGGCAGGCACTGTATTAGTGCTTTCTGTACATGGATAGATGAGTTATCACAAAAGCCTTAAGAGTTGAAGGCTATTTTTTTCCATTTTACAGGTGGGAAACAAAAACAAAAACAACCAAATGTATTAATGAGAATGTTTAAATCATTGACCCCAAATCGTAAACATTCCTAGTAAGAAACACCTGACCTCACTGAGTTGGATATTCACTTTGAACCTCTGATCGTGGGTCTAATTGTAGTGTGCTGAGGTCATGCTCTAGAAAAGATCAGCAAAGTTAGTGAATTACTCACAGCTCCCTAGTGGATTATGAACTGATCTGCTAACTGCAAGGTTAGCTATTTAAATCTGCCTGCTGTTCTGCAGGAGGAAGGTGAGACTTTGTGCTCCTGTAAAGACTTACAGCCTTTGACAGGGAGCCGGTCTCAATCAGTGAAAAAGATGTTTGTATTCCTTCTTTGACAGGTTACTGCCTTCCACAGGTGTCAGGTTTCATAGGTTTTACCATAATTAAAAACCAATGGGAAAATACCACTTTCTTTAATTGCTCCACAAAAATTTTGAAGTCTCCTCATATATTGATTAATCCTGGCTGTCCATATGGAATTCATAATTTGACTTGGAGTGTGGACTGGAGACAAACTTTAATTGCAGAAGGACTGGTTGAAATTATGACCACAGAGCTCCACCTCGTTAGAGTCACATTACAGATAACAGTCACAGTGATGGGATTTCTCAGATGCTTAAAGCACCAGTACTGAAAACAATTCTAGCATTATAACACTTGGTGGCGCTATTAGCCTGTAGGTAGCTGACTGAGCTAGCTTTCCTTTCAACGGAGCCCAGACAAATGACAACTTTTTCATTTAAAAACAAAAAAATAACTTTCAGGCCAACCTAGAGTAGAATTATGGGAATTCAACTAACATTCTTAGTTTTTAAATTTTATTTTTTTAAAAACTTAACAGTAATTAGCTTTGGGGTTATTCAAGAACACACTTTCCTGGTCAAGTCCTTCTCTAATTAAAAAAAAAAAAGCTTCAGTTATTACATGCAAACGTGAACAGAAATAATAGGACCAGAAGGAAACCCTTAAAATGTTGTCAAAGGCAAATCAATGCAAAGTGAATTGGGATGGTTAGAATTGATTTCTTACAACTAGTAATTTGATTATTAGTATCAGTCTAGTTTTATGGTGCAGAAGATGTAAACATTGGATCCATTAAAGTAGGTTAAACAAAACAAAACAAAAACCTCTCATTTGTTAGATATTTATTGTGAGAAGACTTTGTGTTAAGTGATTTTCAAGGATAAAGTTGGATGACATTCATCACGGTTGCTGTTGGTAGGTAATGTCAAGTTAATTGTGACTCTTAGTGACCGCATCCAGAACAGAAGGAAACACTGCCTGGTCCTACCCCATCGCCATCTTGTCGCCCTTTCTTTGTCGGAGCCCACTGTTGTACCCATTGTATCAATTCATCTCATTGAGGGTCTTCCTTTCTTCTGCCAACCCTCCAGCTGGCCTATCATGATTTCTTTCTCCAGGGACTGGCCACTCCTGATGACATATCCAAGTCTCACCATGTTTACTCCCAAGGAGTCTTCTGGCTACACTTCTTCGAAGACAGATTTGTCTGTTCTTCTGAGTCCATGGCATATTCAACAGTCTTCACAAACATCACCATGAAAGTACATCAGTCCTTTAGTTTTCCTGATTCATTGCCCAGTTGTTGCATGCATACGAGGCAGTTGAACATACTATACTTGAATCAGGTGCACCTTAGTCCTCAAAGTGATATTTTTGGCTTTTCAAAACTTTGAAGCGGTCTTTTACAGCAGAGTTACCTAGTGAAACCCATTGCTTGATTTCTTGACTGCTGGTTCCATGGGCGTTGATTGTGGATCCAAGTAAAATGAACTCTTGGACAACTTCAATTTTTTCTCATTTTCTCATGATGTTGTTTATTGACTCATTGGTGAGGATTTTTGTTTTCTTTCTGTTGAGGTGGAATACTACACTGAAGATGGTAGTCTTTGATCTTCATCTGCAAG
>NW_006408539.1:17408140-17425683 GCF_000296735.1 Chrysochloris asiatica
ATAGTCTAGCTTCTTGGATTATTTGCTCAACATACAGATTGAGTAAGTATGGTGAAAGGATATTACCCTAACACACATCATTCTTGATTTTAAACTATTCAGCATTCCCTGATTCTATTTCAACAACTTCTGTCGGCCAAGGGGCAGTCATAAACAAAACAAAGGGACATTATCTGGCAGACTCAGGCCTCAGTATAACCATCATTTTAATTCCTTTCTTGATTTAATATTTTGCAACTTAAAAAGTATTTTATTTCGGTTTCTATAAGCAAGAGGATGAATGCCAAAATGTTCAGCGAGACCACTGGAAACAAAGTTTGCTCTTTAGTATGGTTTTATGAAAACATGTTGTTGTTAGGTGCTATAGAGCCCATTTTCAACTCATGATGGACCCTGTGACACAGCAGAACGGCCCCATATTGTTTTCTAGGATGTCAGCAGCAAAAATCTTTATGGCAGTGGGTCTCTGGGTTTTTCCTCCCCAGAGCTGCTGGGTTTGAACCACCAATGTTTCAGATCATAGCCAAGCGCTCAGCGATTGCACCACCAGGGCTAATTATACCAAAGTTTATTGGACACATCTTGATGTAGGGTTTCCGAGGAGCAGCTGGTAGATTTGAACCACTGACCTTGTAGTCCAAACCCACCTGGGAGTCCAGTGCTTATCCTATAGTGCCACCAACTGCTTATTTGAAACAATTTTCCTGATGTCTGCAGGCATTTAAAACTCAACAGAAAAGGGGGCTTCAAACGTTCCTGGAAAAATTCACTATCTTTTCATTTCATCTTTCCCCACAAACTTTTTGAAGCTCTTCATATTTCAAAGTAAAGACATCTTCCCTCCTTTCATCTGCTGTGCCCACAGCCCAGACTCCCATGTGATGTTTCCTGCACTCGCTGTTTCCCTAGTGACCTGTTAGCCACCCAGTTCTCTGAGCTAGAAACCTGAAAGTCCACGTAGATACCTCCCCTTCTACTTCCCGTCTGGTCCCCTGGTTTTGTGCTTGCTGCTGGTTCTGTCCCACAGCAGTGCTACAGGACAGAGGAGACCAGCCCAATAGGGTTTTCAAGGCAGTAACTTTGTGGGAGCAGACTGCCTCAGCTTTCAGATCTTTCAAATCAGTGACCTTTAGGTTAACAGCTGATAAGGTCTTCAAATCTACCCTGATAAGATTTGTACCACAGCGACACTCAACTGCCCAATATGAGCTCAATGAATTGTAGTTGAATTAATAAATGGCATTGTGATTTTAGAAGTCTCTGGGTAGGTAGCACAAGCAGTTTGCAATCAGCTACTATCCGAAGAGTTGCTGTTTGAACCCACCCTTTCTCTTTTGTGAGAGAAAGGTCTGGTGATCACCTCCTGTAATAAGCACAGCTGAGAAAACCCCTACAATTTTACTTACATTTCTCTTACTGGCTAGCCAGCTAAGAAGCTCAACTATCCGGTGATGGGCCCTGGAGGTAGAATTTGGCTTGCGGTCAGAAAATCCTCCAAGACTTCACAGGCTAGGGTGGGACCACCCCTGGAGGAGATCCTGCTCTTTCTGTTGCTGGTCACTGTCACTAATAACCTTGGATGACTTGTTCCACTTGAGTTTCTCCAAAGCAAAGTTAAAATAGTAACATTACCCTCCCCCTCCCCCCCCCACAGGCGTGTGAATAAGTGAATTTCCCCAAAGTGCAATGTAAGACTTTTCATTAGTCATAGGGCTACAATAATAGTTACTTGTCTTGTTATTTACTGCTCACTCAAGCAAAAGATCTTGCTGAAGGGACTGAGGTGGAGAAAGTTGCAAAGTATGCTGATATGCCAAATAAGTTGCCAAGATAATAAGAAAAAAAAATGTAATCAGAACTGCAGAAGACCTTCTGATTTCCATCCCAAGTAATCATTAGAGATTCGATTGCAAACTAATTTTCTTATCTCTTATCTCTAAGTCAGCTCCTCTGCCAAGGACTTAAGGACTCAATTTATCATGTCCCTTAACAGGTGTCTTGGCTGCCATGAATCTTGGCTCTGGACCTACCCAACTGATTCAAAACAAAATTGATCCTGACTCACAATATCTGTGTTCTGGTTTTTTAATGCCTAAATGCTGAAGTAATGTGGATACAACATTTATAGTATATATATACCACTTTAGCTCTCCCAATCCCTTCTACTGGGTTATTGCCTTTAGAACCAATCAGATGTATCAAACTACGTTCCTTCCTCTTTCCTGTCTCCAGGGACATGAGAAGGAAAACACAGGATAAAAAGAACTTTCAAAAGAAGAACCTTTAGAGCATAAAAGTCCAAGGCAGTTGATTAAGGCATATGTTTAAGTTGACCCTTCTCAGTCATTACAATGTATTTATTGGTCTGTTGAAAGTCTTACTATGTTCACTGTAACTGTATTGGCCTTCTCAAGAGGGATGAATCATTAGGGGATGAGAAGTATTAGAAAGCCCAGAAAGAAGGTCATTGGGTTTTCATATTTGCGACTTTTGGAAAGTATAGACCAATGAACTCTCTATATATCTATTTCCAGTCCATTTTTATACCAGACTGGATATATGCTCCCTAAACCCCTTCATCCCCCTAATCTAGAATTTTCCTTTTAAAGCTCTGATTAAGCTCTACTTGGGGAGTACTAGACTGCTAAGCACGAGCTTGGCAGCTCAAGTCCACCAGCCGTTCTGCAGGAGAAAGATGAGGCAATCTACCCCCATAGTGGTCTACAGCCTCAGGCCTGATGACGGTGTAGCTCTGAATTGGAACCGATTTGACAGCTCATGACAGCAACAAGAACCACTAAACAGAAAACTCTCTCTCTTGAAGTTTCATCTCTCAGTTAGAAATACAGTCAGCCCAACCACAATTTTTGTTTTTTCCTTTGTGGCAGACCAATTGAAGATGATGATAATCTGGAATCCTTAATGCTTGAACTTTTAGACTTTAGACGTAACACAGGTCATTGTTTTACGTATGAGAAAACTGTAGCTTGTAAGGGTTTACCCAAGATGCCTAGAAAATGCTACAGACAGCACAGAGATTCACTCAGGAAAGAAAAAAAAAAAAAAAATCAGATTTTGAAGGAGCATGCTTAAGTTTCTTCTTCACTCTAATTTCGATTCTAAACACTATAAAGGTCTATTTCATCTATGTGTTGGGTCATATGTACTGATGTTGGTGTAGGTTTAATATCTCTCATAAGCTGTGTTAATCAGATAAAACATGAATCTTCATATTAGTTCAAGACTTATAAAACTACCAGATCTGTTGTTTTGCCATTGAGTTGGTTCTGGCTCACAGGGACACAATGAACAATAAAACGAAAGACTGCCCAGTCCTTTGCGGTTATGGTTTAACCGCACTGCTGCCACTGTGTTAATCCATCTTGTTTGGGGTCTTTCTTTTTTCCTCTGACCTTCCACTTTGCCAAGCATGATGACATGTGTCAATATATCCAAAGTGTGAGGGACAAGGTCTCGCCATCCTTGCTTCTAAGAAGGATTCTGCCTCTACTTCTTCTGAGATTTGCTTTCTTCTATGGCAGTTTATGCCGCTTTCAAACTCTCCCCCGTTATCGTCCATTCATTGAGTCCACATTAGACATCTTAGATTTCTCTTGCCAACCCACAACTCGTCAGTCATAAACATTTAGCTCCTGAATATTTTGGAAACATCTCTTTCTTCTATCTGTTCCCATGGTGTTTCCCTTAGATCAGGCACACGCACACTTCTTCCATAGTGACAGATGGTAAAGATTTTAGGTTTTGTGGGCCATGCCATTTCTGTCATGACTACTCAACTCTGCCATTGTAGCACAAAAATATGTGAAGACAATACAGAAATAATAGTGTAACTGTTTCCATAAAACTCTATGGACACTAAAGGTTTACAGACTCCTGCCTTAAGCCTTTTTACTTCATCTGTTATTGTCATTGCTTAGTGCCGTCCGATTGGTTCTGAATCATAGCAGCCCTGTGTAAAGTTTTCCAGATTGTACATTGTGGCTGGAGCAGAAAGTCTCACCTTTTCCCCATGTGCTCGTCTGTATTATTGCAACAACCCTCATCTAAACCTTGATAGAAAAACAATGCTAATCTTGTCATGTCATAGATGGCTTAAAACCCCTCCCAACTCCTGCAGACCACAGAGCACTGTCCAGACTCTGTTGTAGGTTTTTGGAGGCCATTCAAAGTGTGCTTTCTACTAGCCTTCCCCAGTCTTACGTTTTCTCAGGCACAGGACTACGCTACTCATTTTGGAGAAATGGAACTGTGCACAATTCCAGAAATCAGCTGTGAATGTCTCCCCGAAGTCTCTGTGTATGTTCTGTATTCTGTCTTGATTAACCACCCGCATCAAAAACGTCTTCAGTTCTCTAAATTGTATCTACCCTTTAGTTCTCATCTTAGAGGTCACTTCCTTCTGGAAGCCTTCCCTGAACCCAGACGGAAACCACTGTCAGTTGTCTTAGTCTATCACCTTCTTCCACCAGAAATAAATTCTGAGGGCAAGGAATGTGTCTCCTAAATGGGTTCATACGGATGTTAATAGGCTCAGGGTTTTGTAGATATGTGCTGTGGAGTCGGTTCCAACTCATAGTGACCCTGTACTGGGTTTCTGAGGCTATAAATCTTTACGGGAGCAAAAAACCTCATCTTTCTCCCGTGGAACAGCTGATAGTTTCGAACTGCTGACCCTGAGGTTAGCAGCCCAATTCGTAATCACTACGCTACCAGAGTTCCTTAGTCTCAGGGTAGTGCAAAGGATTAATGCAATGGACTACCAACAGAAAGGTTAGAGGCCCCAGTTTACTCAGAAGAAAGTCCTGGCTATCTAGTTCTGAAAAATCCGTTACTGAGAACCCGAAGGAGCACAGCTCTGCTCTGACACACATTGAGCAGTTGTGAACTACAGTCAATTCAATGGAAACTGGCTTTTACACGTTTAAACTCTGGGGAAAAGGTATAAATATATACATATAAAAAATAAGTATGTAAATATCCATGGTCTCTATGAGTCAGATATGGCAACAATTTAATTTGGTTTTATAATATTCAAACATGTGTGGCTAAATTTACCATGTGATAGCTCACATAATTTATCTTTTACTCATCCTTCTAGGTCGTTTAAACATCATCTCTATTTTCTAGCTGAAAAACAGAGGCTTGATGAAACTAGAAGGCTTGGCCAAGGTTGAAGGATTCGTTGGCAATAGTACATTTAGATACTTTTGGTAGAGAAAAAGGATTCTATCTTCCACTGTCTGGAGATGTGAAAAAAAAACTACTCTTAGTCTTAAGCTTGAAAACAAACCCCCGAGAAGGTCGGTTGGCATTATACAAGACAGCACTTTCTCTATCCCTCTGTGCTATCTGTGTCTAATTTTCTGCCCAAGAATGTGGTCCTGGAAGAGTGTCTATTTTCAAGCACATGAAGGTAGTTGCCCGCAAATCTGCCACAGTCTGACTCCCCTAACGGCCCAGCCCAGTGTGTGTGAAGTCAAGGCTGGCAGAGTCTTTGCCTTTGCTGAAACTGCAACGCACAAGAGAGGACAGCTCCCAGCAGGACCTACATATCCTTCTAGTGAATAATTCATCAGGATTGCCACCAACTCTGGAACATCCTTCTTACACTGATTACTTGCTTTTGTCCACCCATTTATCTTCATTAAAGATCTTGATTCCTTTTAAATACTTGTCTCCAGTTTTCCCGTTTAAAGCTATTTCCCCTTTGTTTTGAGGTTTCAGGTGTGCTCTTTCTTTTTGCATGCTAAGACTAGTCACAAATTCGCAATGCAATGAAAGTTTTAATCCTTACGTTGTTTTCACTACTGAGACATAAACAAATGTCACAATATTCAGTCATGAGATGATTGGTATAGGATTTTGCTGTTGTGGTTCTGTGCCATCCAATCAATTCCTACTCATGGTGACCCGATGCACAAGAGAACAAAGCACTGTCTGGTCCTGTACCACCCTCACAGCATCGCGATGTTTGAGTCTATTGCTGCAACCACTGTGCCAATCCAGCTCATTGAGGGTCTTCCTTCTTCATTGGCCTTCTACTTTCCTGAGCATAATGTCCTTTTCCAAGGACTAGGCCCTACTGATAATCTAGGTAAAGTACAGGAGATGAAGTGTCAGCATCGTCTCTTCTACGGAGCTGCTGGCTGGAACTCTTCTAAGACACATACGTTGGTGTATTCAGTAGTCTTTGCCAACACCAAAATTCAAATACATCAATTTCCTAATTTTAAATCACACACTCTTCTCTTGTTTTGTTTAAATGCCTGCACTGTGGCTGTCCAAGGCCAGTTGTATAGAGTATGTTGTTGAGTTCATCCTGACTAATAATGACCCTATGTACAACAGAAGGAAATGTTGCCGAGTCCTGGGTCATTCTCACAATTGTTGCTGCTACTGAGTCAATCCATCTCTTTGAGGGTCTTCCTCTTACTGCCGACGCTTTTCTTTACCAAGCATTGATGCACTTCTCCAGGGAATGGTTCCTCCTGATAACATGTCTGAAGTATGAGATATGAAGTTTCACCATCCTGGCTTCTATGGAGCATTCTGACTGTACTTCTCCAACATAGATTTGCTGCTTCTCCTAGCAGTCGATGGCAGTCTTCTTTAGCACTGGAACTCAAATGCATCACCTTCCTTTTTCATTGTCCAACTTTCACATACATATGAGACAATGAAGGTCAAGACTGCAGCCTTCAGTGTGAGTTACATCTCATGTAAAGAACACAAAAATTCTCACAACTACAACTGAAACATCATGATAAATGGAGAAAAGACTGAAGCTGTCAAAGACTTCATTTTCCTTGGATCCACAATCAACACTCATGGAAGCAGCAGTCAAAAAACTCATTGATTTTTAGAGAAATCTGATGTGAAAGGTCTCTTAAAAGTGTTAAAGAGTAAAGACATCAGAGCGAGTATAGGGTATGTTGTTGTTGTTGTTGCTAAGTGCCATGGAGTCAGTTTGACTCCTAGTGACTCTGTATAGAATTTCTGAGGAGCAGCTGGTGAACTTGAACTGCCGACCTTGCTGTTCAAACCGATTTTGCAATACAGCACATAAACTCACAGAGCCACACCCTCTGGCCAATTCATGTGATCTTTCACTTGACATTTCTCTTAAATGAAGATAATGATCAGTTTTCCTTTGCCAAGGCTAAATTTCAATGTACACAGTTGAGCATCTAAACAAGTCAATTAAAAGGAATTTGGCAAGTGAATGTTTGATTTCTCACATTTCAAAGTTACAAAAAATACATATTCAACAGCTAATGTAAATTTCACTTTTGTCACTATGATTTCATTTCAGTGATATTGAAGGAAGAAGAAAAACTCTTTTATTAGCTGTGTTCTTTTTTATGCATGTGATTATTGTGATCTCGATGGCATTATCTTTTTTGCATGCATTGGATTTCCATTATTACTGATTTATTTTGCTGGTGATTAATATGATTAGTTGAAAAATTACCATCTGGTAATTTCGGAGTTCATTTCTTCTTAACGTTTTATGAAGATGGGTATCATGCTGCCAGTGTCCAATCTACTCTGAGTTTGGAAAAAAATCATTGTAAGTTAATTAACTTTCTTGACTAATTTTCTTAATAGCCTATGGCATTTGTCATTCAGATCTATTGCTTAATATATATATCTATATTTCCCGAGCATCTCTACACTTATTCTTTGCAAATAGCAATTTTTACACAGTCTTCATTAGTTCCTAATTGTTTAAATTTATCTTCTTCATTATACCTGCTAAAGACCAATTTTTAAAATGAGTCTATTTTCCCTGCTATTTTAGAGTTATTATTATATCCTACCGCCTTTGTTTATTACAGGATTTAAATTATTCCAATATATTTGTTTTTGATTTTGGAACAGCAAAAAAAGAAGTTATTTGGGTATGTTTAGCATCATCCATAATAACTAAAATTAAGTATTTTGAGGTTCTTTTTGTTGTTCTTTAAAAATGTTATGTAATAACATTTCATCTACGTCTTATTAAATAACAAAAACATTAAAAAAAAGTTTGTGGTTAAAGTTTTAACTCACTCAGCTTTTGTTCTAAACGTCTCTTACTACCAAGAGAACCAAGATGGTTTTACTCTGGCAACCACTCTAAACATCTCCTACCACCCGCCTCTGGAAATTTATTCCTTAGAAATGACATTTGAATAATTCAGTATTTACTTAGGCAAGTTTTGTCTCGATAGACAGGGCTTGTTGTTGTTAGGTGTTGTCTGCTTGGCTCTGACTCTCATGGCCCCATGTACGACACAACAAAACATTGGCTTTGTGCCATCCTCACCATTGTTGGTATTCTTGAACCCATTCTTGCAGCCACGATATCAACCCATCTTGATAGAATCTTCGACGTTTTCACTGACTCTCTACTTTACCAAACACCATGTTCTTTTCCAGGGACTGGTCTCTGCTAATAACATGGCCAAAGAACAAGAGATGAATCTCACCCATCTTCTAAGGAGCATTCTGACTATACTTCTTATAAGACAAATTTGTTCATTCTTCTGGCAGACCATGGTATATTTAATATTCTACCCCACAATAGCTCTTAGTCTTTGATATTTAACTTTTTTCATCCTTGGTTTCTGCCCATACTTTCTAATTCTTATGTTTGTAGCAAAATGCATTCTACTAAGGTAAACGTTAACACTATTTTACAATGTTGTCACCAGGGTTATTGTTGGTGGATCCCTAATGATAACCCCACATGTACAGGATAGAACTGTGCTCCAAAGGGTTTTCAAGGCTGATGTGGCATCGTAGAAGTAGATTACCTGGTCTGGGTTGCTTCAAACCGCCAATTGGTTAGTTATCTAGTGCTTAACTGATTATGGCACCTAGAGGCCTCTTAAAATTCATAAACACCTTAATAATTGTAGTTTGATTTTTATTCCTATTATGAATGTGTACATTGTAAAGGACAAAGTCTGCTTATTTACATCTGATTCTTCTACTATCTGAAACAATAGCTCCCAGAAGAGTTGTGGTCAATAAAAGCTCAGAATGATGTCAAACACCCAAAGGTGAGAAAGAGAACAACATCACACAACTGTAAAACAAAGGAATCCTACTCTCATGCTAATTTTAAACTATCACTATCTGTTAATAAGTAGTTTGGGAACATTCCACCCTGCTACTCTTTCAGTATCTAACTGAAAGCCAAGGATGACCTCTTTGGATACTGGATGAGTCTTCTTCCAATTTTGGAATCCTAGATTCATCCTCTTTTGAGATACAAGTAATTTACAGTTGCCATCCAGTATGTTTGCCAGGTTGTGAGCACCCAGACCCTTCCTCTATTTCTCCTTAGTACTACAGTTTTCAGCACATTGCTTTTCTCTTTGCCCACTCCTCTCTACACTGACCACCACCAACTCTGTCCCACTTCCCCTCCTGTTCTCCTGTCCAGAGCCCCTGGGCCATGCATTCTTCAAACCTTCCCATCTGGAGCACCAGATTCTTTGACCCACATAGCTTCTCTCAGGACTGATAGTTCACTAACAGAAAACAAAGCTGACTAAACTAAAACAAAACCAACAAACACCCACAATAATAATAATAATAATAATTTAAAAAACCCAGGAAAAATGCATAAAAATTAATATTGCCTCTCATGGACCCCAACCCCCCAAACTATCAGCCAGTAAAGGTCTGCTTTCTCACCCTCCCACCCCTGGCCCCTGACCTTCTGTTGGAGTCTGTGGTAGTACTGTAACATTAGCATGTTCAATGCATCCGTCCAGTGAGCCCATGAAACCCTCATTTCCTTGTCAGCCATGCACTCAACAAATGTGAACTGAATAGTTAGGAGGAGGGTCAATACACTCCCAGGGAAGGTCTCCTGACAGATTCCAGCTTAATTCTCATAAATTTCCAGGCTAGTACTCCTTAGGAAGGCCAGGTCAGTCCTTAGGATTGCTACACAAGGTCTTCTCACAGGTTCCCAGGGCCATGTCTCCTCCCAGATCCCCAGGGCCATGTCTCTTCACAGGTTCCCAGGCCAGGTCTCCTCACAGGTTTGCTTACAACTTTTCTTGGCTTTCCCTCCTTAACATCCTGTGTGAGTCCATTAGGACAGTGTTTTCTTTCTCCTCATACTTTCAGCCCTGCAGTTCCTCAGGAACAGGTGGTCGATGGTTGTCAGCTGGTTACTGCTGCCTTTGATGCCCACATTTATAATCTGCCTCTAGAATATGGAACCAGAAATACTGGATGAGACTTTACAATTATTTATGTCCTATCAGAAGCATTTAGCCTGGGAGCTCAAAAAGCTTTCATGTGAAGGAGAAGGCTCTCAGGGGCTGCAGGTTTCAGGATTATTCTGATCAAGGTTGCCTGCTAGTGGGTCTGGGAGCTTTGGGGCTCACTGCTTCTCATGAAGAATTAGAGGGGCTTCGGGTGGGGTCAGTTCTTCCCTGACAGTAGGGAGGGACTGTGTGGTTTATGAAATCTTGAACACCTCTTTGATGGTAAATAACATGCCTGTAGGGACATACCAGGAGACTTTTTTGGTTGCTTTTACTATATTAGTGGGGTGAGTAGGTGCCTCACTCCCATAGATAGCGCAGGTAGGAAGGGAGTTAGGCATCCCTTTGTTTACAGACTAGATGTGAACACTGCTCTAAAACAAGAAAGCACTGTTTCTGACCAGGAATAAAGCAGTGCAAGAAGCTGAGATTAACACTGCTGGGAACTAGTGCATAATGTAGTACATCATTGACCCTTCATAGAAAATACATCCTGCTTGGGATGTTACCAGGAGAATTTGAATCTAAAACCTGTTGTCTTGGAAAAAAACACTTTGTCCGATTATCTGGAGGATGTGTGGTGTTCTACTGGGGACCATGTGAGCTGACAGGAAGTTATTTAGACTTCTCAATACCCCTGAGCCTTTCCCCGCCCCTTACTCACCACTATGCTGCCAGAACTTCCAGTTTTGGCATTCCAGTGAGAGGAACCAAAACTGACTACTTAGACCCAAGAAAGGACACCCCTGTCCTTCTCCCTGTATCCATGGTTATGCAATATGTGTCTCATGGCTGAGTTCATCCTAGTTCAGTGATGAACCTTGGACATGCTTCAAGAAATGGTGGTGTGTATATGTGTGAGTTTGTGTGTGTAAGCCCAGGGGCATGTGTACATGCATGATTTTGTGTGTGTGGCCCAGGGTCATATGTATGAGTATGTGTGCATTTGTGTGTGTAAGCCCAGGTGTCAAGCCTCTGAAGCAATTTTGCTTAGATCTGCCCATGACTATGCAGGTATGTAGAGACAGTATTTGGGCATAGCTTTGAGACAGAAGGCCTGTTTATAAACTCCTGCATCTAGAGATACAGGAGACTAGAACTTGGTCTGAGTCCAGCAATCACTAGAAGGCCTGAAACTGCCAGCAACACGTGATAAAGCCTCGAAGTGAAGAGCTGAGTCCTCAGGGACTAACTTCTCATATTCTCCCCTTGGAATGCCAACCAAACTGACCCTTGGATTTGAGAGAGCCAGAGATGGTGCTTATTTTCTGACAAGAAAGACAGACAGTTCTCCCAAGGGGAAGTCGGGACCCAGGACCCTTTAATCTGAGTAGTGGAAGGATTAGATCTCACTTGATCTCCTTTCCCGACTGGCCTTCCATTGGGATTTCTTTATTATCTGAGTTCACGTGGTTCTAGGCTCATATACTCCCAGACTAAAGTCCAGCAAATGGAAAGCGTACTTCTTTTGCAATGTTGTTGTTATTAAGTGCCATCAAGTCAGTTTCGACTCATAGTGACCTGGTAGCTATGAACTGCCCACCTTGTGGTTCGCAGTCCAGTACTGATCCCACAACGCCACACCTGGAGTCTCTGAAAAATGCCTAATGTAGTCAGTTGGCTATGGCCAGTTCTTATACCCATCACTGAACCCGATTGCAGCAGGTAAAATCTGTGCTCCAATGGGTGAGACATTGCCTACCATGGCATTGAAGGAAATGGGAGAAGTTTCTCACAGAAACTTCAGAGAATTACAGGTGAGGCAGTGGATGTGAATGCTAGTGACTATTCCCTTGTTCTCTACACCCCCAAAAAGAAAAAAAAAGTAAAAAGAGCTAGTATAAGAGAGAAAAATATTTTTCTCCAAATAAGATATTATGATCATTTAAAACCATTTTTGCCACCTGTGAGTATGGGGGATAATGGAACTTGGGGAGTATTTGTATCATCTACCTCTGGTTTATTGTTCTGTGCTGCTTATATATTGTTATGCTGCTGGAAGGTATGCCACTGGCATTGCAAATCCTAACAGAGCATCCATGGTGGGCAGGTTTCAGCATATCCATCCTAAAAAACCATCCATGGTGGACGGTTTTCAGTGTATCCATCCTAACAGAGCATCCATGGTGGGCAGATTTCAGTGTATCCATCCTAACAGACCATCCATGGTGGACGGGTTTCAGTGTATCCATCCTAACAAAGCATCCATGGTGGACAAGTTTCAGTGTATCCTTCCTAACAGACCATCCATGGTGAGCAGATTTCAGTGTGTCCATCCTAACACAGTATCCATGGTGGACGGGTTTCAGTGTATCCATCCTAACAGAGCATCCATGGTGGGCAGATTTCAGTGTATCCATCCTAACAGACCATCCATGGTGGGAAGGTTTCAGCATATCCATCCTAACAGACCATCCATGGTGGGCAGATTTCAGTGTATCCATCCTAACAGAGCATCCATGGTGGGCAGGTTTCAGTGGAGTTTTCAGACTAAAATAGATGAGGAGAAAAGGCCTAATGACCTACTTCCAAAAATCAGCTAATGAAACCACAACAGGATACCACTCAATTGGAGTCAAACACACCGATGACATGAAGACAGCACAGGACATTGTGTTGTGCACAGGTAGTCGTGAGTCATAGTGGATTCAACAGCAAATAACATCAACAAAAGCAGCAGGCAATAGAAGTCAGGTTTCCAGTCCTTCTCTGTACGGCTTATACATTCTTCACTCCGTCTTGACTAGACAGGAATCTGTTTTTGATTCTGTGTCATTGAAGCCCATAGGCTTGAGGTGGAATGTCTAAGAAAGATACGTCTTCAAATATAATAAAATGGAAACAAAACAGAAACCAACTATAACTCTGGAGGGTACAGTGAGAGGAGATGAAGGTGAGAGCCAGTTGCTGGTGCACCACTCCGAGGCCCTCACCTGGCAACATGGTCCCTGGCAGGCGGTTCGCTCTGCCTCAGGCTGCGAATGTGGCCCGTGTTTAAAAACTCTTCTTCAAACACAGCACATTTGTGTGCCTGAGGGTCGTGTCCTGGGGAAGCTGCTCTGACAGGCTGTTGTAATCTTCCTCACAAGCCCAAATGCTGTGGGGCTGACAGGGGAGCGGTTGAACTTGCAACCTCAGGAGGAGCCTTGTCATCCTGGTTTTATTCTCTGTGAGGGAGCTCCTGGTAGTATTTTGTTTGGCTGCTCATTTGAAATTGAGATACATTCATGAGTAGGCTTCTTTCATGTGAAGGGGAGTTGAGGCAACAGATGGACTCCACAGAAAGGAGATCTATTTTTCATGTGTCTGTCTTTAGCAATTAAGTCTGAAGCGAACACCAGGTAGAGACAGCCAAGGTAGAAGGAGAAGGCACTTTCTTCCTCCCATGAGTCCTCACTCAGGCTAAGGGACAAGCTAAGGGCCCAGGGTGATCAGAGCCTGTTTGTTCTGGTCCTTACCTCGGGAAAGAGATGTTAAGTCTGAATCCCTGTGTGCAGGCAGGGCAGGGCTCAGGCAGCCTGATGATTATTTGCTCTATGACCTCGAATAAAAGTTGGTCCTCTCAGGGCCTGTGATCCATTTCCTCCTCCATATAAATGATTACATTTGAGGTTGTACCTGGTTAAGCCCATCTCAGTGCTGAGATTTTATAAGTCTTTTAATTGAATCTTGATCGTCATTATTCTCACCTTTGTCATGTGCCATGTACCTAGCACGGTCGTTACATATTCTATTTTATCCTCACAGCATCCTTACAAGGTATGTGGTACATGCAGTCCCGGATTACAAACAAGATCCCTTCCTGTAAATATGTGTCTTTAATTGGCACAGGTGTATGTTGTTGTTGTTGTGATGTGCCGTGGAGTCGGTTCCGACTTCTAGCAACTCTGTACAGGGTTTCCAAGGCTGTAAATCTTTATGGGAGCAGAAAGCCTCATCTTTCTCCCATAGAACAGCTGGTAGGCTCGAACTGTTGACCGTGAAATTAGCAGCCTGATTTGTAACCACTACGCTACCAGAGCTCCTTGAAACAGGTGCATAGGTTTTTGTTTATCTTGGACTTCATTACAATGATTTAGAAGCTGCACATACCCCAAGTGAAGGTGATTGTGATGAAAAATTTGAAGAATTTGTTATGAGTAGGCATTGGTTCTGGTGTGGGCCTAACAGGAGAAGTACTAGACAGCTATTTGCAAGGTTGGCAGTTCAAGCCCACCCACCACTCCTCAGATACCCTATTCCGAGTCACTAGGAGTTGGGACTAACGCGAAGACACCTAACAATAGCAGCAAAGGGCAAGTAAGTTCGTAAGGACCTGGACTTTGAAGGATAAACACTGGACTGCAAACCACAGGTTTAGAGATTGGAACCCACCAGCCACTCTGCAGGAGAAAGCTGAGGCTCTCTGCTTCCTCAAAAGATTTCCAGGATCAGGAACCCTACACAGGGGTGCTATGAATTGGAACCAACTCAGTGGCACTTACCAACAAAATCCATAATTCAGACTCTCATAACCTTGGGGACTCTGCATGATTCCTATTTCAGACTGGGACACCGAATCCCAAAGAAGTCACATGGCTTACTCTAGAGTACTTAGAGGCAGAGGCAGGGAAGCCAGGCTAAATCCTTTGAAGTCCAAAGTCCATTGTGTGATCTGTTGCTGGCTGCTGTTGGGTTGACCCCTGACTTCTGACAACCCATGTACAAAGAAACAAAATGCTTCCCATTTCATCAATGTTCTCACGGTCGGTTGGTGGGTTGGAGCCTTGTGAGCCTAGCGTTTCCACCAGCTTGAGTTTCAGAAATTTATCTCCAGGTCTCCCTGACTTGGCTTAGTCTAGAAGTCCCACAGAAAGATGTTCAGCAGCCCCACACCTTTGTTTCCACTGGCAGACAGGTGGAAAATGTGTGTCAGGTACATTGATTGGGAATCGAACACAGGTCTTCTTTGTGGAAGGAGAGGATTGTACCCTTGAACGCCTGTCTTAATTAGTACTCCTATAACAAATACCACAAGTGACTGGCTTTAATAAACAGAAATTTATTTTCTCACAGTTTTGTTGTTGTTAAGTGCCATCGAGTTGATTCCGATGCATAGCAACCCTGTATAGGGTTTCCAAGGAGCTTCTGGTGAGCTTGAACCGCCGACTTTGAAGTTCAAATGGCTTTGCAGTCTGGCGTATTAATCCACTGTGTACACCAGGACTCCAGTTTAGGAGGTTGTAAAATGGAATTCAGAGTTCCAGCTCTAGGGGACGGTTTTCTCTCTTTTTTTGGCTCTAAAGGAAGGAAGGTCCTTGTTTCTTCAGTTTCTGCTTGCTTGTTCCTTGGGATGCTCATGAGGCTTGACATCTCTATCTTACCCCATCTCGGCTCATTTGTTTAATCTCTTTTATATCTCAAAAGAGATTGATTTAAGACACACCCTCCACTAATCTGTCTCATTAATACCAAAGACAGTTCATCCCAAGTGGGGTTATAACCATAGGCAGAGAAGTTAGCATTTACATTGCACTTTGGGGAGACACAATTCAATCAGTAACAACCCCCAATGCTTGCTGTTGTTGTTAAGTGCTGTTGAGTTGGTTCTGACTTATAGTGACCCTGTATAGGGTTTCTGAGGAGCTATTGGTAGGTTTGAACTGCCAACCTTGCCTTTCAAACTGACCTTGAGGTGTAGTTCATTAGCCTGCAATTGCAAACTGGGACTCAAGTGCTTACCTAAGAAAGATAATTTATCTGCCAATGACTAATTGTCTCTTTTCTAAAATTTACGCATTCATTTCTGAAAATCCTGAAGTCAAATCAATGTAAATTCAAATACAGATCATAATGTTTTTGAACTTGGGTTTTAACTCCCTTAACTATGCTTATAGTTTACCTGGTAAGATTATGTATCAAGTTACTAGGTCATCATTCTTCATGGTTTTGCAAGGTATTATGTAATTAATCTGCGTTGTGTGATTGATGTGGTTAGTCAATCAGTTGAAAGAGGAGTTTCCTTAGGGGTGTGTCCTGTATGCAAAGTACATGGATGTTCAGACAAAGTTTGCCCTCTCTCCATCCTAGATCTCGCCTACCATTCTCTCATCTCTGGTTCTTGGGATGTGAGTCTGCAGCCTGCTGTCTGAACTGCTGATTTGGGATCTGTCAGTCCCTGCAACCACGTGAGTCAGAAGTCTCCAGTCTGATGCCTGACCTAAGGGTTTGGGACTGACCAGCCTTCTCAACTACACAAACCATTTCCTCAAAATAAATCTCTTTGTTCCCTCTCCATACTCATACATCTACTTCACTGGTTTAGCTCCTCTAGAGAACTTATGGTGGCGGTAGTGGTTATGTGCTGGGAAGTCAGTTCTGACCCATAGTGACCCTGTACAGGGTTTTCGAGGCTGTAAATCTTTATGGGAACAGAAAACCTCATATTTCTCCCGCGGAACAGCTGGTAGGTTTGAACTGCTGATCCTGTGGTTCGCAGCCCTTCGTAACCACTACGCTACCAGAACTCCTTATAAAAGCAGAATAATGCTACCATATACCATCATTTGATTGTTGTTGTTGTTGTTAAATGCCATAGAGTTGGTTCCGACTTATAGCGACCCTGTATAGGTTTTCTGGGGAACAACTGGTGGTGTGACCAGAGTGGCTCTGAAGGAGTTGCCAACGCCACTCAGGGGTTATGACAAAGAAAGGGTTTATTGTGCTGACATGTGGCTCAGTGGTTTCTTATCCAGAGACTGCACCCCGTTTGTAGAGAGGACCCTATCTATATAGTCCCTGGGTCATTGGAGTGTTACAGGTTGGGCGAAAGGAGGTGTGTAAGGCTGATATTTACTACCTCAAACATACCTCAGGGAGGGAGCAGCAGCAGTTACAAAAGCGGAAGCAAGGAAACGTTAACTTGGGGGCTTTGTTACCTCCTGGAGGTGAGTCTGTACCAGAGGAGGTTAGCGGTGAGAATCATGTGGGGCTGAGGTGGTCTGTTGGTCCGTTCCCAGAATGTGGACTCTGTCCTTGGAATGAGATTTGTACTCTGCCGTGTGCAACCCAGTGCCTGTTTCCACTGCCTGCCTGTCTCCGTGGGTTTGAACTGCCGACCTTGTGGTTCACAGTCCAGTGCTGATCCTAAAGTGCCACATGCAATAGTGTGTGGAAACGAGCCAGCGCACTGTTTGTACTCAACAACTAAGAGTTCTTTTCTTCTTTCTTGATTAAACCAGAGTAAGACAATGGACTGCCAGAAGAACAAAT
>NW_006408539.1:17425888-17452011 GCF_000296735.1 Chrysochloris asiatica
GGATTGGCACAGTGGAAGCAACAATGTGTTCAAAGTTAACAACAATTGTGAAGATAATGCAGGGCTGGGCATTGTTTTGTCCTATTGTGTATAGTCGATATGGCATCTAACAATAACAACAAAATCCTAAGGGAGTAGCCATCACTTTGATTTTGCTGATGTGAGCAATTTCAGTTAGGTTTCTAATAATCTCCTATCAGGGCTGCTGAATTAGAGGATTTAAGACTAGTAGCAAGTTCAATCTGAACTCAAATATGGCCTAGACATGACTCTCAAATCAATAGAAAAGAATCTTCTGAGGAAGTCTATTTATTCACTGAGCACCCTGAGGGCATTGCTAGAATGTGTGGGAGGAAGCCAGAGTTGTCAGCTCAATAAAAGAAACAACTTCCTAACAATTTAAGTTGTTCAGAGATGAATAAAGGGCCTCAGAAGACGCTGAGTCTTCTATTACCCTCAGTCTTCAAACGACACAGGAAGAGATGGCCTTGGCTGCACTGGGCTGTTCCTGAAGACCTTTAGTAACCCTCTCATTGCTGGTGCTAAAACTCTGTAGGATTAAGCACTGAATCACAAGGTCAGTTTGAATTGCAAGGTCAACTGTTCAAACTCACCAGCCCCTCCTCAGAAACACTACACAGGGTCGCTTTGCGTCGGAACCAACTTGACAGCACTTAACAACGTGAATCTGTTAAGGGTCAAAAGATATTCTGGAGGACCCGTGGAAGGCTCAGTGGTTAAAGCACCCCAATGCTAAACAACAGGTTGGCAGTTCAAATCAGCAGCCTTTCAAAGGAGGAATAGTTGACAATCTACTTCTGTAAAGCTTTGCAGCCTTGAAACTTCATGGGGTGGTTCTACTCTGTTTTGCAGGGTTGTGATGACTTAGAATCAACTTCATGGTAGTGGATTTCATTTGCGGCCTGTGGAAGAGAACACATTTTTCACTTATTTACTCATTCTTTTAGTGTTTCTTTTTCTTTGAGTGCTTCTGTGAACCAGGCACTTGTCTTACTTAGATAAGTGAGATACTTTCCTTTCATTCTGACCTCAGAGTCTAATGAGAGAGACATGCAAATATATATTGTTGCTATTGGGTGCCATTTTGCCTGTCCCAAGCCATGATGTGTTCAATAACCTCATATGCATGCGAAAGCTGGACAGTGAATAAGGAAGACCGTAGAAGAATTGATGCATTTGAGTTATGGTGTTGGAGGAGAATATTGAAAGTGCCATGGGCTACCAACAGAACCAACAGATCTGTGTTGGAAGAAGTGCAGCCAGAGTGCTCCTTGGAGGCCAGGATGGCTAAGCTTCATCTCTCATACTTCAGACATATTATTAGGAGGGACCAGTCGCTGGAGAAGGATATCATGTTTGGTAAGGTGGAGGGTCAGAGAAAAAGAGGAAGACCCCTAATGAGATGGATTTGTCAAGTGGCAGCATCGATGGACTCAAGCGTGGCAATAATAGTGAGGTTGGCCCAGGATTGGGCAGTGTTTCGTTCTGTTGTGCATAAGGTCGCTATAAGTTGGTACCAACTCGATGGCACCTGACAACAACAACATTGGGGTGCCATTTAGTTGATTCTGACTCATAGCAACCCCATGTGCCAAAGTAGAAGTGCCCCATAGGGGTTTTTGTTGCTGTTGTTATTGTTGTAAAAATCTTTAGGGGTGAGGTCTGGGTCCAAACTGCTAATCTCTCAGTTTTCAGCCAAGCACTGAACTGCTGTACCACCAGGACTCTATGTAAATTATAAACCACAATAGAATATGATTAGTGTTATATTAGGATTATGGTGGCACTACAGAATAAGCACTGGATGGCTAGCCACAAGGTTGGTAGTTCAAGCTCATCAGCTACTTTGCAATAGAAAAATAAGGTTTTCAGCTCCCATAAAAGATTTACAGCCTCAAAAACCTTATACAGGGTCTTTATGAGTCAGAATCAATTCTATGGCACTTAACAACAATAGTGCTATATTGTTGTGGTTGTTAAGTGCCATCAAGTTAGTACCGATTCATAGCGACCCTACGCACAACAGAACGAAACACTGCTGGTCTGGTGCCCAACTCACAATTGTTGCCATGTTTTAGCCCATTGTTGCTGTGAAAGTCCATCTAGCTGCGAGACTTCCTCTGTTTCTCTGACCCTCCACTTTATGAAACATAATGTCCTTTTCCAGGGACTGGTCCTGTCTGAAAATAGGTCCGAAGTATGAAAGTCAAAGTGTAGTCATGCTGACTTCCAAGGAGCATTCTGGCTGTACTTCTTCCAACACATATTGGTTTGTTCTTTTGGCAATCTGTGGTACTTTGACTATGCAAAGACAGACTTTTGATTGCGTGGATCATGACAAGCTGTGGACAACATTGTGCATAAAGAATATTCCATAACGCTTAATTGTGCTCATGAGGAACCTGTACAAAGACCAAGAGGCAGTTGTTCAAATAGAAAAAATAAAACACCAAACTTATTCAATTTGTATGCTGAGCACATAATCAAAGAAACTTGGATTTTGAAGAAAAACATGGCATCAACAGTGCCTTGGAAAACCCTATGTAACAAAGTTCTCTACTCTGACACACAGAGGGTTATTCCACATTGGAATTCACTCTGTGACCACTGGTTGGTTTACTTGTTTGTATAAGGTACAAATGGATCACAAATCTATCTTCAAGGTATATCTTGAAGTATAATGCTGCCTGTGATAGGATAATATCCATACGCCTACAAGAAAGACCTAGGAACTCTGGTAGCATAGTGGTTATGAATCTGGCTGCGAATCTCAGGGTCAGCAGTTCGAAACTACCAGCTGTTCCACCAGCAAAAGATGAAGCTTTCTGCTCCTGTAAAGATTTACAGCCTCAGAAACTCTGTACAGGGTCGCTATGAACCAGAACTGAGATTACAGCACATAACAACAACAAGGAAGACCAGTTAATACAACAATTATTCAAATTTATACACCAACCACTAAAACCAATGATGATGAAAGTGAAGAATTCTACCAACTGCTTCAGTCAGAAATTGATCAAACATACAATCAAGATGTATTGATAATTACTGGTGATCAGAATACAAAGGTTGGGAACAAAGAGGAACGATCAGTAGTTGTAAATTAAAGTTTTGGCAATATAAATGATACTGGAAATCACACGACAGACTTTTGAAGACCAATGACTTCTTTATTGCTAATACACTTTTAAACAACATAAAGGGTGACTAAACACATGAATTCAAAATGGCCATACCAGTCCATTTCAGTGCATGAATGCCTAGAATATAGATGTTTATTTGAAGGCTGAAGCTGAAGAAAATTAAACCAAGTCCATGAGAGACAAAATATGACCTTGAACATATTTCACCTGAATTTAGAGATCATCTTAGGAACAGATTTGATGCATTAGACACTAAAGACAATGACCAGATGAGTTGTGGGAAGATATCAAGAACATCATACAGGAAGAAAGTAAAAGATCAGTAAGAAGCCAAGGAAGAAGGAAAATAAACATCACTAGTGGACCAATTTTTAACATCATGATTAATGGAGAAAAGATTGAAGTTGTCAAAGACTTCATTTTGCTCAGATCCACCATCAACACTCATGGAAGCAGCAGTCAAGAAATCAAACATGTATTACATTAGGAAAATGTGCTGTACAAGACCTCTTTAAAGTGTTCAAGAGTGAAGATGTCAGTTTGAGGACTAAGGTGTGCCTGACCTAAGCCATGGTATTTTTAATAGCATCATATACACATGAAAGTTGGACAATGAATAAAGAAGACTGTAGAAGAATTGATGCATTTGAGTTATGGTGTTAGAGGAGAATATTAAAAGTACCACGTGCTGTCAGAAGAACTAACCAATCTGTGTTGGAAGAAGTACATCCAGAATGTTCCTTGGAAGTCAGCATGGCAAGACTTCTTCTCTTACAGTTTGAACATATTATCAGGAGGGACCAGTTCCTGAAGAAGCATATCATGCTAGGCAAAGTGGCAGGTCAGTTAAAAAGAGGAAGACACCTAACTAGATGGATTTACACAGTGGCAGCTGCCATGGACTCAAGCTTAACAATGATTTTGAGGATGGTGTGGGATGGGGCTGTGTTTTGTTTGTTGTGCATAAGGCCCTTGTGAGTCGGTACCAACTCGATGGCCTCTAACAACACCACCAACAAAAACACCAAGTGTTCTCTCTTTTTGGCTGAATACCTTCTTTTGTTTGTGAGTTTGGTTTAATCATTTTAGCTATGAGTACAAGGGTGGTAGTTCAAACTCACCAGTTGCTCCTTGGAAACCCTATACAGGGTTGCTATGGGTCAGAACCGACTCGATGGCACTTAACAACAACAACAATCTTCCTTTTGCTCAGTCCACTTTGGATATCTGCTCCCCAGATTGCAATCGGGGGCACGAGTCACCCCTTACGACTACCCAAATGGAAATTGCCCTCCTATTAGCACTGGTAAATCTAGCCTTAAGATAAGTATTTGGGATTTAGCAGTGTAGGTAATGTTTAAAGTAATGAGAAAGAGTGAGTTTAAGATGGTTTAGGATTAACAAACAAACTAAATTTCTTTGCCATTAATTCAATTCCAGCTCATAGTGGCTTCTGAGGCGGTACATTTTTATGGGAACAGAAAGCCTCATCTTTCTATTGAGGAGCACCTTCTGCCTTTGATCTACCAACCAGTCTTGCAGTTAGCTGTCCATTTCTTATCCTACAATGTCACCAGGAGAAGATGGCAAAAAGAAAAGAAAAAAATCGTAAATGTTACTTGTAATGTCTCCTTAGGCTATGTTAATCCTCTACAGATAGAAGCAATGAAGTCATGTATCGACTGAAGAGTGACGCAGTTTTGGGGATTCCATGTAATGCTACCCTGCCATAGCCTGAGAATACTGGTCTATGACATCCTTCCATTGTGATTGGATAGAAGAGACTTCCATGATAAAATCTACTCTTCAATGTCATTGCCTCATTTATGTCTTTTGATATTTGGAGAATATCCAGACAGAGGGACTCTTTCTTGTGTACCAGCATCCATTAGCTACAAGATAAAATCAAAGCCCACAGTTTAGTTGCAGAAAGGCTGCAGAGTCGGCTCTAGTCTATCATTTCAACCTTATCTTCTGTCATTACACCCATGCATCCCAGGTCCACACTGAAGGCCACAGAACTCCCTGGGCAAGTCTGTTGCTTTCAGAACTCCAAGCTTCATATGTGCTTTCATTTTCACCTAGAATACCCTTGCCAACTTCATCATCTCCCTCACTGGCCAAGTTTCAGAAGAAATTTAACTTTTTTATCTTCCCTAACTCTTCTAGCAAGTGTATTAAGTGCTCTATCCTCAGCACTCCCATAACTCAACTATTTCTATGTTTTCTTCTTGACATATGTCATGGATTGAGTTGCGTTCTCCCTCCAGATACATGTTGAAATCCTGACTCCTACGCCTTTAGATGAAACCGATTTGGAAATAGGGATTCCTTTGTAATATTGATGAGGCTTCATCGATGTTGGGTGTCGGGGGGGTTACTAACCCTAATCACATCTAGTTATAAAGAGCAACACAGACACAAAGAACAAGAAGAGGAAGATAGAGGCTACTGAGACTCACCAAGGAAACAAAGAGAGCTGGGACCACAGAAGTTGAAAGAGACAAGGATCTCCCCTAGAGTCCACAGAAAGAGGACTTTCCTCTAAAGCCTGTGCCCTGAATTGGACATCTAGCCTTCAAAATTGTGAGAAAATAAATTTCATTTCTTTAAAGACACTCATTTATGGTATCTGTGTCAGCAGCACTTGGAAACTGAAGTACCGTGTTATATTAAAATATACTTTAAAATTATTTGTCTTTATGGGATTGTAAGCACCAGGGGACTTGGGGCTGTGATTAAATTGCTAGAGTCTATTAGAGTGCCTAAGCATAAACATTCAATCTGCTACATGAAAATGATGTGGCTGTTAAGTGCCATCGAGTTGGTTCCAACTCATCGTGACCCTGTATAGGGTCTCTGAGGAGCGGCTGGTAGGTTTAAACTGCCAACCTTGTGGTAAGTAATCTAGTGTGAATCCTATAGCTCCAAACCAGGAATCCATGAACATGATAAATTTAGATGAATCTGCAAAGCAGGAAAAATCCTCTCGATGAGGACCATTTTAGACTCTCAAAATACCTGTTTATTGCCTGTCATTGTTAAGTGCTGTTGAGTCATTTCCAATTCATAGCAAACCCTGTATAGGGTTTCTGAGGGACAGCTAGTAAGCTTGAACTGCTGATCTTGATGTTAAAATCAACCTTGTAGTCCAGCACATTAACCTGTACACCACACCAGGACTCCATATAGTGGATGTATTATGCTGTTCTGGAAAGAACATTGGTCTAAGAGTCAGGAAATGTGAACGTGTTACTTACTGAACAAACTTTGGAAAGCAATCCATCTCTTTACCCTCAGGAATTTGTATTTCTTTGTCCCCAAGACTGGACTGATAAATAACATGATAAATGGCAAAGGAAGTTGAAACTGCCAATGATATTATTTTACTACACGAACAATCAAAGTCCATGGACGCAGTAGTCAAGAAATCAAATAACCTATTTTGCAGCATTGGACAAAATTGCTGCAAAAGACTCTTTCAAGTCTTAAAAAGCAAAGTTGTCACTTTGGGGACTAAGATGCTCTTGACTCAAGCCATAGTATTTTCAATCATCTCATGTTCTTGATGAGAGCTGAAGAGTGAAAAAGGAAGACTGAGAGAGAATTGATGCATTTGAACTGTGTTTGTTGGTATAGAATACGGAATATACGATGTACCGCCCAAAGAACAAGCACATTGAGCCGTAGAAGAAATATAATTAGAATGCTTTTTAGAAGTAGACGTGGTAAAACTTGGATTTGTTCTTTGGGAACATCATTGGGAAAGACCAATTTCTAGAAAGGGACATGATTTTTGATAAAGTAGAGGGTCGGTGGAAATGAGGAAAGCCACAATGAGGTGGACTGACAGAACAGTGGACTCAGACACCTCAGTGATTGTGAGGATGGTCCAAACTGGGCAACACTCTGCGCTCTTCTGCATCCGGTCTCCGTGAGTTGATAGCAACTATCTGCAATAACAAGACTTGTGGATGTTTACAGACTTATCCAAAGTGATGTGAACTTCAGAAAGTAGAAACCCAGGGATTCCCATGTTTTTTAATAATCACATTCAGGTAGACTGGCCCTTTTCAATCTCCTTAATATAAGGTTAATGTGCTGGACTGCAAGATTGCTTTGAACTGCAAGGTTGGCGGTTCAAACTCACCAGCCAACTCCTCAGAAACCCTATACAGGGTCGCTATGAGTTGGAATCAAGTCAACAGCACTTAACAATAGCAACAATATAAAGAGGACCTGATTCTTCCAGGTTGGGAAGATGCTCTGATGAAGGGGCCATGGGTCACGGATCCTCAGATAATGGGTAGTAAAGCTTTGAACGTCACACTATTTCTCCTATTCTACAAAGAACGAGGAGTAGACTAGATGGATAAATCAAAACCTAAAAGGAATATGACAATTTGGTGCAGCATTTTTTCGAAAGGCATGTGAAGACAAGGAAAAACCATTGATTTGGTCACCACCAGATTTTACTGGTAAGTGTAATTCTGTGTTGGAATGTTTCAAAGATGAAATAATGGGAGAGAAAGTAACTGACAAATACTTTTGACTTAACAAAATCTATGTGTTGGAGTATTGGTGTGGCTCTATGGGTTAATGCACCAGGCTGTAAAGCCATTTGTATTGCAAGGTCAGCAGTTCAAGCTCACCAGCTGCTCCTTGGAAACCCTATACAGGGTCGCTATGGGTTGGAATTGACTCAACGGCACTTAACAACAACAACATGTGTGGATAGGTAAATGGAAATGAATTAACTGCCTGGTATGGTACTATAGGATAAGCACACTGGACTGCCAACCAGTGGTCTGTGGTTCAGACCCTCCAACTCTTCCTTGGAAACCTGATACAGTATTGCTATGTGTCAGAACTGACTAGAGGGAACTTAACAACAATGACAATAGGTAAGCAAAGGAACTGTGGTGGTGGCGCTGTGAGTTAAGTGTTACACTGTGTAAAAAAAAAAGTTGTGGAAACAGCGTCTGACTTCCTCTAATCAGATCAACACCGGTTCCTGAGACAAGGGTCAGACATGCCTCCCACCTGCCTCACCAATTCTGACACCAACTGTCCCTCCCATTGCACTTTGTACTACTCAGGTGGGTTTGAGGATTCATTGCTATGGCCACACAAAAGTCAGACAATTCTCACAATTATGGGGTTTATTAGGGAAGAGAGAAATTTACAATTCAGGATTAGAAATGTTCATGATACAGTTCTTTGGTTAGGATAGTTTGTGCTCTACTGTGTCTGTAGGCCCATGATCTGGCTTCTATCCTGCTCTGGCAACGTTACAAAGCTCTGTGAGGGCTGCTGACAAATATGTAAAGGCACTCAACTTTACTATAAGCCTCAGATGGAAGGTGCTTGACCCTAGCTCCATAGATCAGCAAACTTACACTCCCAATTAAATACATGATGGCACCACATTTGATGAACAAGTTTCCTGCCTGAAGGTACCCAGCTTCCCTTGCTCCATGGGCCAGGAAGCCTACTGCTCTGCCCCATGCTCTGGCTCTTGGTTCTGCTACTGTTACTATTCTGACGCTTCTCTGGTGGCACAGCTTTCTGTCTCTGGATTGAGGAGGTTCAATGTGCAGGGATCTTGGGGTCCATAGGATGTGTTCCACTCCTGACTCTTCTTCATTGATGGTAATGTGATTCCCCATTACTGAGATGTTCATTTTATACTCATGTTAGAGTTCCGAATTTTTGCAGTTAATGAACCCTGTCAACAATCACTCACAACTGAAACATATCATAATTTCAGTGACTTCCCCTACATTTTCTTACCCAGTTCCATCAGGAAAAAGTCAGTTGGTATGAGTTGCAAAGACTACGGCTGAAAGAGTCATGTTAGATAATTCACTGCATCACAGACTGCTAACAGCAAGGTAAATGGTTCAGACCTCTTATTTGCTTCATGGGAGGCTTTCTGCTCCTGTAACAATTTATATCCCCTGAAGCCCTATACAGAGTCACTATGAATTGAAATGACTCGACAGCTACTAACAACAGCAATGACATTCAGTATGAAGCCTGGCTTCAAAAACGCTTTTTGTATTTGTTATTATGAAAGCAATTACTATAAAATTTAGAACAGAAAAGTTAGCCAAAAAGAGTAAAAAAATAAAATCATTAGTTGTAAAAAATGCATGTTCTACAGGAAAGCAAGATGTCAGCAATAGTACAAACAGTGGGCAGGACTGAGGGAACATATGGCTACTAGCTGGTAACTTTTGTATAAACCTGAAACTGCTCAGAAAAACAGTGGTGGAAGCTATTTCAAACTACAGCAAGCAGATAGTAAAGTTAGAAACAGGAGCTTCAGGAATCTGATATGAGTTTGGGAATGCAAGAGCATGGGGCATGCTAGGCAGAGGTGAGTGGCCCAGTTGAACTGGATGGAGGCATAACAAAATGATCTTAGAAATGGTTTCAGTAAGGTCAGTAAGCAAGTTGTTATGTCCTGTTGAGTCAATGACTACTCATAGTGACCCTATGAGCAACAGAACAAAACACTGCCTTGTCCTGACCTGAGTCCAATGTGGCAACCACTGGGCCAATGCATCTCATTGGGATCTTCCTCTTTTTCAATGACCTTCCATTTTACAAAGCATGATGTCCTTCTCCCCGGACGGGTCTCTCCTGATAACATGACCAAAATATGTGAGAGAAAGTCTACTAACTGCTTTCTAAGGAACACTCTGACTGTACATCTTCCAAGACAGATTGGTTTGTTTTCCTGGCACTTCTTGGTACCATCACCATCATTGAAATCCATCACTTCTTCTCAGGTCTTCCTTATACATTGCCCTGCTTTCACATGCAAATGAAGTGACTGAAAATACCCTGACTTGGGGCCATCACACCTTAATCCTCAAAGTGATGTCTCAGCTCTTGAAATTCTTGACAACTTTAGTCTGCTCTCCATTTATCATGATGTCGTTTCTTGGTCTGGCATGCAAGTAGTGGATCACACTAAGAGCTTGGTATAGTAATCATACGTTAATATCATTATAGTCAGCTTCATAATGTCAATGAGTTGGCCAAAAACTAGTCGCCAGAACACAGGAAATAAGAGAACAGGAAATATTACAAGTGTTTTTTGAGACTTTCTACCTGTGTGGTGCTGTTGGCCAGTGTGTCAGACCACTGTTTGGCTAATGCGTCAAACTGTTGTTTGAACTGCAAGGTTGGTGGTTCAAGATCATCAGCTGCTCCTTTCCACCTAACAACAACAACCTAGCTAGGTTTTTGGATTACCACCATCTAAACTAGAAAGTTACTGACATTTGCAGTATGCTGTTATTGTTGTTGTTAAGTGTTGTTGAGTTGGTTTCAACTCATAGTGACCCTGCATAGAGTTTCCAAGGAGCAGCTAGTGAGTTTGAACTGGTGATCCTGTGGTTAGCAGTCCAGTGCTTATCCTACAGTGCCACCCCAGCCTCCACTGACCTATAATGTGGATCCACAGAGCCTCATTGAGAAAAATAAAACCTAGTTCAAAGCCGTTACTTATAAAATGAAATCTGTAGTAGGACCGATAGAACGAACAGCCTTCGGAACTTTGATTTAGAGTTGTTTTAACTAAGAGAAGGGAGCCCAGGTGGCACAATGCCTTAAATGCCCGGCTGCTAGCCAAAACATCGGCAATTTGGCTCCATCAGTCTCTTTGTGGGACAATGATCAGGCAATCTGCTTCTGTAAAGATTACAGCCTCCATCAACCTGAGACTAACATACGTGACAATATCACCCAGAACTCAACTCAGACTTAGAGGTATTCGAATTAAAACAAACTTGTAGTTGTTATTTTTCAGTGCCTTCGAATTGGTTGCGACTCACAGCGACCCTGTATAGTGTTTCCGAGGAGTGGCTGGTGAGCTTGAACTGCCCAACTTTCAGTTCAAACTGATCTTGCAGTCCAGCGCGTTAATACGCAGCGCCACACCAGGACTCCAGATGAATATGTAGACAGTTATAAAACAGAGTGGGTTAATGCTCTGGACTGCGAGGTCGGTTTTGACTGTGTGGTTGGCAGTTCAAGCTCACCAGTCACTCCTAGGAAACCCTATACAGAGTTGCTGTCAGTCAGAACCAACTCGACAGCATTTCACAACAACAACATGACAGAGCAGAACTGCACCCACAGAGTTTCCAAGGCTGCAATCTTGACAGGAGCCCATCACCTCGTCCTTTCTCCCTAGAGGCTTTGGGGTGGGTTCAAACTGCCCACTTTTCTAATAAGAAACAAGCATTTAACCACTAAAAATTAGGGCCCAAGTATTAACTGTGGCTTTTCATGAATGATAAACTATTGGGTAATTTAAATTCATTTTTAATTTTGTTGCCTTTAATGTTCCTGCTTTTATCATGTATTGTCCAGAGTATATAAAATAATGTAAGAAGAAACTATTACCCCAAATGAATTGGCCCGACCTATATTTTGCTTGAATTAAAATAGATTTTTTTTTTTTTTATGTCAGTGACTAGTAATTGTAGAAATTATTGAATTGGTGTATCTTCTGCTGTGTAAATTTTCAACAACACATATACACACAAAATATATTAATAATTAATTAGTGGCAATATTTTAAAAAGTTAAATGGTTTTATAATTATGCTTAAATATTATTTCCTTAAACAAATCCTTCATTCTGTTTGTTTGTTTGCTTAGAAACCAAAATGTGGGGAAATATGAACTACTGTATTTTTCCTCCCACTTCCTTTTTGTACTTCTAGTATGAAGACAAGTTGTGGGATTGAAGAAAATAAACTAGGTTTTCCCAGAGGGTAGCCTATTTTCTGAGAATATTTTAGGTTATGTGTGTGTGAAAATGCATGAACTCTTAGAAGAACCAGCCACTTTTTAAGTGAGAATTTTCTAATACTGTTTTATGTGACAGGAAGAGCATTCTACTGCCCTGCTTGAGAGCCATTTAAAACAGGGAAAACCTAAATTTCTGTACCTCACATTTCTTGAGTTCCAATAATACGGAATACATTGAGGGTAAAGAGACTTTGTGGAAAGTACCTGATCCAAGTTTTCAGCGCCTGTGAGGAAATGCAATCTAATAATGTATGTTGAATATTTACATCTTTATATGGTTTATAATATCTTTGTTTTCCCCAGCCTTTATTATTACTTATGTATACTTCTCTATTCAATACTTACTAAACCCTGAGGCGACCCAGTAATGCAGTGTAATGTTCTTCATTTCAGTCAATGAACTTTAACAGAAACCAATGCATTTTAACTGAATTTTTGTTTATCTCAAGGAGCACATTTTAATGAAATCAATACATTCTTGCTGAAAGCCACATGAATCCGTTGGAAAGAATACATTGTTACCGAAACCAATATGCAGTTTTATAATGTCTGTATGTTTTAGCGGAAGCATAGCCATACATTTTAACTGTAACCAATATATTTCTGCAGGGCTGATACAAAGGCAGCCTTATTTCATAGTGAGATCAATTCATTTTTGCAGAAACTAATACTGCCTTCCATATTCCTGAGCCAGCAGTGTCAGACTAAATGAAGACTATGATTTATATTACTGAAAAATTTAAAGACTTTCAGAAATGACATTAAAATAAAAGTAGATTTGAGTTTATGAAGTATTTAAAAATCTTCATTAAAGTTACAATAGCAGCTAGAGAAAAAGTTTTTCAATGAAAAACCAAGGGGCTTGTTTATAGTTTGTTTGAATTAAGCTTACCAGATGTAAACACTTAAATATATCTATTTCTGTGCTTATATAGTGGAGTCCTGGTATGGTGCTGTGGGTTAATGCGCCAGACTGCAAAGCCATTTGAACTGCAAGGTAGGGGTACAAGTTCACCAGTTGCTCCATGGAAACCCTATACAGGGCTGCTATGGGTTGGAATCGATTCGACGGCACTTAACAACAACAACAACAAATGCTTATATATTAGTCACTAGTTTTTTTTTTTTTTTTAATGTGTTTAGTGAAATGGTCACAGAAAGTTGATATCCTGTTAATCAGAAGTTAAAGCACTTGGGAATTTTCAGTCCTAGACATATTACATCTTCTCCATTCAACCTAAGATTGACAAAAACTCGTGATCCACCCTTAGAATCTTCTACTCCATCAAAAATATTAATATTATTGGAGTCATTACAAGTCAAAAACTAATAGAGGAACATTGTAGACTATAAAGAGAAATGATTCCACTGTAAAATGAGTGAATTAAAATAATAGATAGGGTGTTATTTATCCATATATATATGAATGTGGGTTGCTGGGTGTCTCAAGTGGTTTGCGATCAGCTGTTAGTCTAAAGTCTGCCCATTTGAACCCACCCAGCAGTTTTGAGGGAGATAAGGCCTGGAGACGTGCTCCTATAAAAACGGTGGTTTTTGTTAGGTGCCATACAGTCGATTCTGACCCCAAGAAAAACCCCATAAATAACAGAAGTAAACATTGCCCAGTCCTGCGCCTTCCTTACAATTACTGTTTTGTGTGAGCCCATTTTTTTGAGATACTGTGCCAATTCATCTCATTGAGGGTCTTCCTCTTTGTTTTTGCTGACCCTCCACTTCACCAAGCATGTTGTCCTTCAAGAAACTGGTCCCTCCTGTCCAAAGGAGCTGACATGAAGTCTCACCATCTTCCCTTCCAACAGGCATTCTGTTTGTACTCTTCCAAAGTAGATTTGTTTTTTCTTCTAACAGTCCATGTTACTCCTAGTATTTTTCACCAACACCATAACTCAAATGCATCAAGTCTCCTTTGATTTTTCTTTAGTCATTGTCCATCTTTCACATGCATGTGAGGTAAATGAAATTACCATGGCTTGGGTCAGGTGCACCTTAGTCCTCAGAGTGACATCTTTGCTTTTGAACACTTTAAAGAGTTATTTTTTTGCAACAGATTTGCACAATGCAATACATCACTTGATTTCTTGACTGCTGTTTCCATGATACTTGTATTCTGTAAAGACGACAACATCGGAAACCCCTTAGGACGGTTCTACTGTATACTATAGGGTGGCTATGCATCTCAATAGTCCTGACGATAAAAGATTAGTTCCCTTTAGTCTGAAAACTCCTTAAATAATAATGACACCATTCATGGTTCTACCTCCCAAACGTAAGTGGGATTGACATTTTCTTATAATATTTTTCCTATGCATAAATGTTACCAGGTTTTTCTAAGGTTTCTTTAATAAAATTATTTTGTAATGAGCAAACAATGCAAGCACACCTTCTGCTTGCCCTGCGTGTTACTGTTGTTAGGTGCTGGGGAGCCAATTCCGACTCACAGCCACCTCACGCACAACAGAAGGAAACACTCCCTGATCCTATACCAGCCTCATAATTGTTGTTACGCTTGAGTGCATTGTTGCTGCCACTGTGCCAATCCATCTCTCAGGGGGTCTTCTTTTTCACTGACCCTCCACTTTACCTAGCATGATATCCTTCTTCAGGGACTGGTCCCTCCTGACACTATGTCCAAAGGAAGAGATGAAGTCTCACCATCCTAGCTTCCAAGGATCTTTTTGGTTGTACTTCTTCAAACACAGATTTGTTTATCCTGCTTAAATGCCTATAATTAAAGGTGCAATAAAAATATTAAGAAATCCTTAGTACTTGTGAAAATACGCACTCCTGAATTCCATTGCAGACCTTCTTAATTGGGATTAAGTGGAATTTTCCTAGGCAGGGGTTTATTGTTGTTGTTAAGTACTGGCCAGTTGGTTCTGACTTACTGGGTGTTGCTGTTGTTGTGAGGTGCCATCGAGTTGGTACCAACTCATAGCGACCCTATGTACAACAGAAGGAAACATTGCCCGATCCTGTGCCAACCTCACAATTGTTGCTACGCTTGAGCCCATAGATGCTGCCACTTGGGCAATCCATGTCGTTGGGGGTCTTCCTCTTTTTCTCTCACCCTCCACCTTACCAAACATGACATAATTCTCCAGTGACTGTTCCCTCCTGACAATATGTCTGAAGTATGAGAGATGAAGTTTGGCCAGCCTTGCCTCCAAGGAGCACGCTGGCTGGACTTCTTCCAACACAGATCTGTTGGTTCTTTTGGCAGTCCATAGCACTTTCAATATTCTCCTCCAACACCATAACTCAAAAGCATCAATTCTTCTACGGTCTTCCTTATTCACTGTCCAGCTTTCGCATGCATATGAGGTTATTGAAAATATCATGGCTTGGGTAAGGCGCACCTTAGTCCTCAAGCTGAAATCTTTACTCTTCAACACTTTAAAAAGGCCTTGTGAAGCATATTTGCCTAATGCAATATGTCATTTGATTTCTTGACTGCTGTTTCCATGAGTGTTGATAGTTGATCCAAGAAGAATGAAGTCCTTGACAACTTCAATCTTTTCTCTGTTGATAAGAATGTTATTTATTGGTCCAGTGCTGAGAATTTTTGTTTTCTTTACATTGAGATTCAATCCATACCGAAGGCTGTACTCTTTAATCTTCATCAGTAAATATTTTAAGACCTCTTCACTTTCAGCAAGGAAGGTTGTATCATCTGCGTAATGCAGGTAGTTAACGAGTCTTCCTCCAATCCTGATGCCACATTTTTCTTCATATAACCCAGGTTCTCTGATTATTTGCTCAGCATAGCATACAGGTCAAATAAGTATGGTGAAAGAATCCAACCTTGTTGCATACTTTTTAAAATTTTAAACCAGTGATCCCATGATCTCATGTTCTGTTCGAACAACTGCCTCTTGGTCCATGTACAGATTCCTCATTAGCACAATTAAGCGTTCCGGAATACTCATACTTCACAATGTTGTCCATAGCTTGTCAAGATCCACACAATCGAAAGCCTTTGTGTAGTTAATAAAGCACAGGTAAACGTAGAAGAATTGATGCTTTTGAGTTATTATGGCGTTGGAGGAGAATATTGAAAGTACCATGGGCTGCCGAAAGAACCAATAGATCCATTTTGGAAGAAGTGCAGCCAGAGTACGCTCCTTCAAGGCCAAGATGGCCAAACCTTGTCTCTCATATTTCGGACATATTGTCAGGAGGGACCAGTCACTGGAGAACGATATCATGTTTGATAAAGTGGAGGGTCAGAGAAAATGAAGACGTCCCCCAACGAGATGGATTGGCCAAGTGGCAGCATTGATGGACTCAATTGTGGCAACAGTAGTGAGGTTGGCCCAGGATCGGGCAGTGTTTCGTTCTGCTGTGCATAAGGTTGCTATGGGTCAGTACTGACTCAATGGCACCTAACAACAACAACAAACATCTTTCTGGTATCTTCTGTTTTCAGCCAAGTTTCAAAATGGCCAATACCAGTCCATAGCAGCTCACTAATGCCTAAGATAGTGATGTTTATGTGTTCCATTTAATTTTCCTTAATTCATGCTTCGTACATTCCATGTTCCAATTATTAATGGATGTTTACAGCTGTTTCTCTTCATTTTTGAGTTGCGCTCCATCAGCAAATGAAGTTCCAGCAGGCTTTGCTCCCACGGGCTTTACTCCATTCATGTCATCATGGTCAACTTTACTTTGAGGAGGCAGCTCTTCCCCATTCACATTTTGAGTGCCTTCCAACCTGAGGGTCTCATTTTCCCGCACTATATCTGACAGTGTTTCTCTGCTATTCATAAGGGTTTCAGTCACTAAATATTCAGAAGTAGTTCATCACTCTTTCTTCCTAGTCTGTCTTCATCTGGAAGCTCATCTGAAACCTGCCCACCATAGGTGACCCTGCTGGTGTTTAAAATACCCATGACATCACTTTCAGAATCACAGCAACTCACAAGCCATCACAGTATGACAAACTGACAGACGAGTGGTGGTACTTACTGGGTTTTGTTTTTGTTGTTAAGTGCCGTGGAATCAATTCCAACCCATAGAGACTCTGTATAGGGTTTCCGAGGAGCAGCTGGTGAGCTTGAACCCCCTATCTTGCAGTTCAAATGGCTTTGCAGTCTGGCACATTAACCCACAGCGCCATAACAGGACTCCACTTATTAGGTAGTTGACACTATTTTTTACTATTATGTTTTTCACACAGAGGAGCTCTTGTGGTATGATGGGCTAAGTGTTGAGATGCTAACTTGAAGGTTGGTAGTTCGAACCCACCAGCCACTGCAAGGGAGAACTATTTACAGCCTCAGAAACCCTATGGTGCAACCCTATTCTGTCCTTTAGGGTCGGTAAGAGTTGGAATCAACTCAATGGAAGGGGGTGTTTCTCTTTTCTTTTGTTTGTTTGTTTTTACATAGAGTATTCTAATGAACTGTTATATTTGTATGCCTCCAGTCTCTCCTTTTAAAGAATTTCCTCAAAGCCTGTAGAATCAAGTCAATTACATTATTGGGGTAATTAAGAAACAAAGATAATTTGATGTGCAAAAATTGTGCCCCATGAGAATCCATGTTACTCCAATTATCTCACAAGAGTCTAATTCATAAAAGAGAAACCCAGAGCTTGGTTGACTTTGTTTTCATTGTAAGGATTTGTCTTAAAAGTCTCTGGCTGTTCTTAAGAGACAAAGCTGTATTTGTATTTCTAAAAAACATTCCAATTTCATCTTTTTTCCAATATATACTTTTTCTTAGACCTGTGGTGCAGTCAATCATGTAATGTGTCTTCAAGCCATAATCTGTAACTCCCACCAAACAATGTTTCTGCCTTGCTGGGTCTGGGTAGGAGACACTAATAGGATGACAAGTTTCAGCTGTGGATGTGAGCAGAGTTAATTACTAAAACTTGAAATTCTAGCGTGGGTTTAAAATGAGCCACCTCAAGCAGAAAGGAAGAATCTCACTGCCATCAAGGAAGAAGAGCCAGGAGGGCAACATGTCCTTTGGACCCTGAGATCTCTACACATTTAACCTCATTGACCCAATAACAGAAAGCTGAGACACCAAACATATGTCAGAGAAAACATTAGTAGCAGAACCAAGAACCAGAGCACAAGACAGAGTAGTGGGCCTCACAGCCCATGGAGCAAATAAAGCCAGTGCTTTGGGCAGGAGGCTTGCTTGTAGACTGGGGTGTCTCTGGGCATTTAAGTGGGGGCGGGGCTAGGTTTGCTGATACAAGGAGCTAAAATCACACTGAACCTTATGATAGAGTGGTGTGTCCTATGGGCTTTTACCAGCAGCTGACTGAAACAAATGCCCTGAGAATGTTCTCATCCTGTATGGTAACCTTCTAATGTCCCCACAATTGTTTGTATGGTGTCAGAATTCTGTGTGACCATTGCAATGGTTACGTATAGAGTGTAATGAAATCCTTTTAGTACATTAAAGCTATTTTTCCATTTTGTGCCAGTCTCAATTTTTGCTAGTAAAAAATTAAATGTTGTTGTTGTTGTCAGGTGCCATCGAGTCGGAACCGACTCATAGCGACCCCATGCACAGCAGAACGAAACAATGTCCGATCCTGGGCCAACCTCACTACCGCCGCCACACCTGAGTCCATCAATGATGTCACCTGGCTGATCCATCTCGTTGGGGGTCTTCCTCTTTTTCTCTGACCCTCCACCTTACCCAGCATGACATCCTTCTTCAATGATTGTTTCCTCCGGACAATATGTCCAAAGTATGAGAGACGAAGCTTAGCCATCCTGCCCTCCAAGGAGCACTCTGGCTGCACTTCTTCCAAAACAGATTTATTGGTTCTTTTGGCAGTCCATGGCACTTTCAGTATTCTCCTCCAACACCACAATACATAGGCATCAATTCTTCTATGATCTTCCTTATTCACTGTCCAGCTTTCGCATCCATATGAGGCTATTGAAAACACTATGGCCTGGGTCAGGCGCACCTTAATCCTCAAGCTGACATCTCTGCTCTTCAATACTTTAAAAAGTTCCTGTGCAGCAGATTTGCCCAGTGCAATACGTCGTCTGATCTCTTGACTGCTGCTTCCGCGAGTGTTGATAGTTGATCCAAGAAGAATGAAGTCCTTGACAACTTCAATCTTTTCTCCATTGATAAGAATGTTGTTTATTGGTCCAGTGGTGAGGATTTTTGTTTTCTTGACATTGAGATGTAAAAATTAAGTATTATATTTAATTCTTTTCTTCTTTGATACACTCCTCCTTTCTTTCTGCCCCTCCTCCTGATTGCTTTCAAGCTTTCCTTTTGTCTTTTTTTCCCCCTTGTAGTTCAATTGCAATTACTGTGTGTGTAGAGTTATTTTTCTGTCATACTTTGCCTCACTGAGTATATTTTATCTGTAGAGTGGCCATTCATCAGTTTTGAAAGTTTGGGAACATTTTTTTTTTTTTTTTTTCAAATATTGCTAATATATTTCTTTCTTTTCCTTCTGTGATTCCAATGAAAGGCATCTTTGAAAGGTTTATTGTATCCTCGTGGTCTCTTACTAAATTCCTGCTTATTTATTTATTTATTCACTCAAAATTTTGTCTCTTTGGGCTTTATCCTGGAATATTCCTCCAACATTATACTATTAACTAATTTTTTTGTTTAGCTGATTCCATGACATGCTTTCAAATACATCCACTGAGTTCTTATTATCATTGATTTTCAATTTTAGTATTTTTATTTTGTTCTTTCCCAAATCCTCTTTGTCCTTTTAAAAGCTATACTCTGATTCCCTGTGACAACATTTAAACTTGCCTTTAAAAAAATCTTCCTAAAGATGGCCAGCATAATTATGATGATGTAATAGTTAAGGTTTAGTGTCAACGAGACTGGACCAGGATTCTCAGTGCTTTGGCAGTTGAGACATACCTATCCCCCATCATGTGACTTGATGTGATAAAACTATAAGAGGATTAAGGATGGGATACACCATCCATCTACCACTCATCTTTGACTTTGTTGGACGGTGATAGCTTGGGTGTTGCTGTGATTCTGAATGCTATGTTGCCAGTATTTTAATAGATAGCAGCCCACCCATGGTGGACCGATTTCTGATGACCTCCCAGACTAAGACAGACTAGAAAAGGAGAGATAGATGAGTTTTGAATATTTAGTCACAGAAAACCTTATGACTAACAGTGGGATAATTGTCAGTATCAGAATATTGAATATTGAAACATGATGAAGAGCACCAGAATATGGTCAGATATAGTGCCAGAAGATGAGCCCCTCAGGATGGAAGGCACTCAAAATACGACTGTGGAAGAGCTGCCTCCTCAAAGTAGAGTTGACCATGATGACACAAATGGAGCAAAACTTTCAATACCACTGGCTGCTCCTAGGAAACCATATTCAGGGTTGTTGTGAGTTGGAACTGATTCAATGACACTTAACAATACCAAGAACAAACTGAGAGAAGAAATTTCTGGTTCTTAAAGCCCTCCATTGGTGGTATTTCTATGATTCCAGCATTTGCTAACTAAGACAGATGGTAAACCCTTGCTTGTCCTGAAGTATTATTTGTCGTATCTTCTGGTCCTCCTTTATATCATCAAGTCTTCTCATTAGCCTCGTTATATTTTATTGTAAATTACACATTTTATTTGAAAAACTGCTGCAGAAATAATTTGATCTCCACAATAGCTCCCTCCCTGTGTTTGAGTGTAGGCGGTACCAATAATCTGGGATCTCCTTAGTTCAATTTTAGGTGTTGAGATTTTTATGGGCCAACAAGATAACTCAAAGTTAGACTGTAGTTCTAACAAGGACTCATTTATTTCTGGTTCATACTACTTCTAAAAGTGTGACTATTTAGATTCCTACTCCAAGTTACTGGGCAGTAAGTAGTTACCAAAATTCCAGCCATGTTTAGTTCTGGACTCCTCTCCTTGCACATTTGTCCAAAGTGGTTCAAGCCTGCCAACTGCCCTCCTAAAGCCTCATCTGAGGCTTTCTGCTTCTGCAAAGAACTGTAGTCTCAGAGCCCTATAGAGCAGTTCTGCACTGTCTCCTAGTGTCGCTGAGTTGGAATCAAGTAAATAGCAGTAAGATTTTTTGTTTTTTATTCATGGATGAATCACATCATTATGCTGAGTGGAAAAAACAGACACAAAAATTCATGCATACAAAGTGTTAGAAAATGCCAGCACTCTGCAGTGAGGGGAATGAATGAAAGAGGCAGATGGAAGGTTTACGAAGGAAGATCAGGACATCTTGGGGTGTGATGATGTTCATTATCTTGGTGCTAATGATGATTTCATTGTGTATAAAACCAAAAGTAAATCCACTACCATCAAGTCAATCCCAACCATAGCAACCCTACAGGACAAAGTAGCATTGCTCTATAGGATTTCCTAGACGGCCTCATCTTTCTTTTGAAGAGTGGCTGATGGGCTTGAACTGCTGACCTTGAAGTTAACAACCCAACATTTTTATGTTGTTATGACTCTGTCTTGACTCCTTTCATGATGTATGTTATTGTTGTTAAGCTCCTTTGAGTCAGTTCCAACCCAAAGTGACCCTGTGCATATAGCTAATGTTATCAAATTTCATTCTTTACATATATATGCAATGTATTGCTTGTCAATTATTCACCAATACAGTTAATAACATTAAAATTTCACAATAAATCTATACCAAAATGATAAATCCATATTATCAACCCTTCCCCTTCTGTAGTTTAACTATAGGCTAGGAGATAAGATGAAATAGTTTACTGCCTTTTTAACTTTTTAAAACACAAACATATACATCCTGCTGCAAAAGTTCTCTTTACTATTTTAGAAAGCAGATGTCACTTTGATCATTAACATACACCTGACTCTAGTATCTTCAATTGGTTCATACAAATACAAAAGCTGGACAATGAAAAGAGAGCCTGAAGAAGAATCTATCATTTGAATTATGGTGTTGCCAAGAGTGTTGAATATACCATGGATTGCCAAACGAATGAACGAGTGTGTCTTGAAGGAAGTACAGCCAGAAAGTTCCTTAAAAGAGATAATCATGAAAATCGTGAGAATTCATCTTACTTTGGACTTTGTCTTTCTTACTTTGGACAGATTAACAGGAAGGACCAATCCCTGGGGGAGGACACTAGCTTGATAAATTGGAGGGTGACCATAAAGAGGAAGACCCTTAATGGGATGGATCGACACAGTGGCTGCTACAATGGGATCAAACATACCTACTCTGTTGACAAGGACACAAAATCAGGCAAACCTTCATTGTGTTATGCATAAGTTGCTAATTAGGGGCCAACTCTACAGCATCTAACAATGATAACAAAAATGTTGTGTCTGTGTTGTATAAAGATTTTCTTTAACATTATGTCAGTATACCTCCACTGCTACTCAGTGTTTACTGACCTTCCTCTTCCAAAGCAGCTGGTTTGGTTTTTGTATTTTTTAATGACTTATGGTCATCACTAAAATTTCCAGAATTTATTTATTTGTCTTGAAGAATGCAGTTCATTGTACTAAGGTATCATTCACTAAGCTCAACACAGAGCACTTAATTATATTCTGTTTCTACGAAGAAGGGATTTGACAGTCTTTTAGGAAGACAAGTTGTCCTAAAATGATAAATTTGATCATGAACCAGTGAAATTAAACATTTACACGGGAACTGCCAAAGGTCAACATTGACCCGTAGCTAACACTTGTGGAAGTGAATATTTTGCTCTCCAGGTCTTTACATTTTTTTAAGAAATAAATTTGTTATGCAGCAACCATTCATATCAGTGGTTTATATTTGTTTCCGATTTGTTGTTCATGCCAGTCATGTGTATTTATTTTCAATTGTATTTTATCACTCTCTGCAAAAAGGAAACTGGAAAAATCCAGTCTTTCTCTGGTCTACATGCACCATTGGGAGCACCCCAGTGAAATTCAGGTTTTAGGCAGGCAGGTTGCACACCTGCTCTATTGTGCTCTGTGATTATAAATGTCAAGAGTTCAGAGCTTTTGCCTCTGGCCATTGTGAAGTTGAGAAACTTTCTGTTGCCATGGAAATATTTTGATTTCAGAGTCAAAGGACCCGCCCTTGTTTTGCTCAGATTATGACCATGGTTTTGTTGGTTACTGTCCAGCTGAGTCCAACTCATGGAGACCCAGGTGTGCAGAGTAAACTCACTCTATCTTTAAGGAAGCACATCACCAGAGCGTCTCCACCACAGTGCTACTGGGTAGATTTGAACCACTAACGTTTTGGTTTGTGGCTGATTGCAAACCTTGAACCTCTGTGAAACTGACCTATTCAAACCATAGACCTCTGTGAAACTGGCAAGATGATTTAGATTAGGCTGCTAATGGAAGCATTGGTGGTTCAAACTCATCAGTCACATTGTAGGAAAAAGATGTAGCAATCTGTTTCTCTAGAGATTACTCGCCATCATCCTGTCAATTCTGATTCGTTTCAACCCTGTAGAGGGTTTCTGAGGCTATAAACCTCATCTTTCTCCTATGAAGTGGCTGTTGGATTTGAGCTGATGACCTTGCAGTTAGCAGTCCAGTGCTTATCTTACAGCACCACACCAACATTTCCTATAAAGATTATAGTTCTGGAAACCCAATGGGGGCATTTTTACTCTGTTCTTATGGAGTCTGTATGTATAGGAGCAGACTCAACAGCAACAGGTTTGGTTTTTGTGTTATTCATCCATTTGACCTATGAATGCTTTGTGGGCTAGGTAAGCTTGTAGTGAAGTCAACAATTCATTAGCAATGTGTGAGAAGAGGGGCTGTTCTTCCAGGCACAGGACAACTCAGGGGAAATTCCTTTTGGTATACAATGCCCCTTCCTTGGGATAGGACAGTTCTTTATAACCCCTCAACCTTCCAGGCCTCAAAGACCTGCTCACTTTCTGAGAGGAAGCTGGGAGAGCTTGGTGTTACAAAAAGCTTGTATTGATGCTCCAAGTAGAGGAGCTTCAGTGACAGGTGACAACCAGTGTGGGCAGGGAGGGCCTGATGTGAGTTCAAACTGTGTCTTTGATAGCCACTGCACTTGCTGCTGTTAGCTGGGAGGAGTATGTTCACGAAAGGCCATTCTTTTACAATTTCATCAGTATGTAAACCCTTCTGAGGCTAAACTACTCGCAATTCACTGCTTAGATCTGACTCTTATTGGAGAGTTAAATACAGTTGGCCTGAACTATTGAACCCCACGCCTCACAGAATAATTGAAATTCCCCAACAAAATAAGCTTTACATTACTTCATGTGAATTAAAAGATGGGTAGTTTCATTAAGAAATGGGACTCTGTCCCCTGCTTTGAAAAATGAATACTCTTATCAACGTGGTTTTCATCTCCCCAACATATTCTGGCGTGGCACTGAAGGATAAGCACTGGATTGCTGAACTAAAAGATTGATGGTTCAAATTCACCAGCTGCTCCTTGGCCACCCTATAGAGTGTTGCTATGAGTCAGAACGAACTCCACCGCACTTAACAACAAGCATTTATTACAGACCGCCTGTAATAGTGAAGGAGAGAGGAATTACTCCAGTAAAAAAAAAAAAAACAAAACCCAAAAAAACAAAAAAAAAAACTGTGCACACTAATTACTGGGTGAGCCGTTCTGAAGTTCCACTTTCAAGGAAAGGGCATAGCCAGAGTTTTTCACGGGAAGTGAACGGACTTGAAGCCTGGTCAGGGTTTGGCGGTCTGTAATTTGTACTGGCTGTTTTTGATCTTGCTGACCTAGAGAGATAAGAAGCTTCAGAAACAATAGACATTCACTGCCTGCCTTTTCAGGCACTGAGTTCTCCCCAGTATCCTAATTACAGGCTCTTTGCATGAAGAATTCCCTTTGAAGGTAATGAGGGTGCTGTATCCAGAGTATACTCATGAAAGAGTTGAGGAATCTGTTGTGAGGATGTCTTACTTATATGGTCTTGTCTGGCAAGAGAAAGAGAACAAACATGTATAACTGAGTATCTACTATATGCCTGGCATCACACTCGATGTTTTACGTCTGAGACCAGAATTTTTCTAGTCCTTAGATGACTGTGAGCATACAATAAGGTCACCTGACAGTTTAACCTGGAGTTTGCTAGCTTTTAAAAAATCATATGTTCCCACAGGACTCAGACTAATTTTTGAGATTTCTTGTTTCTGATTCATGGTAAGTCTGCATATGTTGTTGTTGTTGTTGTCAGGTGCCATCGAGTCGGAACCGACTCATAGCGATCCCATGCACAGAAGAATGAAACAATGTCCGATCCTGGGCCAACCTCACTACCGCTGCCACACTTGACGCCATCAATGATGCCACCTGACTGATCCATCTCGTTGGGGGTCTTCCTCTTTTTGTGACCCTCCATCTTACCAAGCATGACATCCTTCTCCAGTGACTGTTCCCTCCTGACAATATGTCCAAAGTATGAGAGATGAAGCCTAGCCATCCTGGCCTCCAAGGAGCACTCTGGCTGCACTTCTTCCAAAACAGATCTATTGATTCTTTTGGCAGTCCACGGCACTTTTAGTATTCTCCTCCAACACCACAATTCAAAGGCATCAATTATTCTACGATCTTCCTTATTCACTGTCCAGCTTTTGCATGCATATGAGATTATTGAAAATACCATGGCTTGGGTCAGGTGCACCTTAGTCCTCAAGCTGACATCTCTGCTCTTCAACACTTGAAAAAATTCCTGTGCAGCAGATTTGCCTAATGCAATACATTGTCTGATCTCTTGACTGCTGCTTCCACGAGTATTGATAGTTGATCCAAGAAGAATGAAGTCCTTGACAACTTCAATCTTTTCTCCATTGATAAGAATGTGTTTATTGGTCCAGTAGTGAGAATTTTTGTTTTCCTGATATTGACATGCAACCCATACCAAAGGCTGTGTTCTTTGATCTTCATCAGTAAATGTTTCAAGTCCTCTTCACTTTCAGCAAGCAAATAACTCCGCATATAGGAGATTGAAATGCCACCCAGTCCTGTACAATCCCCATGATTGATTGAAGATCAGATCATTGTGGTCCATAGGGTTTCACTGCCTGATTTTCAGAAATAAATTTCCAGACCTTTCTGCCTAGTTCCTGCTAGTCTAAAAGTTCACTAGAAACCTAGTTCAATATCCTGTTGTTGTTAAGTGC
>NW_006408539.1:17452481-17453781 GCF_000296735.1 Chrysochloris asiatica
GTACACCATTGATGTTTATAATACTTAGTCTTGACCTGCAGTTGGTATGGATCAGAATCGACAGGATGGGAACTAACAACATTTATGGTTTGCAGAGCACGTTTTCTTTTCTAGGCTGAGAGGAAGTCATATAGTAAGGGGCTGATGATTCTCCTAGGGGCAGAGAGAAAGCATAGAAGTTAAGACCATTTAAAATCCATAGGCAAATGTTGAAGTTTTTAATGCAATACAATTTCTGAAGGCGTCATCACTAGAGAGTTCACTTTCTTTCCCTCTTTCGGCATTTCCTGAGGAGCTGGAGGATCCTGGCATATCCGTGTTGAGGGGAATGGGGCCAGGTGAGTAGCTATAGTAAGGGAAGCTACTCCATCAAGCCAAACTCTGGAGACGCTTTGCTTTGTTATTGGCATTTTTAGTGAATTCTTTATTTTGGGGAATTATTTATGCCATGTGTAACTGATAAAGGTTAATTTCGTATGTTAACTTGGGTAAGCTGTAATTTTCAGTTGTTTGGACAAACTCTTGTATACTTAGTTGCAGTTATAATGTATTCACATGTACTTGATTCAATAAGTTGGCCCCTAATAGGACAGATTACCGTCCATAAAGTGAGTGGACCTCATCCAATGACCTGAAGGCATACAAAAGGGCCAACATGGACTTTCCTGGGGTGCACTCTACCTCCACAGTATGAATAGACATTTGATACATGAATAAACTAGGTTTCTCTCATGCTTCCCATTGTCTAGGCTATGAATTACTATTTTGTTAAGTGCCCTCAAGTTGGTTCCAACTTATAATGACTCTGTATAGGGTTTTCAAGGAGCAGCTGGTGGGTTTGAACTGCCAACCTTGTGGTTCACAGTCTAGTCCTTATCCTACAGTGCCACACCAGGACTTTGTGTGGGAATCTCCAGTCTATGCCCTTGCCAGTCCCCCACAATCATGTGAGTCAAGTCAATGAATCTAACCAATGAATCTAATCATTTATCCGTCTACCCATCCACTTATCTCTCACTCGTTCTGTTTCTCTTGAGAACCCTAAGACATCCTGGAGCTGTATTATTGAGAAAGGTACAGTATAAATTAAAATTAAGATTTTTTTACACACTTAACAATGAAGGCCCAGTGGCTCCACAGGTATAAAACCTGAACATCTGATTCCACAAAGATTACAGCCAAACATTGCTAAGAGTCTAAATAGAATGAACAGCACACAACAGAAAGAGCATTTAAGGGGAGTTAGTTGCTTATCATAATTCAAAAATGACTGCAACAGTACATTGACGGAACTACCAGA
>NW_006408539.1:17454261-17465915 GCF_000296735.1 Chrysochloris asiatica
AATTGGTGCATTTGAGTTATGCTTTCGGAGGAGAATATTGAAAGTATCATGAAATGCCAAAAGAACAAACAAATCTGTGCTTGAAGAAATACAGCTAGAATGCTTCTTAGAAGCCAGGATACTGACATTTTGTTTCTCACACTCATCAGGAGGGACGAGTCCCTGGAGAAGGACGTCATGCTTGGTAAAATGGAGGAAAACCGTCAAGGAGATGGATTGGTACAATGACAGAAGCAATGACTCAAGTATAGCAATGGTTGGGAGGTTGGTGTAGGATGGAGAAGTGTTTCCATCTGCTGTGCGTCAGGTCACTATGAGCCAGTACTGACTTGATGGCACCTAACAACAACAAACTTGCTTATCAAACACAACAGCCATATGTTTACAATTTTCTAGCTCTTGAACAATACCGGGAGCCTCGGGTTCTCCTGTCTCATGAGAAGTTTCTCTTTACCTACAGCCTTAACCTGCCACCATCTTGGTTCCTTGACCATCACTTCCTTTGTACCATCTCCTACATCCCATATAGCAATCCGGTCCTGTGCCCTGCACACAGCTCCCTTCAGCGTGAAAAATCAACCCATGTAGCTTTTGTATCTTCTCATCTCAGGGAAAGACAATCTTTAAAATTTTCTTTAACAATCTACTTTATTTACTTAACTTTTTATTGTGATTTAGGTGAAAGTTTTCGGAGTAAATTGATTTTCCATTGAACAATTTATGCACATTGTGCTTCCTGACATTGCTTACAATCCCCACAATGCACCAGGAGTCTTGCCATTTTCTCTCCATGTTTCCCTTTACAATTCGTCTTTCTTTCCTATCCTTTCCTGCTTTCGGAGTCAGCAGTGCTGTTGTTGTTGTTAGGTGTCCTTGAGTTCGTTCCTATGCACAACAGAATGAAACACTTCCGGGACCTGCGCTACCTCACAATTGTTGTTATGCTTGTGACCCACTCACTGGGGATTGTCCTCTTTTTAACTTACCCTCCACTTTACCAAACATAGTGTCCTTCTCCAGGAATTGGTCCCTCCCGATAGAATGTCTGAAGTATTAGAGATGAAGTCGGTCATCCTTGCCTCTAAGGAACACTCTGGCTGTACTTTTCCCAATGCAGGTTTGTTGGTTCTTTTGGCAGTCCATGATACTTTCAATATTCTCCTCCAACACCATAACTCAAATGCATCAATTCTTCTATGCTCCTCCTTTTTTATTGTCAAACTTTTACATGTGTATGAGACTTGAAAATACCATGGCTTGGATCAGAAAAACCTTAGTCTTCAAACTAATATCTTTGCTCTTGAACACTTGAAAGAGGACTTGTACAGCAGATTTGCGTAATGCAATATGTCCTTTGATTCTTGACTGTTGCTTCCACGAGTGATGATTGTGGATCCAAGTAAAATGAGGTCTTTGACAACTTCAAACTATTTGTTATAATGTTATTTACTGGTCCAGTTGTGAGGGTTTTTATTTTCTTTACATTGAGGTACAATCCGCATTGAAGGCTGTGGTCTTGATCTTTATCAGTAAGTATTTTAGATATTATTCACTTTCAGCATGGAAGATTGTATTCAATATGGTATTCTCGAGATGGTTATTTTAAATAACCTCATATGCATGGAAAAGCTGGACAGTGAATAAGGAAGACCATAGAAGAGTTGATGCTTTTGAATTATCGTGTTGGAAGAGAATATTGAAAGTGCCATGGGCTGCCAAAAGAACCGACAGATTCATGTTAGAAGAAGTGCAGGCAGAGTGCTCCTTGGAGGCCAGGATGGCCAAACTTTGTCTCTCATATTTTGGACATATTGTCAGAAGATGCCAGTTGCTGGAGAAGGATATCATGCTTGGTAAGGTGGAGGGTCAGAAATAAAGAGGAAGACCCCAAGCGAGATGGATTGGCCAAATGGCAGCATCAATGGGCTCAAGCGTGCTAACAATTGTGAGGTTGGCCCAGGACTGGGCAGTGTTTTGTTCTTTTGTACATAGGGTCACTATGAGTTGGAACCAACTCAATGGCACCTTATAACAACAACCCTCTTGAAATAGTTAACACGTCCATTTCTTTTTGGTATGGCGACTCTGTGTATTCCTTCTATCTTCTGTGTATTCCTTCTATCTTCTTTTGATGCTTTCTGAATCATTCAACATTTGCCTGTAGAATCCTCTAATATTTCAAGTTGAGGTTTGAATTTTTTTCTTCAGTGCTTTCATCTTGAGAAATGCTGAGCAAGTTCTTCCCTTTTTGTTTTCTAAGTGCACATTTCATTTAACAGTTGACTTTGGCTTCTCAAGTTGCCCTTTGACGTCCTTATTTCTTCCGATGGCTTTAGCATCTCTACACTGCAAAACAAGTTTCACAATCTCATCTGATAACAATTTTGGTATTTTCTTTCTTTCCTGTCTTTTTAATAACCTTTTGCTTTCTTCCTATATGCTGTTCTTGATGTCATCTCAAGCTTTTCTGGTCTTTGGCCACATTAATGTCTAATGCATCAAATCTGTTCTTGAGATGGTTTCTAAATCTGTTCTTGAGATAGTTCCAGGTCATTGTTCGGCTTTAATGGAAGTGTTTTAAGTTTTTTCAGCTTCAACCTGAAGTTGTATGCGAGCAACTGATGGTTTGTTCCACAGTCTGTCCCTGGCCTTGTTTTGGCTGATAATATTGAACTTTTGCACTGTTGCTTCCTGCAGATGTAGTCAATTTGATTTCTGTGTATTCCATCTGGTGAGTCCCATGTGTATAGTCACTTTTTATATTATTTTTAAAAGGTTTCTGCAGCGAAGAAGTCATTAGTCTTTCAAAATCTATCATTCTGTCTCCAGGATCATGTCTATCACCAAGGTCTTGTTTTCCAACTGCTTACTCTTCCTCTTTGTTTCCAACCTTTTAATTTCAATTACTAGTAATTATTAATTTATCTTGATTGCATGTTTCATCTATTTCAAATTAAAAGTTTTTTTAGAATTCTCCAATGCCACTGTCACTGACTTTAGTGGTTGGTGTGTAAATGTGAACAATAGTGGTATTAACTGACCTTCCTTGTAGGTGTATGGATCTAATCCTATCACAGACAGGAACGTACTTCAAGATAGATATTGAAATGGTCTGTCTGATGATTGTTGTTGTTGTTAAGTGCTATCGAGTCGATCCCGACCCATGTTGTTGTTGTTATGTGCCATCTAGTCGGTTCCGACCCATAGCGACCCTGTATAGGGTTTCCGAGGGTGTAAATCTTTACGGGAGTAGAAAGCCTCATCTTTCTCCTGCGGAGCAGCTGGTAGTTTCGAACCGCTGACTTTAAGGTTCGCAGCCCGATTCATAACCACTATGCTACCAGAGCTCCTTGATCCCGACCATAGCGACCCTGAATAGAGTTTCCAAGGAGCAGCTGGTGAGCTTGAACCGCTGACCTTGCAGTTCAAATGACTTTGCAGTCTGACGCATTAGCCCACAGTGCCACACCAGGATTAATACTATTCTATTCCTCTTGAAATTTTCATTCCACACATAACAAGCAATATGATTGTCTGATTCAAAATGGTCAATACCAGTCCATTTCAACTCACTAATGTCTAAGATACTGATCTTTATGTGTTCTATTTCATTTCTGAAAACTTGCAATTTTCCTAGATTCATCATGCATTTCATGATTATTAATGGGTGTTTGCAGCTGTTTCTCCTCATTTTGAGTTGTGCCCCATCAGGAAATGAATCCTGGAAGGTTTCCTTCATTCACATAATCATGGTCAATTCTCCCAGTCATACTTTGAATGCATTCTAACCCAAGGGGCTCACCTTCTGACAGTATATCTGATCATAATCTGAGCTATTCACAATGTTTTCATCTTGTGGCACTGTATCTGACAATGTTCTACTGCTATTCATAGGCTCTTCAGTGGTTAAACCTTCAGAAGCAGTCTGTGTCTCCTTCTTCCTAGTCTGTACTCGTCTGGAAGCTCTGTTGAAACTCGTCCACCACGGTAACCCTGATGGTATTTAAAATGCTGATAGCATCATAGCAACATGTAAGCCACCACAGTATAACATACTGACAGACAAGTGGTGATTCTGAGTGTTATCTCTGTTCAGAAGCTGCCCTTTTGTTCTCTTATAGTTTAATGTTCGACAGATTCATACCTTCCTGGTTGTATCGCTCACTTTATCAGGCTGTCTATTGCTTGGTCAAATGTTGAGCCTGGGGACAAGTTCAATTCCAAGTTCAAAGAATGCCGATGGACCATAGTCTTGGGAGTTCCACCAGTCTCTACCAGACCAGCAAATCTGGTCTATTTCATGATTTCGAATTTTGTTTCACATTTCAAGAGAACCCAATCTTACCCACTACTTTTTCAATCCTGGGCAGAAGTAGGAGAAAGTTTGCTGAACCTCATGGATTGGGTTTAGCCCCACATGCGTGTGGGCCACACTTTTCCCACTAGAGCAGTCATACATGATGAATGCTGCCCAGTCCTCAGAGTTCCAAGTGACCATGGTGACCATTTGCTCCTCCCTAGATGTGCTGAGTACACACAGGCATGCAACAGATCGCAGACTACTCGTGCAGTTCCTAAGATAAGAATTCATCCTTTCCTATTTAATTCTAATAATTTAGACATCTTTTTTTTTTTTTTGGACAAATGATCTAAATTTCATAGTTTTAGAATACACAGTGTATTATAAATATTACTTAACCAGTGATAGCAAGGCCTCCTTGTTGTAAAACTTTACTCATCAGCCTCATGTCTAAAAGCTTATTTCTTGAGAGCTACTCTTTTGATTTAAGGTATTATGTTCCAGAATTTCCCAGTTAACATTCAAATCACATCAAAGATATAACTTACTAAGAAACTACCAGCTCTTAATCGTAACAAGCTAATAATGGGGGATCTGAGAATTAGTGAAATATATATTCCTTTTGATTTTTCATCTTGAGTTCCAAGAAGTGAAAACTGTAATCATAATCTATTTAGAATGAAAATTAGTTAACTTTTTCATGTTACTGCATTTGTGCAGGTTGGTGACTTTCACACAATCACATGATACGCCAAGGCCCACTAATGACAAACTTTGGTCTTTCTCACCATATTATTCTATTAAGTATTTAAAGAAGAAAAAGAGAGAAAAGAAAGCAGGAAGGAAAAATGTATCATTAAATAATCACAGAAAACAAAACAACATCAAACTTGGTTCCAAATTGTTTCTGAATTGCTCCACAGTGATTTCTTTGCTGCGCTCTTCACAGAGCTGGTCACCAAGGTTGCCTTCGATGGTGGCCTTTGGTGGCTTCAAACTGACAAGGCAGCTTTCTCATATTTCATACATTTTTTTTTTCACACCTCATGTACAAACCACTATTTTATTCTCAACTTGATCTAGTTCTTATCCACCCTCTACATCAAACATAATGTTTAAGGATAAATCCTGAACTATAGAGCGGGAGGAAGTATACACTTTTCTTCTTTCTCAGATTATTGCATTAGAATTGATATATAGTCATGCACAACACAATGTTCATTTGGATAGGCTCTAACTGCATATATGTCCCTGTCTCAACCCCTGTAAATTCTATTATATTACAAATTTGAGGTACATCATTGTTGTTGTAAGGTGCCATTGAGTTGGTACCAACTCATAGCGACCCTATGCACAACAGAACAAAACACTGCCCGCTCCTGGGCCAATCTCAAACTGTTGCCACGCTTGAGCTCATTGATGCTGACACTCTGCCAATCCATCTTGCTGGAGGTCTTCCTCTTTTTCTCTGACCCTCCACCTTACCAAACATGATAACCTTCTCCAGCAACTGGTCCCTCCTGACAATATGTCTGAAGTATGAAAGAAGAAGTTTGGCCTTCCTGACCTTCAAGGAGCACTCTGGCTGCACTTTTTCCAACACAGATCTGTTTGTTCTTTTGGCGGCCTATGGCACTTTCAATATTCTCCTCCAACATCATCAAAACTGAAAAGCATCAATTCTTCTACAGTCTTTTTTATTCACTGTCCAACTGTCTTGTACATATGAGATTATTGAATGAGGTACATAGAATGGTCCATAATCATGAACAAGCACTCTTTTCGATGTGCATCAAAACATTATAGTCATTGTTGTTGTTATTAAGTGCCGTTGAGTTGGTTCCAACTCACAGTGACGTTGTGTAAGATTTCCAAGGAGCAGCTGGTAGGTTTAAACTATGGACTTTGTAATTCGTAGTCCAGTACAGATCCTAGAGCACCATTCCAGAAGTACATTATGGTCAGTATTATTGTGTTATTATATTAATAAAGATGTTTTAGTGTGTTTAAAAAATATTTTCTTATGCATAGAAAGGCGCACTACATACTAAGATAAACACATGAATGCTATTCGATATGAGCCACACCTTTTCATAATTTTTATATTATTTGACTTACGTACAAATTCAACTTAAAGACAGATTTAAGAACAGAACTCTTTTGTAATCTGGGTTCTGCCTGAATGTAACATGGTATTCCCACAATGTTCAAATCACTTAATGTTCTTTTTTTATAGAATACATTATGGACAATTATGTTAAGCAATGCATGCCTGTGTGTAATTATGAGAAACTTGTCGTAATAAAATAAAAGTAGAACCTATACTTTCAGATGTTTTGTTCTCAGAGGATTCTGCCAAGATGTTTATTGAAGAAAATAGAACTATAAAGATTTGAAAAGTCATTGACAGATATTTTTTCCCTATAGTCTAAGGCCTAAATCTTAGTAGTTACAATAATTATGTTAAAAATCTGAAATAATCTCTTTTTTAATACCAGTATTTCTTATTTTAATAGATAAAACTATGCCTGATAGATATAATTCCATTTCTTTTTGGTTAACCCCTTTGGCAATTCATCTTCTATTAATGACTGAGAATAACTAGAATGACACACACACACACACACACACACACACACAATAGCATTGAAATATCAGTGAACAATGATTTGTTTAAAAACTAATCTACATAAACTAATTTTTTTTTGTCTTTGAAATGTGTTTCCAAAAGACACAATTGAAGCAAATTGTTTTTCATGACAAAATCCATTGAGTGGATCTCCTTCAATGTAACAACACACATTGCTTGGGAACTTATAATATGGAAGACGCTGGGCTGAATGCTTCATGAAACTAAAAAATAAAATAACATAAGATCAGTGTCTTTATGCAGAATTTAAATATTTTTATCTGTTATTTTAAATGATGTACTCGAATGCACAAATTTGCATAGGAAATAAATTTATGTAAACTTGAAATACACCAAATAGGCATATCTGTGATTAAGTATAATTTTTATTTATTTTTTAGGGGGGATTACTATAATCTCCTCTAGCAATTAATGTCACAGAAGGGCATTCATTCAAAAGACAAATCTAGTTTCAGAACTAAAATAAGATTAAGAATTAATTTTGGTACAGTGCTCAAGGTGTCATGTTCTGCTTCTTAGTAAATCAAACTGATGAGACTACGCAGACATCATTGGTCTTGGTATAATTTAATCATGTTTCAAGAGCTGTTTGAAAACATCAGAATTCAATATAAGAATTTAAGAGACAAATTCCACTTAATTCCTTGTTTTTCATTCAAACTTCCTGTTACATTGTGTGTATGTTTAAATGCAGAAGGTAAGTACCATGGCACACTATCCACACTAGTCCCATCAAAGCCTATCTAGTCAAACATTCAACCAATCAGTTACTCATACATTCGTTCATTGCATTTGATCATCATTATCAATTTATATTCCTTGTTTACTGACTATTCAAATATCTTCTTGTTTGAACATGCTTTTGAATATTGTACATAATTTTCAAGTGCATATACTTTTAGAGAAATGCTGTTGAATGTATATATAAAATTATGTTTTTTAAAAATATGTTTACTCAGTTTTATGTTTATAATAATCATCTATGTTGCTATAGATATATGTATCACATTTTCACGTATAATGTGCCCATGTAAACAATATGCACACACATAAAATGTGCACTTCACACATAGGAAATTAACACACAAGGAAGTTGCATGATTTACAAAAAGCAAATAACATGCGCATTGTGTGTGTACAAATATGGTAGTCATTTCTCCTTTCTACTCCATAAAGTACCTCATAGTTCTCTCTCCATGAAGTGCTCACATAAAAGTTTATCTATCCTTCTCTCTAGAGTTGAACTCCCCACTGGTCCATCTACTCCCATACTAGCCAACATAAGGCATGCTGATGCATATCCCCTTAGGTGTCTGCCTGAGAAATCCATTGTGACGTCTGCTTAGGAATGTGATTGCTGGATCACACAGCATGCTTACCTAAAATTTAGCCAAAGATTCCACAAGCTCTCCATCCATATGGCGTCCAGCCTATAATCATAGCAACGGTGCGGTGCCTGAGGGTCCCTGTGTCTGTACAATTCCATCAATTAGCCAACTTTTCTTTCTTTTTTTACCCATGCATTAGTTATAAGAAGCCCTGGTATAGTGCTGTGGGTTAATGTGCTGGGCAGCAAAGCCATTTGAACCACAAGGTCAACTGGTTCAACCTCACCAGTCTCTCCTTGGAGACCCTATACAGGGTGGCTGTGTGTCAGAACTGACTTGATGGCACTTAACAACAACAACAACAACAATAGTTGTAAAGTTATGTTATGTTTGAATTTTTATGTCCCTGATTTCTAGTGAAATTGAGCATCTCCTTATATGCTTGTTAACGTTGGGATTTCCTACTCAATCTTTACCTTTTTTGCTATTTTGGTTGTTATTATTTTTTCCTCAAATAATGAGGTTGCTGCTATTGTCTAAATATTAACCCTTTATTGCTTTAAGACATGCAAGTATCTTATCCCACTTGCCATCTGTTAGAAATCTTTATATTTTAAGAAAATTCATCATCCATATGCCTTAAAGTGTTCAAGAACAAAGATGTCAGTTTGAGGACTAAGGTGCACCTGACCCAAGCCATGGCATTTTTAATCATATCATATACATGTGAAAGTTGGACAATGAATATGGAAGATGGTAGAAGAATCTATAGATCTGAATATAGTATTGGAGAAGAATGTTGAAAGTACCATGGACTACAGAAGAGCTAACAAATTTGTGTTTGAACAAACACATCCATGGAATCAAAGAAGGAGAGACTTTGTACTTTGTACTTTGTACAAAGTACATCTTTTGTACTTTGGACATGTTGTTGGGAGGGACCAGTCCCTGGAGAAAGACATCGTGCATGGAAAGTGGATGAGCAGCGAAAAAGAAGAAGACTACCAAGTAAATGGGTGCCCACAGTGGCAGCAGTGATGGGGTGAAATGTAACAATAATTGTGAAGATGACACAGGACTGGGCAGGGTTTTGTTCTATTCTGCATAATGTTTCTCTGAGTTGGAACCAACCAACTCTATGGCATTTACCAGCAACAACATGGCTTATAGTGTTTAGACTTCTGTTTTGAAATTTTAAGTTCTTTATTACAAATACAGTGTGTGCATATCAGTATATATTCTCTATCTCAATAAATTAAGTGTAAAGCTTTTTTGTTTTTAAAATTTTGAATTTGATCCATAACAAAAATACTGTGTTATAAAGATCCAGTTATAGCTTTTTTTGGTGTTTTTTTAGATAATTCAGGTTTTTCTTCAATGATTTGTGGAATACCTTTATCATCATTAGAGAATTAAATAAATGAGTATTGAATAAATAATAAAATAAATAAATGATAATTGAATAAATGAGTTAAGGTCTTTAGTCTCAATGCTAGTCCTCTGTTTGTCTGTTCTTGCACACGTACCATACAGTTTTTATTACTATGTCTTTGTAGTGTTTCAGTAGTGGGTGAGATGGTTAAGGTTATGTGCCAACTTGACTGGTACATCATTGTCAGTGGTTTGACAGCTATGCAGTAATATGGAATGGTGGTTATGTAATGAAGCAGCTAGTCTCATTTCGTGATATAATGATTTATAGCCCTGGAAACCCTATCTGGGCTCACTGTTGGAGTCCACTCCACGGCAGTGAATATAATCTGGCCATTAATCAGTCCTTCCCAAGTGTGACAGCAGATTCCTTGACCCCAGCTTCCTTGATTCTGTGAAATGGCAGCCCACCTGGATAGTCTAAGGAACCCTGGGATTGTAATGAGTTACACATTGGCAGCTAACCACAAACCCACTAATTTCTCCATGGGAGAAAGATGAGGCTTTCTGTTCCCGTAAAGATTTTCAACCTCAGAAACTCTGTGTATCCTTGAAAGTCCAGTCCCTGGGCCTCAGATAACCCTTGATTGTCTAGGCGAAGGAAGTCAGCTTTCCTTTCCTGGCACTCTTATAAGTTTGTTTTGCTCCTGTTATATAGTTACCCAAGCATTGTGTCTTGGTTCCTTGGAGGCAGGGCAGGTCCATGCATTAAAGAGCTTTGCATCTGCCATAGCACTGAGCAGTGCCGTGCAGAAGAGTGGTCGTTCAAAGATGTTTGCTGGATGGATGATAATGAGAGAACTCTGGCCTTCAGACGCCTACTCCATTACTAAAAACAACAAAGGGAGAAAAAGCTCAAGAATATCATAACTAAAACTCTTTAGCTCTTTTCTTTGAGTTGTTTGTTTGAAGGATACTTTATTGGGAAGGATTTCCATGTTCACTAAATATCTGTCATGGATTTAACTGTCTCCAAAAAATATGTGTCAACTTGACTGAGTTATGATTCCCAGGGTATTCATCTTCCATGATGTGAGCTGATGTGATCAGCCAATCAGCTGTAAGAGGATTAGAGATGAATGCAATACCCCTAATCAGATCACAGCCCTGATCCAATATTGGAGGAATTTCCCTGGGGTAGAGATAAAAGAGGGAGCATGGTGCCTCTAAAGGATAAGCACTGGACTTTGAGCCACAAAGTCAGAAGTTTGAGCTCACCAACTGCTCCACAGGAAAAAGATGAGGCTTTCTGCTCCCATGAAGATTTACAGTCTCAGAAACTCTTATACAGGGTCACTGTATAGAGAACCAACTCAATGACATTTAATAACAACAACAATAATATATAAAAGAAGACAGAAGTAAGAAGAGAAGAGGAAAATGAATATCATCAAGAAAGAAGAGTTGGGAGCAGAACACATCCTTTGGACTCAGGATTCTTGTCTGGAGAACCGCCTAAACCCAAGGAAAGAGATTGATGTAAAGGAGACCAGGACCGTCTTCAATAGCAGACAGAATGAGAAAGCCTTCCCATAGAATTGGTACTTGCTGAAAGAGGACTTAAAACACTTACTAATGAAGATCAAAGACCACAGCCTTCAGTATGGGTTGCACCTCAATGTTAAGAAAACAAAAATCGTCACCACTGAAACAATAACTAGCATCCATAAAAATAGAGATAATATTGAAGTTGTCAAAGACTTCATGTTGGGATCAATCATCAACACTCATGGGAAGCAGCAGTCAAGAAATCAAATGATGTATTACATTAGGCAAATCTGCTGCTGCACAAGACCTTTTTAAAGTGTTGAGGAGCAAAAATATCAGTTTGAGGACTAAGGTGCACATGACCCAAGCCATGGTATTTTCAATAACCTCATATGGATGTAAAAGCTGGACAGTGAATAAGTAAGACCTTAGAAGAATTGATGCATTTGAGTTATGG
>NW_006408539.1:17466336-17473218 GCF_000296735.1 Chrysochloris asiatica
ATTTGGACCTTTAATCTCCTATATTTTTATTTATTAAAGATATCCACTTGTGTCAATTTTGTTATAGTAGCACTAGATAACTAAGACAGAATCTGAAAATCTCACTCATCAAATTTCTTTCTCTTTAAGAATAATGTATAGAGATTATACCGTACTTTGTGAATGAGCGTTATGAGCTCTGATACAGAGTCCGCTAGATAGAGGAACTGATACTGGGCTCTGGACCTGTCTAACTATTCCTGTGAATATTCTTCAGCCAGGAGGGGTCTCAGATTCACAGCCAGTATGCACACAGAACCTGTGGATCTGAGGGGTTTTCTATCAAAGAGGTGGTGTTAGTTGCAGAAATGTAATTGAAATGAATAGGTAAAGAAACATAAGATTAAAATGAATAAAAATACCTAAGCACACACTTTATGTTACCAGGTCCTTGTGTTGGGTACTTGTCTCCTATGATGAACTACTGGTGGTGGCAAGAGCAGGCTTTGGTTAGTATGGGGGTGCACTACTTAATTATGTACACGACATTTAATTACGTACAAGCTTTACCAGGATTGTTCATAGATAAACAGTGGCCATCGACTTGATTCTGACTCCTGGTCATCCCAGCTTTGTCAGAGTAGCACTTTGCTCCATAGGATTTTTTTTTTTTTTTTTAATGTTTTATTGTGAATTATATGACAGTTTACATGGGAGAACATTAATTTTACATTTATTCTATCACTCTATAGGATTTTTAATGACTCTTTTTTTTGGAAATACATCACCAGGTCTTTATTCTTCATCTGGGAAGTCTTGAACTTCCAACTTGTTAGTGGCCGAGTGCTTTAACAATTGCATGACTCAGGGAGTCTTGCTGTTCATGTACAGCTGGACTCATCAGACTGCTCATCATGGACTGCAAAGATAAAGCAGATCGTCCCGGCTGACTCCTTTCTTCTCTTGTCCTTTATCGTCTCTCAGTCTTTCTTAATCATGTTTTTTTTTTTTTTCCCCCTCTCTCTAAATTTTACTTACGTTGTTTGTTTTGTAGAGAATATAGAGAGGAAAACATGTAAGAATTCAGGGGCATAAGTTTAGTGATATTGATTCCATTCTTCAAGTCATGCATATGCATTGTGACTCCCTTCTGATGAATTACTCCTTCCTCATGAACCTAAACTCACTGCCCCCTAAGGTTCCCACCACAACTTTCAAGTCACTGTTGTCAACTTGACCCCATACAGATAGTTCTGAAGAGCAGAATGCTCAAGGTGGGCCTATTTTGTACTAGTTAAGTTAAACTACTGTTCAGTTTTAGAATACTTAAGGGGATATTTTTGGTTTAAGGTCTGAAGGTCTCCACTTTCCTCTCTGACTTCCAACCTACTATAGCAAAGACTGTGACAGCCTGTTGGAAAACCTGTTGCCTATGATTTTGCGCTTACAATACACATTTACTGAAAATCTGGAAATTTTAAGAAAGATGAATTTAAAAACTATGAAATGTCTGTGGGTTAAAGAGTTTAACTTTAACCAAATAATTTGGCCTTTACCCTTGGTTCTCAAGAATCCCCAAACCAACTCACTCCCGTTGAGTTGATTCAGACTCATAGTGAACCTGTGCTGTTGTTGGTAAGTGTCCCCGAGTTGGTTCCCACCAATAGCGACCCTGTATAGGGTTTCCAAGAAGCAACTGGTGAGCTTGAACCACCCACCTTGCAGTTCAAATCGACTTTGCAGTCCAGCACATTAACCCACAGTGCCACACCAGGACTCCATAGAGACCCACTAGGACAGAATAAAGCTGTTCGGTAGGGTTTCCGAAACTGTAAATCTTTACAGGAGCACACAGCCCCATCTTTCTCCCATGAAATAGCTGGTGGTTTTGATCCTCTGACCTTGAAGTTGGCAGCCTAGTGTCCTTTACCCATGATGCCACCAGGGCTCCTTTGTTTCCTGAAGAGAACCTCTAAAGTCTTGGGATTCTTGCAGAGATTGACATGCTTTTGATAAGGCCTCCAGATCACACCTACCTGAGGGTTTATGTGGATAAGGTGCCTCAGGTGGGGGCTGGCCAGGACAGAAAGTCTGACAACATGATATCAGCTGACATTGGGAGACGGGGGCTGACTCAATCAATTCTGCTTCCGGATTGAAGCCCCGATAAAGACTTTGGTCAAGGAGGTTCCTTGGGCTTCCAGGTTGATGAAGATATTGATCCTTGTGGGGTAGTGTGTGTCCCTTTTTGGAATATGGATCCTTTGCTTTGGGAACCCTCCCAGACCTTGACCTATGAATCTTTTCATTTATATCCTTGTTTCGCTATAATAATACTTATGGCAGGTAGTCCCCAACTTATGGTAGGGCTCCTTCTGTGGACTCTGTCATAAGTCAAATACCCTTTAAAAAAAAATCATCATTCTTGCCTCTTATCAGTAATTTTAAAAGTCTGATCTTTATTTGTTGTTGAGAGTTGGAAACACTGCATATGAGATTCTGCCAGGGAACATATGAGAATGATAACATCAGCAAATTACTTGCTGTAACACTGTATGTAGTCTGTCAATTTGCAATGGCTTTTATATTTCTGTGATAGTCAAAGTTATACCACCAGAATTTCAAACACAAGCAGGGTCACCCACGGTGGGCAGTTTTCAGTGGGTCTTACTGAATGAATATGACAGACTAGAAAGGAGGACATGCAATGTCCTTCTGAACAATTAGCCCCTGGCAATCTTATGAACAGAGGCCTGATGTGGCACTGTGGGTTAATGCGCCGGACTGCAAAGCCGTTTGAACTGCAAGGCCGGCGGTTCAAGCTCACTAGCTGCTCCTCGGAAACCCCATACAGTGTTGCTATGAGTCGGAACCGACTCGGCAGCACTTAACTACAACAATCTTATGAATAACAGTGGAACATTGTCTGATGCAAAGTTGGAGGGTGAGCTCCTCAGGCTGTTGTTGTTGTTGGTTGTATGCTGTGTAGTCAGTTCCGACTCATAGTGAGTCATGTATGAGGTTTCTAAGGCTATAAATCTTTATGGGAACAGAAACCCTCATCTTTCTTCCACAGACGAGCTGATAGATTTGAACTGCTGATCTTGCAGTTAGCAGCCCAACTCATAACCCACTACACTACCAGCGCTCCTTCCTCAGGTTGGAAGGCACCGAAAATACAATTAGGGAAAAGCTGCCTCCTCAAAGTAGAGGTGACTTTAATACTGTGAATGGAGTCTAGCCTTTGAGACCTACATTTGTTGTTGAGCATAACTCAAAATGCGAAGAAACAGCTGCAAACATCCATTAACAATTAGAACATGAAGTGTATGAAGTATGAATCTAGGAAAATTGAAAGTTTCATAATTGAATGTATAAAGATCCATACCCTAGGCATTACTGAGCTCCCAATGGACTGATATTCGCCATTTTGAATCAGACAATGAAATGACTAATTATGACAGAAACAACAAATTGAAGAGGAATGATGTCACATTCATCATCAAAAAGAGCATCTCAAGCCTTATCTTGAAGTACAGTATTGTCAGTGATTGGATAATGTCCATATGCCTATCAGGAATACGGGAGGCCAGGTGTGGTGCTGTGGGTTAATGCGCTGGACTGCAAAGTCAGTTTGAACTACAATGTCAGTGATTCAAGCTCATCAGCTGCTCTTCGGAGACCCTGTACAGGATCACTATGGGTCGGAACCAACTTGACAGCACTTAACAATAATGAGGAATACTAGTTAATATGATCTTTGAATTTATACACCAACCACTACAGCCAGTGATGAAGAAATTGAAAAGTTATATCGAATTCTGAAGTATGAAATGGATCAAACATGTAATGAAGATGCATTGATAATTACTGGTGATTGGAATGCTACAGTAGGAAACAAAGAAGAAGGAAAATATGACCTTGGTGATAAAAATGATTCTGGAGATTGCATGAGAGAATTTTGCAAAACCAACAATTTCTTCATTGTAAAACATTTTTTTCAACAACATAAATGAAAACTATACACATGAACCCTACTAGATGAACTACATAGGAATTAAATCGACTTTATCTGTGGGAAGAAAATTCAGAAGTTTGATATGAACTTCAAACAAGACGAGGGGCCGACTGGGGAGAAGACCATCAATTGTTCATATGCAGGGTAGAAGATGAAGAAAATTCAAACAATTCCATGAAAGCCAACATACTACCTTAAGTTTGTCCTACATGATTTAGAGAGCATCTCAAGAACAGGTGTGACACATAAAATGCTAATTACTGAAGGCCAGATAAGTTGCTGGACGATATCAAAGAATATTGGGAAGAGAGAAAAGACCAAAATGGATATCAGAAGAGACTGAAACTTGTTCTTGATCGTAATGTTTTTGTTGTTAAGTGCCGTCGAGTCAGTTCCAACTCACAGTTACCCTGTATAGGATTTCCAAGAAGTGACTGGTGAACTTGAACCACCGACCTTCTGGTTCAAACTGACCTTGTGGTCCAGTGCATTAATCCACAGCACCACACCAGGACTTTTGATCATAGAGAAGCTAAAGTGACTGAAAGAAATGATGAAGTAAAAAGAGCTGAACAGAACATTTCAAAGAGCAGCTTGAGAAGAAAAAGTCAAGTATTATAATAAATTGTTCAAAGAACTGGAGTCAGAAAGCCAAAAGGGAAGAACATTTCTCAAGTTGAAGGAACTGAAGAAAAAATTCAAGCCTCAAATTGCATTGTTGAAGGATTCTATAGGCAAAATACTGAACAATAATGGAAGCATCAAAAAAAGATTTGGTACACTGCTATTGTACCAAAAAATCAGTTGATATTCAATACTTTCAAAGATAGTATATGATCAAGAACCAATGATATTGAAGGAAAAAGTTTACACTGCTCTGCAGACATTGGAGAAAAACAAAGCTCAAGGAATTGATGGAATATTTGAAATGTTTTCAACAAAACACTGGAAACACTCACTTGTCTATGCCAAGAAACTCAGAAGATAGGAACTTGGACAACTGATTGGAAGAGATCCATATTTGTGCCCATTATAGAGAAAGGTAACCCAACAATATGGAAATCAGAACAATAGCACTAATATCATATACAAGTAAAATTTTGCTGAAAATAATTAAAAAAAAACACAAATACTTGCAAGAGTACAGTGACAGGAAGCTGTCAGAATTTCAGATCAGATTCAGAAGAGAATGTGGAACAAGGGCTATCATTGCATGTGAAGGTAGACAATGAATAAGGAAGACTGGGGAATCATTGATACTTGAATTATGGTGTTGATGAAAAACATTGAAATAGCCACGGATTGCCGTAAGAATGGATAAGTCTGTCCTGGAAGAAGTCTAGCCATACTGCTCTTGAGAAGTGAGAATAGTGAGTCTTATCTCTTGTACTTTGGACATGTCATCAGAAGGGACCAGACCCTGGAGAACGACATCGTTTGGAAAAGCAGAGGGTCTGTGAAAAAGAAGAAAACCTTCAAGGAGACGGAGAGACACAATGGCTGAAACAGTGGCTTACACTTAGGAACAAATTTGAGGATGGGAAAGGACCAATCAGTGTTTTGTTCTGTTGTATGTGGGATGGCTATGACTTGAAACTGACTGGACGGTACCTAACAACAACAACAAAAGATTTTTTAATGCTTTTTAAAGGACAGTGGTAAGTGCAATTTGTTGTAACTCAAATAAGTGAACACTCAAATACATTAATAGACTGCCTGTCCTCACAAGTGCAGTACTTTTGGGTTCTGTGACTCATTCTAGTGAATTTTGGAACCAGAAGGATGTGGTTACGGCCTCCAAGCTTATGACTGGTATCCTGAGGGGATAGTGTTAATATTAAGTGCTGTTGAGTTGGTTCTGACTAAGAGTGACCCCATGTAGGGTTTCAGAGGAGTTACTGGTAGGTTTGAACCTCTAATTTGCAGCCAACAGGTCAGAAATGAGGGTGTCATGTGGAATCCCAAGCTTGCAGCTGATGTCTGAGGTCTTGGGCTGACTCCTCAACGCAGAGGACTGTGTCCTTCACTTGTAAGGTGTGACCTTGCTCTAGGTGCCCAGGGCCAGGGGAGGGAAGGCTGCCGGTGTCAGAGAGAAGTGGAACAGAACTGAAGTAACTTGATGGATCCTAATAATTTGGTGTGCCCAAACTTCCATGTTGTTGTTATGTGCCGTCAAGTCGGTTCCGACCTATAGCGACCCTGTAGAATTTGAAGTTACATTCGAAATTGAATATCACCTTGGAATATGGCTTGAAATCTGGGAGAAATTAAAAGGGAAATTTATTTTGGAATTTATAGGCATCAGACATAAATCTATCAGTCTTACTAAGTTTCAAGACTCAGAGCACAGAGAAGAGTCCAAAGAATTAATCTGAACGCTGGAGACTTGTGAGTCAGCCAGCTTGCATCAATGTCGTCCTATAAATCACGTATTGCCCCCAGAGGAGGTAAAAGCAGCCAAACTCTATATTTAGTAGATTCTGGGCTTGTAATTAAATGACACAGAGAGAAGCAGAAGACAAGGTGACTAGCTGGATGTATGACTCAGCAGAATCCAGACTCTACTTGGGGAATGTCACTCCATTGTTCTTTTGGGAGAAGAAAATTGATTTGAATAAATACAAGGTTCCCAACATTGGTTTCCTTAGGGAATCCAGTCCTATTTTTTTTTAAAGAATGATCATAAGATCAATGGGATAAAATATTTTGCCAGAAAACAAATTTTAAAGAGAAATGTTTAAAAACAACCCAAGGAGAATTATCTGAAAAATGTTTTTTCTTTCTTTCTTCTTTCTTTCTTTTTCTTTCTTTCTTTCTTTCTTTCTTTCTTTCTTTCTTTCTTTCTTTCTTTCTTTCTTTCTTTCTTTCTTTCTTTCTTTCTTTCT
>NW_006408539.1:17473353-17486983 GCF_000296735.1 Chrysochloris asiatica
CCCTCCTTTTTTTCTTTCTTTCTTATTAGCCCAAATGATTTAATCAATCTTGAAGAACTTTCCTCACTCCATCTGTTTGACCTTTTTGAGAACCTCTTTATGGGGATAAGAATCTTATATGTAAGAACTTTATTTTTGTATGTAAAAATCAATCATGTTGTATTAATTTTCTTATACATGATTGAGTTCTGGTAGCTGTTTGAGTCCATCAGGGGTTCCGCAGGAGAAAGATGAGGCTTTCTGTTCCCATATATGTTTACAGCCTCGAAAACCCCATACAACGTTGCTATGAGTAGCAATCAACTGGAAAGCACACCACTGTCATATTATATATGAGGAGGCTTCAAAAAGTTCATGGAAAAATGGAATTAACAGATAATGTAATTTGCCACAAACTTTTTGAAGCCCCATTCATGTTACAGCTTAAGAAACTATTATGTATTTGTGTTTGTATATTTTGTTGTATGTACTTTGAAATCAGAGAGGTCACATTCTACTTTATTATATTGAAATATGAGTGCATAGATTTTTATTTATTTTGTTAATTGCTAATTAAAGTCATACCTAAAATACTTTGTTGAGTTTACCAGTTGTAGTAGAGTCAGATTTGACTCATGGTGGAAACCCCATGTGTGTCAGAGTAAAGCTGTGCTCCATAGGGTTTCAATGGCTGAGTTTTCTGAACTAAATTACCAGACTTTTCTTTGTAGGTGACTTTGAGTGGACTTGAATTTCCAAGTTTTCATTTAGCAGCTAAATGCTTTATATACAACTCTGTTGCAAGTGTGTTCATATTAGTAATAGCTTCATTGCAACTTTTGGACATTAAGCATGAGGATCTAATGGTTTAGAATTAAGTTGAACTTTGTGGAGAAAATTTTGTGCTTCAAGGTCCATGTAAATATTGTTTAGAAAACACACGTATGAGCTATCAGATTCTGATTCTCTGGGGGCTCTGGGCCTTTCATGGCTTGATCTATTTTACAACTGTATAAATTCTGGATAGATAACCTTTGTTGTTGTTGTTGTTAAGTGCCATCTAGTTGGTTCTGACTCATAGTGACCCTGTATAGAGTTCCTGAGGCTGCAAGTCTTCGTGGAAGCAGAAAAGCCCCACCTTTCTCCCACAGAGTGGCTGGTGGGCTTGAACTTCCAACCTTGTGGTTTGCAGTCCAGTGCTTATTGTATGGAGCCACCATGCACCTAGATAAGCAATTGTTTTTGTTTTTTATTAAGTACCATAGAGTGGGAGAAAAACCAGCAGGAAAAACAAAAAACAAAAATGGCAGTCTGGTTGTATTACTGCAAGTTGTTTGCCAGGGAGCCATCGAGGTAAGCAATCAAGTCCCTTCAGGGCAAACTCCATTCCAAGACTGAAACTCAGAGGGAATACACGAGCAGGCATGTAATTTTGCTGGTGACCACATTGGTCTATCAATAAGGGGAAGTGCGGGGAAAGCAGCAATGAAGATGTTGGCTGAGTCTGACCACGTTCAATAGACTTCCATCAGCCTGGTTGGCCAGCAGGATGGTGAGACCTGGGTACTCCTGAGCCCATGGACTGGGACATAGCCATAGAGGGTTAGAGTGCAGAGTGAAGTGTCCAGCTGATATGAAGGGAGGGGAGATGTACAGGAATGCCCATACTTGCAGATAGTACTCATTTGACCTATCTTCAATGATTGGATGATCAGAATTAGACTATGGGAAGAAAGAAGAGGAAAAAAAGTGTAAATCTACTACAATTTGATGAACTTGACCTATACTTATGGATGTAATAGCTTAAAAGAGGGAAGGACTCTTCACAGCAAGGATCATTCCCAACTACTCTGTACACAGGGTTGACAGGGATGGGCAATTTAGACATTGGCTACCTAAAATGGGGGGAGCTATAAAAGCATGAAGCTACTGGCTTACAAATTTTCAAGAGGGAGTGTAGTTTCAGAGGGTGTGGGGGAAGATAGAATCTCCACTGAGTGGTTTCCAACCTGTCTAGGTGGGGCTGGTGAAAGGAGATGGGAATAAGACTCTTGTGATTCAGTAGTGAATACTTGCTATCAGGACTGATCTCAATTGTTGCAAATGTAAAGGTAGATGTTTTGTAACAAAAAGAGGGGGGTGGTTGATCTTGCAGTCCAGAAGCAGAGGATCCTGGGATCATCAAGGGAGAAGAGCAGAGTGTGGGACTCTATCCAGAGAAGCAGTGACACCAGAGATGGAAGCAGAGATGATGACGTGGAGAGATGGCGCAGCTGGAGACTCTGGACTCATGGAGGGAGAAGGGCTGTGTACAGGCGGCTGGGGGTCAGGCTTGCAGGGTATGATATTTGGTTGATTGAATGATTATATATTCCTGAGTGCTTCGGTGTACATAAAAAAAACAACAAAAACAAAAATACACACACACACACACAGAGGGAATAGAATCAAATACTGTTGAATGATGATGTATGGAGGGGATTGTAATCATTGCAATACAATTAAATATGATATGATGAATGTAAAAACTGATGTCTCCCATGTAAACGATCATTCAATTCACAATAAAAACTTAAAATAACAAAAAAAAAAAAGCCAGTCTCTCTCTCTCTTTATAAATTCATCTCAACATTCCTTGACTTCATATAGACTTATTTCCCTTATCTTTTGAACTTTAGTTCTCTTATCTTCTGAACTGGTTGGAACCTTTTACCAGTTCCTTCATTAAAAAAGGAATTAATGAAATCCCTGTTGTGTTTAGGAGCCATCAAGTTAATTTGAACTCATGATGACCCCATCTGACTGAGTCTAACTGTTCCCTAGAGTTTTTTAGGCTGTCAACTTTACGGGAGCAGATTGTGAAGTATTCTCTCCCTTGGAGCAACAGGGTAGGTTCGGATTGCAACCTCCAGGTTAGCAGCTGAATACTTAGCCGTTATTCTACCAGGGATCCTCAAATAAAACCCTTAATATATATTAATTTCATATCTACATGAGGGTCATGCTTTCACTGTATTTTAAAAAAATTATCCTTTAATAGTTGACACTCATTGACATCTTTTTAAGAACCAAAGTGGTCTCTCTTTATTCTGTCTGCATATGGAGCAATGTTTCTTTCTACTTCTATTGTGAGATCCTGTAATATCATTGTTTAAATTTTTCTCTTCACTTATCAAATGTTCATAGCTATATGTCTTGTTTCCCTAAGCTCTTTGATGGTGAATGTTTCCCTGTGGTACTCACCTAGTATGTTACATATAGTGTAGTATGTAATCAGCTTATGATGTGTATACACTGTGGTATGTGATGTGGAGTCATTGACCAAAGTTATTAATTTATTTTTGTATTATTATATTATATTATTTATAGTAATATTAGAGTTCATGTGTTGTCTGTTCTTTATGGTCTCTCAGGATTTTCCAAGGTCATACATATTCTTGGAGGCCTATGATTTAAGAATGGAAAAGGCAACTGGATCAGTCTCAATGGCTGGTTAGTTTATTTATTGTACTTTTCGTGTTATTGTTAGATTAGGGTCATGCCAGTGAGACCCAGCACGTCCTGCGTTGTAAAAGATTTCAGTTGTTTGGATGCCAGCTTTGTGGTTTTTCTTAATTATCTGGGAGACTTTGAGTTCCAGTGTCCTTCATCCGAAGTTGGAGTGTTTGTTGTCTCTATTCCATGGATGGCTGTGGAGAAGGAACCATCTCTTCCTGAGAAATGACCCAATGGCACACGCCCTGTAGACACTTATACGGAATGGTAATTTCTATGTATTCAGCCCTTATGAATATGCCTTAATATATGTTTACATATATGGTCTTCACAGCAAGTCTATGAAAGGTAGGCATGATATTTCTTTATTTTGCTGCAGAGTGAACTGAGGCTCTACAAAGTTATGTGATTCAGGATCTACTGCAATGGATTCTGACACACTCAAAATAATACCCAGAGTCTTTGCCATGAATCCAAAGGCCCTGATAGTGTGGCCTAGGGCAGGCCGCTCCCCACAGGCCCCCTTACCTGTGCCCCCAGCCTCTCCATCTCCTTGCTGCCTCACCTTGGCAACCCTGTGACTTCTTTCCTTGCTTTCATTAGAGCTTTAGTCAAATGCGACCTCAGTTTAAGACATCATCCTGATGATCTCACATGAACCCCATGGCACTCTGCGTCTTCTCACTTAGCTTTGTCTTTTCTCTGGAGCACTTGTCTCCCAGCACTCTCCAGGTCCTGACACCATGTCCTGTATTTGTTTGTTGATTGGTTTTGACTCTTTTATGCAAATGTGTCCTAGGGCAGACTCTTTGTCCACAGCTGTCCTGGTGCCTGGTGGGTATTCTGCTTCTGTAAAGATTATAACCTTGGACACTCTAGAGGGCAGTTCTGCTGTGTCCTATGTGCCACTAGGAGTTGGAAATGACTCAGTGACAATAGGTTTAGTAATGGGTATTGGTGCTTCACCCTTAGCAGGCACTCCATACTTACTTGTTAAATAAATGCGTCAGTGAGTGAGTGAATTCTCCTTCTCTCTCTCTTTTTTTTTTTTAAAGTTTTATTATATTATTTTTTACTGTGAATGGAGTGGGAGACTATCAACTTTCCACCATCGTTTCATTGCAATGATTACAATCTCCTCCATGCATCATCATTCAACAGTATTTGCTTCCATTCCCTCTGCTTTTTTTTCTGGGGAGGAGGGGGGTGTACACAAAAACACTGAGGAATATGTAATAATTTAAACAACCAAAGGCCACATTCTGCAAGCCTACCTCCTGGCTTCCAGCACCCAGTCCCTCTATTTCCGTGAGCCCAGAGTCCACAGCTGCTTCCTCTCTCCATGTCCTCATCTCTGTCTCCATCTCTGGTGTTGCTGCTTCTCTGGATAGGGTCCCACGTTCTGCTCCTGCTCTTCTCCCTTGATGGTCCTAGGGTCCTCTGATTCTGGACTGTAAGACTAACCAGTTGTGACAGTCGCAATTAGTCATGATAACTATTATTCACTATTGAATCATAAGAATCTTATCCTCATCCCTTTTCACCGGACATGTCTAGACAAGATGAAAACTATTCAGTGGGGACTCTGCCTTCCCCCCACATTCTTAAACTAAACTCCCTCTTGAAAACATGTAATCCAGTCACTTTGTGCCTTTATCGCCCCCTCATTTTAGGTGCCAATGCCTAAGTTGCCCGCCCCTATCTACCCTATGTATAGAGGGGATAGCATTGATACTTGATGTGAAGAGTCTTTTCCTCTCTGTTGGCTTTTAGAGCTACCTTTTGGAGACCTTTGTGATTCCTTCCATAATCACAAATTCTGTTTTAAAGAAAAAAAGAATATCCATAAGTATAGATCGAATTCATTAAATGCAGGAATTACACTCATTTCCTTTATCAACAAATTTTTTCTTTTTTTTTAAATCATCCTCTAGTCGAGTTCTGATTATCAAGCCATCAAGGCTAGGTCAAATGGGTACTATCTGCAAGTTTGGGTGTTCTTGTGCATCTCCCCTCACTTCATATCAGCTGGATGCTTCACTCTCAGCTCTAGCCCTCTGTGGCTATATCCTTGTCCATGGGCTCAGGTGTCCTCAGGTCTCACCACACTTTGGACCAACCAGCCCTTCCTCTTCTCTCACTCATCTTCAGGTCAATGGGAGTCTATGGAACATGGCTGAACTCAACCCATTTCTTCAATGTTGCCTTTCTTCCTCTTCCACTCACCAATAGACCAATGTGGTCATCAGCAAGCTTACATGCCTGCTCATGTGCTCCCTTTGAGTTTCAGTCTTGGATGGGGGTTTGTCCTTAAGGGACTTTATTGCTTGCCTTGATGGCTCCCTGGTGAACAACTTGCTTGTTCTTGTAATAGCCAATCATATTTCCATTTTTGTTTTGGATTTTTTCCTGCTGATCTTTCTTTGAAGATGTATCTTCTGTCTCTCTAGGTGTTCCATACTGGTCTGCTTGTCCTTTCTAGTTGGAATATCCCACGTGAAAAGGTTCTGAATGGGGCTCAGGATTCTAACTAAGGTCCTATACACTGCAAAGGCTTTGCAAGAAGCCTATTTCACTGGCAAGTTCTAGAACCCCTTTTAGATATTCCAGTCAGTTATAGACTGAAAATAGGCTTACAAGCTTTCTATAATCATGTTTCCCGGTATTCCTTTTTATCCACTCAAGTATCTGTTTTACAATAGTAGGCAAGGGAAACCAATATTCATAAGGTAGCCAAACATCTTAACATTATTTCCCCTTTTCAGACTATACCTCGATCCCTGTATCACAGAACCCTGATGTTCCAAGGCTGAGCAAATATCACTATTTACCTCTGTCCTATTTAGCCCATGCAAACCTGCCTCAGTGTTCCCCTATCTACCTTGTTTTGCCACCCTCCCCCTTCTCTTAATATATAAATTCATTGCTATTTCAGTCAGAATTCCAAGGGATTCTTTTTAAACTTGATTCAAAACCCATACAAAATACATGCAGACTTTTTGAAAAAGAAATTATAAAGATAATTCTTGAAATCTTTTGAGAAATAATTGTGTAAATGTTTAGAAGTATCTATATAAGATGATCATCATAGGATTCTTCATAAAGCAGAACAAAAATTAATTTTACATGTACTAATTGTAACTAGAATAGATCATTGTGGCACATCAAATGAAGAGATAATGTAAGTGACACATATTTCAATGTTACTATAAGTGGAAGATGCTATCAAACAGAATAGATGGCAAAAGGCTGTTTAGAATATATGGTTATATATGCATCTGTATAATGCATTGCATTTGTAAGAATATAGATAAACACGTTAGTGATATTTATTTCTGATTGGTTGTTGTTGATAAGTGCCACGAGTCTGTTCCAATTCTTAGCTGCGCTCACTGTATAGAGTTTCTGAGGATTTGAACCACCAACGTTGAAGTCCAGTGCTTACTTTACTGCACCATATCAGGAGTCCTTCTGATTGTAGGGTTAGTCATAATTTTCATGTATTTTAAACTTTTCCATTCCCTTCTATAATCACAAATTACATTTCAATGAAAAAAAGAACTATACTTATTTTGAAAAAGAGAAAACAATTTCTAGTGAAGTTCCTTCATTGTACAGATAAAGAGCTAGGACTCTAGGTATAAATAAGTGTGCATGCGTATGTGTGTTTGTGTGTGTGAAGCATGTGTGTGCTTAAGTATTGAAGACGGGGATAAAGAAGTTTATCCAAAATAATCCACTTGGAAAAAAGGAGCAGGGTTGGTTTTACTGAAATGTTGTGAGTTATTTTTGAACCAAACAGCTATTTTTTATGAACCTCAAGCTTAGTTGTCAAATTGCCTCGTGGCAAGACACTTGATTCCTCGGTAGATATCCTCGACTAATAGAATGTATCTATCACCGAATACTAATGCAGCAAAATGAAACCAAGCAAACAATCTCTGCAGATAGATTCTAGTGAATCTTCTTGCTCATTTCAACCCAAATCAACCCTATATTAAAATATAAATGCAAGGATTAAGCTGTACAAGTGCCAGGTCATACTGGAGGAAGATGAAAAGGGACCCAACAAATTGACTGTGAATCTTCACACATCAAGTGGCAGGCTAGGGTAGGAGTGACTCAGAAATTTCCATTTATCTAATCCAACAGGCATGGCAGCAATAAAGAACTTCTGGGATCTAGTTACTTCTAGCAAAAATAGCTATTTATGATGAAATTTAAATGGAGTTTGTGGATAAAATAATCAACCTACTTATTTGACTTTTGTTCCAGAATATTTTCAAAATGGATTATGCAAATGTCAGGTTTAAAGAAGATGCATAGTTAAGATCAGTTTTGAGAAGCCCACTGAGGTTGTGTGATCAATATAGGAGGCACACACACCTGCAGCTAACCCATCCAGTGTACCTTTGTGCATATTAGAAAACAGCATTTTCTCCGGTAGACACCACCTCACAGAGTATGTACCTTGGCACGTCTATTCTTGGGGCAATGAGGCACTGAGTGGTGTAAATGGTTAATGGGCTTAGTCATGAACCAAAAGGTTGGTGGTTCTAGTCTACCCAGAGATGACTCAGAAGAAATGCTTGCCGATCTGGTTCTGAGAACTCAGCCACTGAAAACCCTGTGGGTCCCAGTTCTGCTTTGACACAGGTTGTGACACTGTGAGTGGAATCTACTTTTGAAAAATCAGCCATTGAAAGCCCGTGGAGTACAGTTCTACTCTGACATACACGGGGGCACCATGGAGTCAGAGCAGCTCAGTGACAGCTAGTATCCTGCTTTACTCTTTGGAAAAATTGATGAAAGCTAAGACCTTTGTTAAAGTGTTGAAGAGCAAAGAGGTCAGCTTGAGGACTAAGGAGCACCCAAGCCATGGTATTTTCAATAACCTCATATGCATGTGAAAGCTGGACAGTGATCAAAGAAGACTGTAGGAGAATTGATGCTTTTGAACTATGGTGTTGGAGGAGAATATTGAAAGTGCCATGGGCTGCCAAAAGAACCAACAGTTCTGTGTTGAAGAAGTGCAGCCAGAGTGCTCCTTGGAGGCCAGGATGGCCAAAACTTCATCTCTCATACTTCAGACATACTGTCAGAAGGGACCAGTTGCTGGAGAAGGATGTCATGTTTGATAAGATGGAGGGTCCGAGAAAAAGATGGGTTGGCAAAGTAGCAGCATCAATGGACTCAAACGCGGCAACAGTAGTGAGGTTGTCCAAGGATCGGGCTGTGTTTCATTCTGCTGTGCATAAGGTCGCTATGAGTGGGTATTGACTCAATGGCTCCTAACAACAACAACAACAGCAACAACAACGCAGCTATGGAGTCCTGGTGTGACACTACGGGTTAATTCTCTGGACTGCAAGGTAGGTTTGAACTGCAAGATTGTCAGTTCAAGCTCACCAGCTGCTCCTCAGAAACCCTATACATGGACACTATAAGTTGGACCTGACTCCACGGCACTTAACAATAATCCAACTATAGTGAAGGCTGAGAGAAAAGGGGCCTCCAACATTTCTCTGACCTGAGGTTTGGAGAAGGATGTGTCTGTGGTGGTCAAAGACAGAAATTGGATTCTACATAGCCCAACTAGGCTCCTGTATGACTGACCTGCTTCCAATGTGAATGGAATACTTGCCCTCTGTCCATCCTGCTTCTCAGGTTCATTGCCCTTTCATCTCCACACTACTGTATTCTCTGGTTCTTTGAAGGTGATCATGTTTTGTGTCTTAGTTCCCCAGCAGTTTTAGAATGTTCTATCTCTTCACAGAAGGGACCTTTTCTAAATTACACAGAGAAGTTGTGTGGACTAGCCATCCCCCCAGATGCTTGTCTTAAATTGACCCACATTTATTTTCTATTTCTTCTTTCATTTGCTTCAGCTGTTTTGCCTGTAGGCTTCTGGCTTCCTCTTATTCTCACTTTTATCTTTCTTTTCTTGGCCTTTTTGTTTTTCGCATGTTTAAAGACGTACTTTAACTTCATATAACAATTCACAATGTCCTAAGTCACATATGACCCCTTTCTTAACAAGTGATGTTGAGTTGGTTCTGAGTCAATGTGACCATCTATAGGGTTTGTGAGGACTAGCTGGTGGATTTGAACCTCTGACTTTATGGTTAGCAGTTCAGTGATTATCCTGTAGTACCATACCAGGACTCCAACTTTTAAAATTATCAGGATTTTAATTACTTGCATTTATCTTTTTGTTCAATTTAATTTCCTCTTATTGTTAAAATTTACCTTGACCCTTCTATTGGTCATCGACTTTCCTTTCATTACCTTGTTTTAATTTTCTTTCCTAGCTTTCTTTGTCTTTCTTGTCTTTCTCTTTGTAAATCATTTAAAGACCACCCAGAGTTGCCAGCTGACATTCAGCACCACAAGCCAGAGTTGTTTCAGCAGCTTCCCCTGGATCCCCCTTAACAATGCCTGCTCCACGGATGGATGCTCTTCAAAAACCTCCTGGATACCCTTTGACATTCCCATTTCCCATAAGTCTCTTTGTGTGTCTTATATGTCTGATTTCCTGGAATCACATTTCTTTCTCATTCCCTTAGTATCTGGTCTTTACCTAAGCACTGGGCCATTGAAATCCATTGTCTCTGATACACTTGCTATGAAAGTCAAGGCAAACCACTGGGAGAAAAATGCTCTATAGAAATACTAGATCACTGGTAGATCACTGGCAACCCAAAGCCCTGACTGGCATGTGGTCCCTGTCGAGATCTTTCTATCCTTTCAAAACCTACTCTACAGCTATGGTGATCAAAACAGACTTCTGCTGGTATGCTGACAGATGGAATTGGGAATTCAGAAGTGAATTCATCTACCTATGGACAGCTGATCTTTGGCAAAGGGTCGAAACTTATTCAGTGGGGGACAGACAGTCCCTTAACAAATTGTTGTTAGTAAGTGCCATTAAATTGGTTCCAACCCATAATGACCCAGTATAGGATTTCTGAGGAGTGGCTGGTCAACTTGAATTGCTGACCTTGTGGTTCAAACTGTCTTTGCACACCAGTGTATTAACTCACAGCATCATACCATACTGCTGGCAAAACTGGATACCCATTTGGACCTATTTCACATTATATACAAAAACAAACTCAATATGGATCAAAGGCCTAAATGTAAAACATAAGCCTATAAAGATCACCAAAGAAAAAATAGGAACAAATTTAAGCGCATAACGTATGGCATAAACATATACATTTATATCAATGTATATATACTTATAAGGAGCTTTGGTAGTGTAACAGTTACGAATCGGGCTGCGAACCACAAGGTCTGCAGTTTGAAACTACCAGCTGTTCCGTGGGAGAAAGAGGAGGCTTTCTGCTCCTGTAAAGATTTACAGCCTCGGAAACCCTGTTCAGGGTCGCTATGGGTCGGAACTGACTCCACGGCACCATCACTATATATACTTACATTAATGTATGTAAAACACAAACAGCGCAAGACAAAGTTTATAATTGAGACCTAAACACATTACACACTTACATATATATCAAAAGATTTCATCAAATGAGTAAAAAGAGAGCCCACAACTGAAAAAAATTTAGCAATGACATATCTTACAAGTGACTAATCTGGAAAATTTATAGAAAATTTCAATATCTCAAAAATAAAAAGACAATCCAATTAAAAAATGGGCAGAAGATATGAACAGACCCTTCACCAAAGAAGAACACTCATACAATCATTAGCCATTGTTGTTAAGTGCCGTTGAGTTGCTTCTGATCTATAGCAACCCTGTAAAGGGTTTCCAAGGAGCAGCTGGTGAACTTGAACCACAGACCTTGCAGTTCAAACGATTTTGCAGTCTGACCCATTAGCCCACAGCACCACACCAAAACTCATTAGCCATTGTTGTTGTTATTGTTAGGGGCCATCGAGTCAGTACCGACTCATAGTGACCTTATGAGTCGAAACATTAGCCATTGTTGTTAAGTGCCTTTGAGAGATTCCGACCCCTAGCAAGGAGCAGCTTGAACTGCCAACCTTGCAATTCAAACAACTTTGAAGTCTGGCACATTAACCCACAGTGTCACACCAGGACTCCATTGTTGTTGTTGTTCTTAGGTGTCATTGAGTTGGTACAGACCCATCACTACCTTATTCACAGCAGAATGAAACACTGCCCAATCCTGGGCCAACCTCACTACTGTTGTCACACTTGAGTCCATTGATGCTGTACCTTGGCCAATCCACCTCGTTGGGGGTCTTCCTCTTTTTCTCTGACCCTCCACCTTACCAAACATGATATCCTTCGCCAGCGACGGGTCCCTCCTGACAATATGTTCAAAGTATGAGAGATGAAGTTTGGCCATCGTGGCCTCTAAGGAACACTCTGGCTATACTTCTTCCAAAACGGATCTATTGGTTCTTTTGGCAGCCCATGTTGTTGTTGTTATGTGCCGTGGAGTTGGTTCTGACTCATAGCGACCCTGTACAGGGTTTCCGAGGCTGTAAATCTTTACGGGAGCAGAAAGCCTCCTCTCTCCCACGGGACAGCTGGTAGTTTCGAACTGCTGACCCTGCGGTTCGCAGCCCGATTCGTAACCACTATGCTACCAGAGCTCCTTTTTGGCAGCCCATGGAACTTTCAATATTCTCCTCCAACACCATAACTCAAAGGCATCAATTCTTCTATGATCTTCCTTATTCACTGTCCAGCTTTCGCATCCATATGAGGTTATTGAAAATACCATGGCTTGGATCAGGCACACTTTAGTCCTCAAGCTGACATTTTTGCTCTTCAATACTTTAAATCTGTACAGCAGATTTGCCTAATTCAATATGTTGTTTGATCTCTTGACTGCTGCTTCCATGAGTGTTGATAGTTGATCCAAGAAGAAAGAAGTCCTTGACAACTTCAATCTTTTCTCTGTTGATAAGAATGTTGTTTATTGGTCCAGTGGTGGGGATTTTTGTTTTCTTTATATTGAGATGTAACCCATACTGAAAGCTGTGCTCTTTGATCTTCATCAGTAAATGTTTTAAGTCCTCTTCACTTTCAGCAAGCAAGGTTGTATTATCTGCATATTGCAGGTTGTTAATGAAGACTCCATTAGGAAGATGTAAATCAAAACAACAATGAGATATCATCCTGCCCCAGCATGAATAGCAAAGTTAGAAAAACAGAAAACAACAAATGCTGGTGAAGGTATTGAAAGACTGGAACCCTCCTATGTGGCTGGTGGGAACGTACACGTGTGCATCCACTGTGGAAAACAGTATGGTGCTTCCTCAGAAACTTGGAAATAAAAATCCCAGGGTGGTGGTGGGATGTCTTGGAGTCAGTTCTGACTCATAGCGACCCTGCTTAGGGTTTCTGAGGCTGTAAATCTTTATAGGAACAGAAAGCCTCATCTTTCTCCCACGGAACAGCTGGTAATTTCGAACTGCTGACCTTGAGGTTAGCAGCTTGCCTTGTAATCACTATGCTTCCAGGTGTTCCACCAATTCCACTTCTAGGTATATACTCTAGAGATATAAATGGCATGGACAGATATATGCATATCCATGTTCATTGTATCACTATTATTATATCAGAAAGATGGAAACAACCTAGTTGTCTATCAGTGGATGGATGGATGACAAACTAGCTCATATACACAATAGAATACTGTACAGCATTAGAGAATGATGATACATATGTAACACATCTTCTAACATGGAAGGACCTGGAGGACCTTATGCTGAGTGAAATCAATCACAAGAGGATTACTATTGTATGAGAGCACTATTGTAAAACAGTCAAGAAAAGGTTTTCAAACAAAAGAAACATTCTTTGGTGTTTATCAGGAATGGGAAGGGGGCACACATTACTAGCACATATTAATGAGTGAAGGAGAAAGCAACAAACCAAAATAAAACAAAAAGCAAAAAATCATTGTTGTATCCTCTCTTGATTGTTTTGTATGTAAGCCACATTATGAAGATGCTCCTGAGGGTGGTGACAGCTTCTCATTTGATTTTTGATTCAGTAAAGCTCCCCATACAGATAAAAAACTCTGGTGGTGTTGTGGGTTGGGCATTGAGCTGCTAATTGCAAAATCAGCAGTTCAAGCCCACCAGCCACTTCTTAGAGGAAAGATGAAGCTGTCTGTTTCTGTAAAGATTTACACTTCTCAGGAACCCTACA
>NW_006408539.1:17487290-17519628 GCF_000296735.1 Chrysochloris asiatica
AGTGCCGTCGAGTCAGTTCCGACCCATAGCGACCCTGTACAGGGTTTCCGAGGGTGTAAATCTTTACGGGAGTAGAAAGCCTCATCTTTCTTTCGCGAAGCGGCTGGTAGTTTCGAACCGCTGACCTTAAGGTTCACAGCCCGATTCGTAACCACTACGCTACCAGAGCTAACCTGTGGCTGTGGGGGTGATTCCAACCTATGGTGAGCCCCTGTGTGTCTGAGTGTAACTCGTGCTCACTAGGGTTCTCATACTACTATTCCATGTCAAGTAAGGTTGCCTGGGGCTTGTTCCACTCTGGAAGAATCTTATCCCACACTCGTCTTGCTTAAATTCTCTTGCTGCTCTCTTACCAGGCTCCACAGCCTTCTTGATTGTTTGGACCCTTATGATGTGTGCAGCAAACGAGAGGTGGCTTCCTGGCTATAAACAGAAGCTGTCTGATCAACAGTAGGAATGAATAATGTATAAGGTAGCAGTATGAAAAGTGGCATTTCACACTTCTTTCCATGTAAAATGTCGCATGAATTCCAAATAGGCTAAACAGTTTAGTAGGAAATGGAAACCTAAAATCACCAGTAAGAGAGGAAAGAGAGGGCTTTCTAAAGTGGTAATTATGACATTACTCAAGAAGGAGAGTGATCCAAATATTGCTCTCCATTGATTAGATGTGAAAGCAAATTACAGTTTCTAAAATCGATGCTAAGAAATAATTATTATACACATGGAAATGGTATCAATAAGGCAAATCGGCTTGGGTTTTCTTCCACTCAATTTCAGTCAATTTACAGTAAATGAATCCTGAAAAACTACATTTTTCATTTTCTAATCATTCAGTAAGCCCTCCATTAAAAGAGAACCTAAAAATGGGGTTTGATATATTATTATGCATCATATTGCATATTTAGCATGATTCCATTTAATCAGAAAATCCAATCAAATTTGGTCTCTGAATTCAAACCATCAAGCAATTACTAGCTCTTTATTACGGAAGATGGTTAGTAAGATTAAATGGAAACTGTAGAAGATCAAACTCTTGAAATTAAGATTTCATTTTTATCCCATTTGATGATTAATGTTTAGTTAGTTGATATTTTAGAAAGCTAAGAAATGTAGATTTACCTTATTAAATGTTTAAAGTTATGACTTGTGGTAATATATCAAGTTTTAAAAGAACCTTTAAAAAATTCTGGATTCATCAAATATGTTAAATACTTTCTGCATGTGAAATATATGGAACTTGCTGGGGAACAGAAAAAAATTTTTGTTATGAGCCTATTATTTAATCCGGGGGAGGGACTGCAAGAATAAACATGTTAGAGTTAGAGACATCACGATATCAAACCAAATTGAACACTGCCTTCAAGTTGATTCCAACTCATAGAGACCTTGTTGTTGTTGAGAAATGTTGTCGAGTAGGTTCCAACCCATAGTGACCCTGCATAGGGTTTCCAAGGAGCGACTGGTGAGCTTGAACCACCGAGCTTATAGTTCAAACAGCTTTGCAGTATGGCGCATTAACTCACAGCACCACAACATAGAGACCCTAGAGACTGCAAATCTTTACAGGAACAGACAGCCTCATCTTTCTCCAGAGGATCAGTTGGTAGGTTTGAACTTCTGACCTTGCAGTTAGCAGTTCAGTGCTTACATTGCAGTGCCATCAGTGCTCCTTTGAGATATTGTTGTTACGTTTCTTTGAGCCAGTTTTGACACAGAGTGACCTTGTGAAGGATTTCTGAGGCTGAAAATTTTTGCAGCTTCGTCTTTCTCTTGCAAAGCATTTGGTGGCTCCAGCCACCAACCTTGTGATTAGCAGTCACAAGCTTTATCTTACAAAGCTACAACAGCAATCCCAGAGATAATAATTTGTTATTGTTAAGTATTATCAAGTCGGTTCCAACTCATAGCACCTCTGTATCTGGTTTCCAAGGAGCGGTTGGTGAGCTTGAACTGCCGACTTAGTGATTCAAATAGACTTTGCAGTCCAGCACATTAGCCCACAGCACCACACCAAAAATAGGGCTTACTAAGTGATGTTAACCATGGCTCAATAGGAAGTCAGAGAGAAGACAGCCATCTAACAGTCATGGAAGACTCCATCAATGACCAGAAAGCTTGTCACTTATTTCTGGACTTTTCCATTTCCCACATACAGACACAGCTGCAAGCATACATTGACAGAGAACGTCCAGAGGTTCAAAACTGGATTCAGAAGAGGACGTGGAACGAGGGATGATATTATTGCTTATGTCCGATGGATCTTGGCTGAAAGCAGAGAATATCAGAAAGATGTTTACCTTTGCTTTATTGACTACACAAAGGCTTTCAATTGTGTGGATCATAACAAGCTATGGACAACATTGTGAAGTGTGAGGTTTCCTGAACACTTAATTGTGCTCATGAGGAATCTGTACATGGAGCAAAAGGCAGTTGTTAGAACAGAACATGGGGACACTGAATGGTTTAAAATTAAGAAAGGTGTGTGACAGGGTTGTATTCTTTCACTGTACTTATTCAACCTGTATGCTGAGCAAATAATCCAAGAAGCTGGGTTTTATGAAGAAAAATGTGGCATCAGGATTGGAGGAAGACTCATTAACAACCTGCGATATGCAGATGATACAACCTTGCTTGATGAAAGTGAAGAACTTAAAATATTTACTGATGAAGATTGAAGACCACATAGAGCCTTTGGTATGGATAGCATCTCAATGTAAAGAAAACAAAAATCCTCACCACTGGACCAATAAACAACATTCTTATCAATGGAGAAAAGATTGAAGATGTCAAGGACTTCATTCTTCTTGGATCAACTACCAACACTCACAGAAGCAGCAGTCAAGAAATCAAACGACATATTGCATTAGGCAAATCTGCTGCACAAGAACTTTTTAAAGTGTTGAAGAGCAAAGATGTCAGCTTGAGGACTAAGGTGCGCCTGACCCAAGCCATGGTATTTTCAATAAGCTCATTTTCATTCGAAAGCTGAATAGTGAATAAGAAAGACCGTGGAAGAATTGATGCTTCTGAGTTATTGTGTTGGAGGAGAATATTGAAAGTACCATGGGCTTCCAAAAGAACCAACAAATCTGTGTTGGAAGAAGTGCAGCCAGAGTGCTCCTTGGAGGCCAGGACGTCTAAACTTCATCTTTCAAACCTTGCACATATTGTCAGGAGGGACCAGTCACTGAAGAAGGATATCATGTTTGGCAAGGTGAAGGGTCAAAGAAGGAGAGGAAGACCCCCAGCAATCATGGGCTCAAGCATGGAAACAATTGTGAGGTTGGCCCAGGACCGGGTAGTGTTTTGTTCCGTTGTATATAAGGTTGCTGAGTTGACACCGACTCGACGGCACCTAACAACAACAACTTTAGTATGACAGCAATTCCAAATTATTCTACTGTTCCAGTATTTCTTCTGTCTCCTTCTCTGACCCACTGCTACAATTCTGAACTATGGCAAAAACAAAACAAAATAATCCAAAGATGAAACCTAGTGGTGTCGAGTCAATTTTGACACAGTGTGACCTCATGTATCTGAGTAGAATGGCTCCATGTAGTTGTTGTTAAGTGTTTTTTGTAGAGTCGGTTCTGACTCATGTTGCTGTTGTTGTTAGGTGTCATCGAGTCAGTACTGACTCATACCGACCTTATACACAGCAGAACGAAACACTGTCCGATCCTGGGACAACCTCACTGTTGTTGCCACGCTTGAGTCCACTGATGTCAATCCATCTTGTTGGGGGTCTTCCTCTTTTTCTCTGACTCTTCACCTTACCAAACATGATATCCTTCTCCAGCAACTGGTCCCTCCTGACAATATGTCCAAAGTATGAGAGACAAAGTTCGGCCATCCTGGCCTCCAAGGAGCACTCTGGCTGCACGTCTTCCAACACAGATCTGTTGGTTCTTTTAGCAGTCCATGGCACTTTCAATATTCTCCTCCAACACTATAACTCAAATGCATTAATTCTTCTATGGTCTTCCTTATTCACTGTCCAGCTTTCACATGTATATAAGGTTATTGAAAATACCATGGCTTGGGTCAGGCGCATCTTAGTCTTCAAGCTGACATCTTTGCTCTTAAACACTTTAAAAAGTTCTGACTCATAGTGACCCTATAAAGGGTTTCTGAGGATGTAAATCCTTATGGGAAAAGAAAGCCTCGTCTTTTTCCCCATGAGTAGATGCTGGGTTCGAACTACCAACCTGTGGTTGGTCTAGTGCTTACCTTACAGCATCATCCACACTCCTTATAGGATAAGTCTGTAGGATAAGCTCCTTGTAGGTTGTTTATTTGCTTTTTTAACATTTTAATTTGAGCAAATTAGCTCCTCATACAACACTCTATATATGTTTTGTTTTTTGACATTGGTTTGTAATCCCCTCCGTATAGCAACATGGTTCCATTTTCACTCTGAGTTCCCCATTTTCATTTGCCCATCTTTCACACCCCTTTGTGCCTCCTTTTTAGGGGTGACAAATGCTACCCTCTGGTCACCTATGGTTGATTGTTCTGAGGTTTGTGTATCTCATGGGCATTATTGTTCACTTTCTAGATCTGTCTGTTGTTTGGCAGAAAGGTGATCCCCGGGAATGGATTCAGTTGTAAGCTTGAAGGGTGTCTAATGGTCAGACTTTTAGGGGTTCCATGAGTCTCTTTTAAACGAGTAAGTCTGGTCTTACGTATAATTTTGAATTTTGTTTTATATTTTTCTCCTACTCTGTCTCGGATCTTCTGTTGTGGTCCCAATCAGAGTGGTTGGTATTGATACAACAACGGACAGTTTAGGATAGCCAAGGCCCCGTCTAGTTCTAGTCTCAGGCTCATGAAGGTTATGGTTCAAGTCATTCATTAATCCTTTGGAGTAAATTGTTTCCTTGAGTCTTTGTTTTTCTTCATGCTTTCATTGCAAGTTTGTAAAACCCTATAAGCTATTCACCAAAGTAGGATGTAGAACATTGTCTTTATGGACTATGGTGTGCCATTTGACCTAGATGTCGCCCAAGACTATGGTTATGGCTAAGAGGTTTATGTAACTTTGCTTCCTGGATGCTCTACTATATACCTGGATATGTTTGCAGCACAATAGGTATGTATAAATATTCTCTGTCAAAACTTCATATGTTCATGAGTGTGCTGCCATACCTTTTCAGCTTACATACATATCTGTGTATCTACTCATAAATTATGGTTTGTCATTAGTGTTATTGCAGGATTTCATATCCACTAGTATTTATTTTGGTTGATTTTACTCTTGTGTAGGTCCCGGTGTCTTCCTTTGAAGGTCATGTTGTGCTGACCTCTTATTGCGTATTGCCTTTCCCTTCATCCAAATTAATATGCGCCTGCTACCAATTTGAGTTATGGTGTTAGAGAAGAATATTAAAAGTACCCTGCACTTCCAGAAAAACAAATAAATCTGTGTTGGAAGAAATATAGCCAGAGTGCTCCTTCAAAGTCAGGATGGTGAGACTTCCTCTCCACTCTTCAGATATATTGTCAGGAGGGACCAGTCCCTGGAGAAGGACATGCTTGGTAAAGTAGAGGGTCAGTAAAACAGAGGAAGACCCCCCAAGAAAATGGATAGGTTCTGTGGCATCAACAATGCACTCAAGTATCACAAGGATTCTGAGGATGGTGAAGTGTTCTATTTTGTTGTGCATAGGGTTGCGATGAGTCAGAACCGACTTGACGGCATCTAACAACAAAAACAAATACCCAATTAGTGATTTTCCTTCCCTTTCTTTCCCATCTAAGATGGTTTCTTTTTATGTATAAACTGTTTCTTGACTTTTTATAATAGTGGTATCAAACAATAATTGTCCTTTTGTGATTGACTTATTTCATTCAGCCTTGTGTCTTCCAGGTTCATCCATGTTGTGAGATATTTCATGGATTCACCATTTTTCTTGAACATTACACAGAACTCCCTTGTGTGTATGTGCCATGGTTCCTTACCTGTTCATCTGTTATAGGAACTTCGGTTATTTCCATTCTTTTGCTGTTGTGAATAATACTGTTATGAGCGTGGGTGTGCATGCATCTACTTGGGTAATGGTTATCATTTCTCTAGGATTTGTACCTAGTTTGGGATTGCTGGATCGAATGGTGTCTCTAGTTCTAACTTTTACAGAAGTGCCATACTAGTTTCTAAAGTGGTTGTACCATTCTACAGTCCCAGCAGTGTATGAGTGTTCCAATCTCCCCACACCCTCCCAGCATTTTTCAAAAACTGCTGTTGGGGTGAGATGATGTCTTTATAGAGTTTTTTTTTTTGGGGGGGGGATGTAATCTTTACTGATGTAGTTCACCAGGTCTTTCTTCTACGGTGCTGCTGGGTAGATTCAAACTGCCAACCTTTAGATTAGTTATTTAGTTGTTGTGTTCCAGAAAGTGAGTTCTGACTCATAACTGCTCTGTAGGGTTTTTTGTAATCTTTATGGTCTTTCTCCTACAGAGCTACTGGGTGGATTTGAACCACAACCTTTTGATTAGTGGCAGAATGCTTACTGGGGTCCAGTGACTGGTTTTGTTGCTGTTAGGTCCAGTTGACTCATTTCTGACTCACAGTGACCCTATGTAGGGTTTCCAAAGTCATAAATCTTTACAGAAGCAGAAAATCTCATCTTGCTCCTGAGGTATGGCTGGTGGATTTGAACTGCCGACAATGTGGTTAGCAGTCCTGAGCCACCAGTTGTCTAGGTCCAATGACTATTGTTGTTAAGTACTGTCTAGTAGGTTCTGACTCATGGTGACCCTGTATAGGGTTTCTGAGGAACAGCTGGTAGATTGGAACCACCGACCTTTTAGTAAGCAGTACAGTGCTTATCTAACAGTGCCACACCATGATTCCAATGATTAGTCATTCCACAATCAATCCATACATTTTTACTTTAATTTCTAAGTGGTTTTCCACCTTGTGTGTCATTCTTTTGGCTGAGTAGAAAATTTCTGCTCTGGTGGCAGTTTTATCTAAATCCAATCTCTTTGCTTCCTACACACAACCAGCTCCCTGCACCTGAGTGTTAGAGTGAAAATACACTCACTTACAGGGAAGAATCTGTCCTCAGAAACTAGAAGCTGCTGGAAAAGCTAAGATACCTTTCATCAATTTCCCCTCCTTTGTCCTTTCTTCACAGGTTTGTTTCCCCAAATTGCTCCTTTGCTCTTGCACTTGTATGACATCAAGTTGATTTTCAACTCATAGTGTCTCATGTGACAGAGTAGAACTGTCCCACAGGGTTTTCTGGGCTGTAATCTAAAAAAAAAATTTTTTTTTTAAAGTTTTTATTGTGGACTGAGTGATAGCTAACATGGGAGAGCATCGGTTTTACACTCATCGGTTTCATTGCAATGAATACAATCCCCTCCAGGCATCATCATTCAACAGTATTTGCTTCTATTCTTTCTGTTGTTTTTGTTGTTTGTTATTGGAGGGGAGGCAAAAAGTCTACCAAAACACTCAGAAATATATAATCATTTAAACAACCAAAGTGCACCTTCTGCAATCCTGCCTCCTGGCCTCCAGCCAACAGTCCCTCTCTTTCCATGAATCTAGAGTCCTCAGCTGCTCTCTCTCTCCATGTCCTCATCTCTGCCTCCATCTCTGGTGTCATGGACTGTAATCTTATGGGAGAAGATCTTCAGGTCTTTCTCCCATACAGCTGCAGCCCACAGCTCTTAACCACTGCTTCCCTGGGGCTCCTTTAGGTGTTCTTCTCAGGAACTTTTGCTGGTGTCTGTTTTATCTAACATCCATTTCATGGCCAATAGTGTCTTTATGATTTCCTTTCTGTGGCATTGCTCTGGTTTGAAGAATCCTTGTTAATTGACCTGATTCCTCAACAATGAAACATGGTCAGATTTTCCCTTTTCTCCTGGATTTGCTGCTAAAAAATGCTCACAGACACTAAATCTGGACAGGGTTTGGATGTGTTCTCACCAGGGAACTCTTCGTGGCTTGCATCCAATGTCCGTGCTGAAAGCAAGACTAGTTCTCTCTGCTAAACAGATAAAGTCATCAGAAGCATGACTTCACAAAGTGAGCTATTGCTCAGAACATAATATGGGTACACTTGGGGTTGATTTTCTAGTGTGCATCCTGCCCCCTCCCAAAAAAACCAAAAAAACAAAACCAAAACAAAACAGAACTAACAGAAGCAAATACTGTTGAATGATGATGCACGGAGGGGATTGTAATCATTGCAATGAAACAATGAGTGTTTCCTAGTAAGCAAAGTTCTCAACCACTTCTTCTGAACAAAATGTTCTTTTGGACAAAGAGCATGTCTTGAAGCCCACTTGGGTATGATTGCACATCTAGTAAGTAATTAATGACAATATTTGTAAATGGCTGTGTAGGGCAGCCTGAGGCATCATTGCTTTCAGAAAACAGATTTTGTAAATCTACTGAATAGTATAATTTGAGTTTCTGACAATATTAGTCTTAAAGGAATCATTCCACCCACACTTTAGTCGGAAACTTCTCCAGTAGTGACATTTCTCATAATGGGTAAGCATCAAGAGATCATGACCAGGTTCTTGATTTATTGTGAAAACTTCATAACTGCAGTATATGAATGAATATACATGAGAGGCTGGTTAGAGGTCAGTAGACTATGGACTTAGCCTATGTGCTTGTGGAGTCCTGCTGTGGCCCTGTAGGATAAGCACTCCACCTTAAGGTAGGTTTGAACTGCAAGGTCAGCAGTTGAAAGTCACCAGTGGCTCCTCACAAACCCTATAGAGGGTCTCTATGAGTCAGAACCGACTCGATGGTGTTTCACACCAATAGCAACAACAATGTGTGTTTCCAGTTGCGGGGCAGAACAAATGACGCTCACTCAGCATATATTATATAGATATTTGTTAGGATTCCCAGCAGTGTATCTAGAGTGCAGCCAACAGCCATTGGTCTGTGGAGGGTTGTGTGTTGCTGAACAGGTTTCCATGGACCTTCCAGACTAAGACAAGGAAGAAAGGCCTGGGTATCTACTTCTGAAAGTCAGTTAGTGAAAACTCTGTGGATCACAATGGTCTGATCTCTTTGTGCCTGGCGTTGCCAGGAGTCAGTTCCCAACTCAATGGCTGCTAAAACAGCAGGATAGACAAGATACAGTTTTAGGAGGAGTATGGACTAAGCAATAGCTTAATGATAAAGCCTAGGACAGAGGAGGTGACCATCTCAGTTTCACCAGACCTGGCGGGATTTCTGGGACAGTCAGAGAGGAGAGGTCTTGAGCAAACCAAGAAGAAGAAGTTCATCATCCTACTTGGCCTCAAGGAACTTGCTGTCTACTTGGAAAGAGATGAGCATAGAAAAGATGAGAATAAAGACAAAGTACTCTCACTGTGTTGGATTACCCAATAAACAAGGTAAACATGGGTTATCTCCCAACTCCACAGTATCGTCCTACAGAATCAAAACCTCTTTTCAAATTTACAGTTCCTGAGAGGGATGGAGTACACAGTAAGTACAAATAAGCCCCCAGTTCTGAGGAAGGAGAAGTGAATTTCAACTGGAAGACTGTGGACCAGGTGAACGCAAACTTCTTGTTATTAGTGAGGCTCCCTGGTGATGCAGTGGTTAAGTGCTGGGCAGCTAATGGAAAGATCTGTAGTAGAACCCACCAGGTGATCTGTGGAAGCAAGGTGTGGCAGTCTGAGTCTTTGAAGATTACAGCCTTGAACAGTGTAGTGAATCCCTTCATATGACTCCTCTACTCACAGGCTTTGTATCTTCCCACACACACCATTCATGCACTGTTAGGTCTGGGTAAGCACTCCTGGTATGGTGCTGTAGGATCTGCACTGGACTGAACCACAAGGTCAGTAGTTCAAACCCACCAGCTGCTCCTCAGAAACTCCACACAGGGTCACTAAGAGTTGGAATCAACTTGATGGAACTTAACAACAACAACAAATTGTGGGTAAAGGAAGTCTGATAGCATATAGCATAGTGGACTAAAACTGGGCTGCTAACCACAAGGTCAGTAGTTCAAATCTGCAGCCACTCTGCAGAAGAAACATGAAGCTTTCTGCTCCTACAAAGAATAAGAGCCTCAGAAACTCTATACAGGGTCACTATGAGTCAGAACTGACTCGGTGGGATGCAACCACCACATCCACTGGTCCACCACCAGGTCTGGGTAAGAGAAGATGGAAGAAGATGTTGATGGGATTATATGATTCAGTTGTGGGTTATTAGCAGGGTTAACTGATTGTCAAAACTTGAAACTCCGTCAGAGGTGTAAAATGAGCTGTCTAAGAAACAGGAAGTGGAGGGCGGGCATTACCACCATGAAGAAAAGCCACGGGTGGAGCATGTCCTTTGGACCCAGAGATCTCTGCGCATGGACTTTCCTTCCCCCAGAGACAAAAAGGAGGAGGGGCAGAGGAGCAGCAGAAGCAAGAACCAGAGTGTGAGACAGAGTGGTGGGATTCCCAGTCCACAGAGGGAGGAAGCCTACTTACAGAGTGGGGTGCCTTCAGACACTCAGTTTGGGGGACTCGGTTTGCTGACTCAGAACCAAATGCCTTCAGGCTGAAGCTTATGGTGGCGTGGTGTGTCCTGTGGGCATTTGTCAGCAGCCTTAGAAGATCATTGTAACATTGGCCAGACACAGAGCACACTGACGAGAGGGTGTCCTGACTGGAACAATGTGCCCTGAGCATGTCTGACCCTGAATTATAACCTGTGAACTTCAAGGCTCCAGAAATTGATGGAATAAAAATTGAAATCTTTCAAGAAAGTGAGGCGGCACTGGCGGCACTCACTCATCTATGCCAGGAAATTTGGAAGACATCTGGTCCATGGATTGGAAGAGATCTGTATTTGTCCCCATTCCAAAGAGAGGTGACCCAACAGAATGCGGAAATCATCGGACAATCTCTTTGATATCTCAAGCGAGTAAAGATTTGCTAAAGGTAATACAGAAACGGCTACAATCATACATTGACAGAGAACTTTCAGAGGTTCAAGCTAGATTCAGAAGAGGCTGTGGAACGAGGAATATCATTGCTGATGTCTGATGGTTCTTGACTGAAAGCAGAGAATACCAGAAATATGTTTACCTGTGCTTTATTGACTATGCAAAGGCTTTCGATTGTGTGGATCATGACAAACTATGGACAATACTTCGAAGTATGAGTATTCCAGAACACTTAATTGTGCTCATGAGGAATCTGTACATGGACTAAGAGAGGCAATTGTTTGAACAGAACATGGGAACACTGAATGGTTTAACATTAAGAAAGATGTGTGACAGGGTTGTATTCTTTCACCATACTTATTCAACCTGTATGCTGAGCAAATAATCAGAGAAGCTGTGTTCTATGAAGAAAAACATGGCATCAGGATTGGAGGAAGACTCGTTAACAATTTGCGATATGCAGATGATACAACCTTGCTTGCTCAAAGTGAAGAGGACTTAAAAACTGGACCAATAAACAACATTCTTTTTAATTGAGAAAAGATTGAAGTTGCCAAGGATTTCATTTTTCTTTGACCAACTATCAACATTCATGGAAGCAGCAGTCAAGAAATAAAATAATGTTTTGCATTAGGCAAATCTGCTGCACAAGACCTTTTTAAAGTATTGAAGAGCAAGGATGTCAGCTTGAGGACTAAGGTGCTCCTGACCCAAGCCATGGTATTTTCAATAACCTTATATGCATGTGAAAGCTGGACAGTGAATGAGGAAGACTGTAGAAGAATTGATGCTTTTGAGTTATGGTGTTGGAGGAGAATATTGAAAGTGCCATGGGCTGCCAAAAGAACCAACAGATCATTTTTGGAAGAAGTGCAGCCAGACTGCTCCTTGGAGGCTAGGATGGCCAAACTTCATCTCTCGTACTTTGGACATATTGTCAGGAGGGAGCAGTTGGTGAAGAAGGACATCATGTTTGGTAAGGTGGAGGGTGAGAGAAAAAAAGGAAGACCCCCCCAGAGAGATGGATTGGAAAAGTGGCAGCATCAATGGGCTCAAGTGTGGCAACAATTGTGAGGTTGGCCCAGGACTGGGCAGTGTTTCGTTCTGTTGTGCATAAGGTCACCATGAGTAGGTACTGCCTTGATGACACCTGACAACAACAGCAACAACTCCCCTAATAAGACGCATCACTGTGAGTGTGCTGTCTGAGTTCTCTGTGGCCATTGCAATGAATGATTGAACCTACCTGAGTATACATACAGCTCTGTGGAAGGGGTGGCTGGTGCCGCCTATTGTTTTGTTTTATTTCCCCACCCCCCCCCAGAAACCGCATGGAGTACAGCTCTACTCTGACCTCCAGGGTCAATATGGATCTGATTGTACTCAGAGGAAGGCGGTTTGGATGTGTTGTTAGTGAGAGTTGGAGGAGCGTTTAAGAAATGACCCTTCCATGGAGAACTTGTTTGAGTCCAGACATTTCATTTTATTCCTAGAACTCTTGAAATAGCCCAAACTATATAAAATGAGAGGTGAGATTGTTATTCTTAAAAATTAGAGAAAACCCCAATCACCTGAGAGAAATTACAAGGCATTTTTGCAGGATTGAAAGCAAAACCAAATCAAAGTATACCCATTGCCATGCAGCCAATTCTGACCCACAATCACCCCATAGGACAGGATAGAATGGCCCCGTAGGAGTTCCCACACTGCAAATCTTCATGGGAACAGACTACCTCGTCTTCCTCCCATTGAGTGGCCAGTGGGTTTGAACCGCTAGCTTTTGTGGTAAACTACCCAATGCTCAACCCACTGTAGGACCAAGACACTGGCCAAATGCAAGAAAACATGGAAGGTTATTTCACATTGATTCTTTGGAGGAGATAGTCCAAAGCCAAAAATTAAAACTAGTTGCTCTCAAGTTGGTTCCAAGCCACGGAGACCTCCTCATAGTACAGTGCAGAAGTGCTCCATAGAGCCTTCAAGACTCAGACCTTTCACAAAGATCACCAGACCTTTCTTCTAAGGTCCCTCTGATGGGTTCGAACTGCCAACCTTTCCATTAGTAGTTGAGTGTTGAACCATTTGTACCAGCCAGGGCATTCATTCTTGGGGATGACGGAGAGTGAGTCCTCACAGAACTCTGAAAATTGCCTCTGTTGGAGTAGTGAAGGGAGACTGGGTGGAGATGTGTGGGCAGGGAGCATGTGCCTCAGGAGCTCCTCTGAGCAGTCAGGCCCACACACTAGGGTGTCCAGAACTTGCAGGGGAGAACTGGGAGTGGGCCGAGGCGTTGGCAGGGTTCTGGGCCTGCTGAACAAGCAGGTTCTTAGAAGTGTGGGCATGAGTGCCTATCAAAATGTCTATCCCATAAGTCAACAAAACAGCCTCTTAAACATAAGGTTTAAAGAGAGAATTCATAATACTAGTAATAATACAAAATAGCCAGGAGTCATTGCAGGGGAGACCTGGGAGTGGGCCGAGGCAATGGCGGGTCACTGGGCCTGCTGAACAAGCAGGTTCCTAGAAGTGTGGGCCTGAGGGCCTATCAAGTGCAAAGTTGCTGCAGCAAGCTGTCTCCAGAGCTGCATGGAGAACCCACCTTGGGGCATTGGCTTCCCTTTTCCACAGAAGTGAGTCTCCCTCACTTACTCCAGGATGCAGGCGTCACTACACCTCCAAGGCACATTTAAATAAGGAAACTCCCAGCTTAAAATCAGAGAGGGGATTTCTAACAGCCACCAGACAGACAGTGAGGAGACAGGAGAATCCTCCCACTCTGTTTGCCTGCAAACAGGAGGCTAGGAGGGCCCTCTCTCCTCTCAAGGATGTGTAAACAGAAAACAACCAACAGGAGGCCTGTGAAAAACGTTTGCAGCTCAACAGGAGGAGAGGAACACAGTACTCAACATCCAGGCAAAGAGCTTGTTTGGAAAAGATTTACTACAGGAAATAAATTAGAGTTGGGCGATACCCACTTTATGGTCTCAGTAACATAGAAGAGAAGAGAGGCTCTGTTCTGCAGCACAGAAAGATGACATGGCATCGCCAGAGACTGAGGTAAGACTGAGGGACCTGAGAGTCAGAAAATGGAAGCCAGGTCAAGTGAAAATCACGTAAAGAAAATCAAAAAGACAAGGATGGAATGTAGAACTGCTTCAAAGTCATAGAAGAACAGACTCTTCACCTTCGGATTTCTTGTCAGTGGACAGAGAAGGCGCTTAAAACACGAGCAGAACACAAAGGAAATTAGCGGAGAAAATAAACCAGAGAGAAAAGTGGGCCTAACTGATTTAGAGTTCTAATATAGGATAATTGATGTTCTGGAAGAAAAGACTAAAGCAAAAGGGATTGGTTGAAGATATGACATAAGTGATATTCTGAGCTAAAGAGATTCAAGTCTGAAAGCAGGACTCAGTGAGTACCTGGAAAAAGCTACGAAACATGCAAAAGTGTTATGACAAGAGTGGAAAATCTGTTCTCAGCATGAATATTTTGAATGTTGACCATAAAATGGATAGAAACCTAGAAATATGTTGGCATGGTTCTACAATGGTGCTGATCTGAAAATAAGTATGGACAAAATGTCTATCCCATAGGTCAACAAAACAGCTTCTTAAACATAAGGTCTAAAGAGAGAATTTATAATACTAGTAATAATACAAAATAGCCAGGAGTAAACTTAAGAAGGAAGTATCTTTAAGCATAAGAATATTTATCCATGAAATTAAAAAACTTGACTAAACGTCTTTCATGAAGTTTGAATAAGTGGAAACACAGTCCATGATCTTAGATGCAAAGACTGTACATTATATAGATATCAATTTTCTCCAAATATAATGTGATTTCAGTGAAAATCTCAATACAATTTATGCTATTAAGAATATTGCTATTATGAATATTGTGGTATGTATTTATCATCGGATATTATACAGCCATAAAAGATGTATTTTCTGATTCTAGTAGCTGATGTAGTAATGTGCTAGAAATTAAAATCATTTCGATATTAAAAAAATTCAGAACATATTCTACATTACAAAATTAGGTCATTTTTGTAAAAACCAGAGTCTGCTCTACCAGTGGTACTTCAGAAACACAATATTTGCAGCTAAAAGCAGCTTATAATAAGTGCTAAGACAATAGTTACTGGTTTTTCATAAATAGTAACACAGAAGAATTGATGCATTTGAGTGATAGTGTTGGAGAAGAATATTAAAGGTACCATGGAGTGTCAGAAAAACAAACAAATCTGTGTTGGAAGAAGTACAGCCAGAATGCTCCTTAGAAGCCAAGATAGTGATACTACAGACAGATTATCAGGAGGGACCAGTCCTTGGAGAAGGACATAATGCTTGGTAAAGGAGAGGGATGGCAAAAAAGACAGAGACCCGCAACTAGATGGATAGGCTGAGTGACAGCAACAATGGGCTCAAGCAATTGTAAGGACAGCACTACACAGGGGGGTGTTTTGTTCTGTTGAACATAAGAGGCTTTATGTGTCAGGACCGACTCAATGGCACTTTACAACAATTTAACATACCTTTGAAATCTCTTATAATTTATAACCTCTATGCTTCAGGTCAAGCATTGAGCATATGCTGTTTTTTCATATAATGTCAGATTTGTTTGTTTCCATATAACGCTTTGCTAGAGCTTCTAAAACATTCATGTGAAGTATATAAAAATCACTCCACATGGTCAGAAGAGGGAGCTTTTAGATTATAAAAAAGCAAGAATCTGAGAACTCTATTATCTGGAATATAATGTTATTTCAACTCCACATATTGACTACTAATAAAAAGTATTTCTCCATAATCTGTTCTGTTTCATGATTGTGAAATAATGAACTTACCTTATTATTGTCACATCCGCATGTCTCACTTTAACCTGTGTCTTCCAATGCCCCACATTTGACCTTGGTGAGCATTGGTGACCAGGAGGCTGGCTGATTGGAGGTACTTACCCACATTCCTTTGCTTTCCTCCTTCGCATGTAGTGAGTTGGCTAATGAGCCAGGATATAAAATGGTGGACAGCAAGAAGTTATGAACAATTTAATGCTGAATCATTAAAGCTTTATTATATGTAATAAAAATAAAGGTAAGGAGCACTGGTGGTATAGTGGGTTACACATTGAGCTGCTAACCACAAGGTTAGCAGTTCGAATCCAGCAGCAGCTCTGTGGAAGAAAAATGAGGCTTTCTGCTCCTGTAATGATTTACAGCCTTGGAAACCCTATAAGGTTTGCTGTGACTCAGAGTCGACTCCATGGCACATAACCAACACCACCATTTATTAAAGATACAAGAACAAAGCTCTTTATTCAAAATTGTTCATTAGCGATATTGCTATAAATATAAAAGATAAAAATAACTCAATCTAACCAAGAGTTTTTTGGTTTTTTTTTTGTTCCAGGATCAACTTTGAGGTTAAAACTAAAGTGTCATTAGAACTATATGTCCCCAGCAAGTGTGTAATGGTCTGAGTGGGGGTTTATCATAAAAATAAGCCTAGAATAAGTGGAAAATGACAGATAATTCTAAAAAGAATGGCAAAAATATTCCTGTGGATTACAGTAGAAACTATAGACACTGTGGAGTCCTGGTGTGGTACTATAAGATTAGCACTGAACTGCTAACCGCAAGGTCAGAGGTTTAAACCCACGAGTTACTTCTTTTTTTTTTTTCAATGTTTTATTGTGAATTATATGATAGTTTACATGAGAGAACTCTAGTTTTACATTCATTCCATCGCATATCATTACATTGCCATGGTTCCAATCCCCTACATGCATCATCTCCAGACCAAGGGGCATACATATCCTGGAAGACTGTCCTCTGCACTTCCCCCCCACCCCCCAACCAGTCTTTGGCCCACAGTTCCTCTCCCTCTCTGGATCCAAAGTCCCCAGCCGCTCCATCCCTCCATGTCATCGGCCCTGTCTCCATCTCAGGCATCCCTGCTTCTCTGGGTAGGGTCTCGCTCTGGGCTCTTCTCCGTTGGTGGTCCCAGAGACCTCCGCTCCTAGACTGGAGAAACAATCGCTCCCTTCCTTGCCACAAAACGTCCACCTTTGCATTTCCAACACTCACAATCCATCCTGATAACCATTATTCACTACAGTATCGCGTGTAACCCATCTGTATTTCATTTCATCAGCTCCACCTAGACAGATTGGATAGTTCTCACTAGTGATTCTGCCTTCCTCCATGCCCCCTAGCTCTAGGTTCCCTCTTGAAAGCTTGTAAACCAGTCACTTCTTGCCTTTGTAGTCCCTCCCTCCGCATTTGGGTATCCAATGTCCAAGTTGCCCATCTCTGTCCACTCTGTGTGTGGAGGGGGTGGGAATGTTTCCTGCTGTAAGGATTTGTCGCCTCTTTTGAGTCACTGCACTAGTTACTTCTTGGAAACCCTATACAACGTTGCCATGAGTTGGAACTGACTCGACTGCACTTTACAAACAACACTAGATACCATGGAGTCCCGGGTTGGTATAAATGGTTAATAAGTTCAACTGCAAACTGAAAGTTTGGAGGTTCAATTCCACCTACAGGTACCTCAGAAAATTGACCTGGTGATTGGTTTCTAAAAAATCCGCCATTGAAATCCTACGGAGCACAGTTGCTCTCTGCTGGGCATGTGGTTGCCATGAGTCAGATCTGGGTCATCAGCAAATGGCCTAGTTGAATCCATGCAGTGAATTCATTTTCTCAAAGACCACAGTCTATTCTTCTGATACCAACACTGTGGTAAATCTTCTCAATATGGAGTCACCACGAGCCAGCAGCTGTTTTTTATAGATATCCTGGTGTCACACACACAGTGGTGGCACTGTAGGATCAGCGCTGGACTGCTCAACACAAGGTTGGCAGTTCAAACCCACAAGGTGGTCCTTGGACAACTTATACAGAGTTGCTATGAGTTGATACAACTCAGTGACACAACAGTCAAATGCACGTTCTATATTAAATTCTTGGATCTACATCAGAAAGAGAAGTAGAAAACTTGGTGTGGGTTTACACTATGATTGGAATTCTGGTGCAGCACTGTTGGTTAATGCGCTGGACTGCAAAGTCCACTTGGACCAGGAGGACTGTAGTTCAAGTTCAACAGCTGCTCCGTGGCAACCTTATACAGGTTCGCCATGGGTGGGAACTCAACTCGATGGCACTTAACAACAACAACACACTATGATCATCAATTACACTCACATTTGTGAAAGAAATGGTGATAAAACTATAAATAATACCAATTCTTAGGTTATCTTCAAAGAGAGATTTGATCTTAAGAGACCAATGGTTACTCAGCATTTTTCAAGCACATGAAGGTTAATCAAACCCAGGAGAGAGGAACAACCAGATGCTTCCATTCCAGAAAAGAAAAAGAAAAAAAAGCTAATTTCAATGAATACTTTAGACACAATGAAAGCATGCAACTAGGAAGTGAAAGCATTTCCATTTTAACACACATTCTGTACCTGAAGTGACTTTAAATGTGTCCTTTATTTACACATAGCCTTGCTTAAATGACCCTAAGCCTTTTTTCTGAATTTATTTGTTTCCTTGACTTCATTTGATGAAAAAAGGTCAGTAGGGTCAAGGCACCGCGCCAAGTGCCAGGGATAATTGAAGCTTCTGAAAACATAATGGGGACGAGACTCTTTCACTGTAAAGGGATAAGGAGGCTCAGACATCCACAGACCAAAGGAAACCAGGTGACTGTATTAAGAGAGAATATTTGGGCTGTTACTCAAGTTGATAAGAAGAAACAGCATTCTGTCTCTATTTCGATCTTTACCTCATCCTTTCTATCAGCAGGCAGTGTTTTACACTGCTTTAAGAAATGAAGACTTCTTAAGTGGAGGAGAAAAGAATCCTTATAATTGTAAATACACCTGGAAAGTTTGCTTTGACTTCTTTTGTTTGTATATTTTCATGGGTATCTGCTTCTCACACACGTGGACTCTCTTGCTGTAGCCAATTGTTTAAAAACACCACTCATTAAGCACTGACCTCGTGTCAAACCTTGCATTCAATGCGATGGATGCAGATGGGAATTAAAAACAATCTTAGCAGAAGTCAGACATGGCAACTGCATTTACAATCCATGAAGATAAGTACATAGTAGAAGGGGGCACATCAATGGTAACAGAAGTCTTGCAGGCTGGATCCAGGAGAATATGGACAGGGAAGGCACAGATCAAGAAGTCTTGTAGGTCCCTGGCTTCAGTGATCTCTCTCTGGAAAACACAGGATTTTTGCTAGCTCATCACTTGGTTTTCTTTGCTTTTTCCTGCAGTAGGATCTCCATGAGGAGATGACTTGTCAGAACTACATGACAGTCAGGGGACTGTATTTACTACAACAACAGAGACCATCACCAAGAGCAGTCCTTGTCTTTATTAGATACCAAGACCCTTATTTCCAATTGTGGTGGTCTGAGTGTGATGCCTGTCATCTGCTGGGTTGGCCATAGACCTTTCCTGGATACTTCTGTGTTCTACACAACAAAGTTGGCCAAACAGCATGGATATATGTGCTCTGCGATTCTTTGTTAGCATGCATAGGGGATTTGAGAATTAAATTCAAACTTATGCAAAGCTGTAGGAATATCTTTGTTACTCTAGTCATTGCTGTTAAGAGAAAGCAACCAGTATCTTGACACTGAACTTTGTGGTGTTAATGGTAGTTGCTGTCAAGTTGATTCCAACTCACAGAGACCCCACGCGTGCAGATTCGAACTGCTCCCCAGGGTTTTCAAGGATGTGAGCTTTCAGGAATAGATTTTCAGGTCTGTCTTTCAGGTGCCTTGAGGGGGATTCCAGTTACCAACTTGTAGGCTAGTGTTTGAGTACTTTACAACTTCTACCACCCTGTTAAGTTGGTTCCAACTAATAGCCACCCTATATAGGGTTTCCGAGGAGCAACTGGTGGGTTTGAACTGCTGCCTTTGTGGTTCGCAGTCCTGTGCTGATTCTACAGCGCCACACCAGGAGTCCTACCCTCCAGGAACGCCTTGATTGGTAGCAGTCTCTATTCAGAATATAACTTTACTTTGACCTAGAAAACATACACACAACATATACACACATATTTAAAGAAACACTTTCTAATTATTCTTGCGACTCTATGAAATTTAAATATTTAGTAGTTTTTTGTATTTTATTTTTATTTTAAGGGGGCAGTTATGACAAGATTCTCTGGCCCTATGGAAAAGCCCATGAAGCAGATAAAGTAATGAGCTGTGGACCAAACTACAATTGGCTCTGTGTGATACTTCAACACCCCCGCAAAGCTACTCAAGCCTGGTGTTTCATTTAATTAAAGGCACAGAAAGTAAATTGGTGCTCTGCACTCTGAGACACTCCGTAGGCACCTGAGCCGCGTTATAGGAGGGCTGTGATGATTTCAGGATTGTCCCTGGGCCAGAGTCTGCTCCCCTGCAGGGAACTGAGTTCATGTCCATCACTAATTCTGTTCTCTTCCTTTTTGTAAAAAATCATTTTAATGAATGGGTGAACTTTTGCAGAGCAGATCAGTTTTCCATTCAACAATTCAGACACATTTTGTTTTGTGCTATTGATTGCAATTACCACAGTATGACATCACAGATTCCCACCTCCTCCTGCCCTGTGTCTTCTATTGCCATTCCTCCTCCTTTGCTAAGCCTTCTGAACTTTGTTCTTGGGGGAATCTGCCCTTCTGATCTCAAATGATTAATTACTGCAAGGTGTGTGTACCGGACTAGCATTACTGTTCCCATTATAGATCTGTCGATTGTTTGGCTGAAGATAGAGTGGGGGTAGGGGGTGGGGGGCAGGTGTGAGTTCATTTCCAGACCCGAAGGGTGACTAAGAGCTAGTATCTCAGTGGTCACACTAGTTTTAACTGACCAGTGAGTGGTATATATATATATTTTTTTCTTTATGATTTTGAATTGTGTTCCATATTTTTTCCCCCTCAAAGCTGGACAGTGAATAAGGAAGATCATAGAAGAATCGATGCTTTTGAGTTATGGTGTTGAAGGAGAATGTTGAAAGTGCCATGGACTGCCAAAAGAACAAACAGTTCTGTGTTGCAAGAAGTGCAGCCAGAGTGCTCCTTGGAGGCCAGGATGGCCAATCTTCATCTCTCATACTTTGAACAATTGTCAGGAGGGGCCAGTCCCTGGAGAAGGATATCATGTTTGGTAAGGTGGAGGGTGAGAGAGAAAGAGGAAGACCCCCATTGAGATGGATTGGCCAAATGGCAGCATCAATGGGCTCAAGAGTGGCAACAATTGTGAAGTTTGCCCAGGACCGGGCAGTGTTTCGTTCTGTGGTGCATAGGATTTCTATGAGTTGATAGCGACTTGATGGCACCTAACAACAACAGTTCTTGAAGGGAGCTCAGTTTAGTCTACCTGTCCCTGCATTCTAAAATAATTGCAAAAAAACTGAAATGACTCAAAGTCTTTCAATGAAATTTTCTCTTTTTATCTAAAATTAAAAATAACTACTCTTCCTACATTACCTCCCATGCATTGATAGCTTGTATGTTTCTCCTGGGATGACATCTGCACACATCCATGCCTGTATGTGGCTTCTGGTTCTGTGGCACTGTACAGGTGCACAGATCACTGAGATCCAGGGCCTGGTGGTAAAGAGTAAAGCGGATGAGACTTCCCTGGTAGCTTTGTGAGAGTACAGTGCATGTGAGCCCAGGTGATCTTGTTGAGGGGAGTGGATGGGAGAAGACATCGTCTGGAGAGCTTGCTTCCCAGTGGTATTTCTAGGCATCCTCTGAAACAGCTCCAGTGAGCACCCCAAATGGTTAGGATGACCCTTTGGTCTTCAGGAGCAGGAAGCTGGACATCTTCACAGATTCTCTGAGAAACCCTGTCGCTACTGTTGCAGCCCGAACTCATTGCTATGGAGTTAATTCTGACTCCTTGGGACCCTAGACTCCAGAGTAAACCTGCCCCAGAGGGTTTCTAAGGCTGTGGTCTTTACAGAGACTGACCGCTACATCTTTACTCCATGGGGAAGCTGGTGAGTTTGAATCACCAACCTTTTGGTGACCAGCTGTGTGTTTAGCCACCATGACACTGGTGGTTGGTGGTTATGTGCCGTGGAGTTGGTTCCTATGCATAGCGACCCAGTACAGGGTTTCCGAGTCTGTAAATTTTTACGGGAACAGAAAGCCTCATCTTTCTCCCTCAGAATCACTGGTAGTTTCGAACAGCTGACCCTGAGGTTAGCAGCCCGATTTGTAACCACTACGCTGCCACCATGCCACTAGAGCTCTCTAATGTTACCAAGTGCTATTATTTATTGTCATTCTAACTCGAATCTCATTGTGAGTTTGTATTTGGTAAGCCATGTGTGTGGGTGCCTCAGCTCAGGACAGGAGCTGGGAAGCTTATTTTTCAGAGGAGAATGAAGCTGAGTGCTGAAGGTCAGCTGAGGACTGATGGAGAGAACATGACCCCCACTTGTGTGAATGGTCACAGCATTCCCACAGGTAACTGACCCATCATGGTGTCCTGGTTTCCGGTAAATTCTTCACAGGAAATCAACACTGACAGCAGAGGCTTACTTATGCAAAAAGTAGCCCGACTGGAAGGTGATATCAATGGAAAGCCACATTCTTCCATACAGAGCTAGAAACTAGAAAGGGGTATCACTTCTTGATTGTGGCTGACTCACTTAGGTCTCTAAATATAATACTTCAAAACTTGTTTATAGAGCACAAAGTAGTTTCCTCTGACCTTCCCTGTCTGCCCAGTGCAAGTCCATTGGAGCACGTGTCTTTGGGAAATCTTGTCACCCGGGCAGTGAGTGCCACAAACAGTCAGTACCATTCTATATTTAAATACCCCCAGTGGTCGTCACTTAAGTCTAGAAATATTTGGACTCTTGCCTCAGTGACCATATACATTTTGCTATTGTTAAGTGCTTTCAAGGTGGCTCCAACTCATAGTGAGCCTGTATAGGGTTTACGAGGAGCAGATGGTGGGTTTGCACCATTGACCTTGCAGTTAGCAGTCCAGTGCTTACTCTACAGCACCATGCACAAAACAGCAGCACCAGCTGCTGAGTCCTGGTGGTGGTGTTGGTTGTATATTATTGAGTCAGCCACGATGCATACAGGACTCTTGTGGAAACATGTTAAGTGCTACTGAGTCGGTTCGAACTCACAGAGACTCCGAGGAGCGGCTGGTATGTTTGAACTGCCAGCACGACAATGGGACTCCTGCTGAATCCTAAAGGTCTATTGGTTGCGTTTTCTCTTCATTATACTCATTCACTATTACCTCAGAGCATCTACCGAGATTAGTCCTGGAGTGTGGTGCTGTGGGATAGAGCACTTGACCTCAAGGGCCAGCAGTTCAAACTCACCATCTGCTCCTCAGAAACCCCATACAAGGTCGCAGGCTAAAGCACTGGACTGCAAGGTAGGTTTGAACCACAGAGATGGTAGTTTAAACTCACCAGCTGCTCCAGGGAAACCCCATACAAGGTCGCAGGCTAATGCACTGGACTGCAAGGTAGGTTTGAACCACAGAGACGGTGGTTTAAACTCGCCAGCTGCTCCAGGGAAACACCATACAGGGTCACAGGCTAATGCACTGGATTGCAAGGTAGGTTTGAACCACAGAGACGGTAGTTTAAACTCATCAGCTGCTCCAGGGAAACCCCATATAGGGTCACAGGCTAATGCACTGGACTGCAAGGTAGGTTTGAACCACAGAAACGGTGCTTTAAACTCACCAGCTGCTCCAGGGAAACCCCATACAGGGTGGCTATGAGTCAGCACAAAAACAATAGTTTTCAAGTCATGAAAGACAATGAACAAAGCTTAGCATTTTCATGTTTCACCTCTGCTTAGAATCTCTTTATCATCGTCTTGACCCTTTCTGAGTGCACATTTAGAATGCCAGCTTCATGTATTTTGAAAAATATGCACTCCAAATTTACAAATCTTCTCCAGAATCCCCCAAATTTCCTACAGAGCTGCTGGTGGATTCTGACCTCAGATCTTCTGATCAGCAGTGAAGCACTTAACTACTGCACCACCAGGGATCCTTTGCTCTAAAATAGAAGGGATACAATATGATAAATTGTTAAAGAAGTAACTATGTTCCAAAGAAATCAAGCGTTGTGCGCGTCCGAGTGTGTGCGCTCCAGGGCTCCATCTATGCGTTGTCCGGATTGCTACAATAGTCACAGCTGGCGAGCAAACGCACTTGATAATGGATTAGTTCTCATAATACCGAACACCTGAAGCAGCTCTTGATTCCTTTCAAATTTGCCTATTTTTCTTCTTAGTGACATACCCCTTTGGTTACATTCCATTTCCAGTTTCCTAGATCATCAGAATAAAAATCCAAGCCAAAACTTATATAAAATTCTACTTACACAAGTCAATAAGCATGTCATTTCTCTGGTTTTTTCCCTTCTTCTCAGTTTCTATCTGTTGTAATAACACTTACTTGGTCTTTTTTGTGAGTGCACATTTCATCCCACCATCACTCTTGACTTGAAAGTTCAACTGAGTATGGATTGACGATTGCTATTTTTTTCCTACTGTTTGATGGTATCTTTGTACTATTTGTCGCCTCGCGTGTTGATAACAAAATGCCTGTCAACTGTCCTGCTTTCATGGGTCATTTATCTTCCCTTTTTGGTTGTTTTCTCATTGTCTTCAGTGTTTTTACTTTTGCTAATCTAGATCCAGAGAACTTTCCTTAGGTGACCTGTGCTTCCATCTACTTGTGGAGAAGGAAAGGAGAGACAAGAGGTATAATTCAAAATGAAAAGTATACACATGTTGTATATGTTTATTAACATGTATGAGTATATATACATATATGTCTTATATATGTTTACATGCACACACATGCATTTACATAATTTAATATCCTAATGATGTGTTTAATTATACAACATTTTTAATTTGGAATTATATCTCTTGCCTGTGGCACCATGGGTTAATGCGCTAGACTGCAAAGTCAGTTTGAACTTCAGGGCCAGAGGTTCAAGTCCACCAGTCACTCCTCAGAAACTCTATACAGGGTCTCTATGAATCAGAACAGACTCCATGGCACACAACCACCACCACCACCACCATGGGTCGGAACTGACTTGGCGACACTAACAACAACTACATAGAGAAAGAGACATACACAGACACAAACACATATTTTGTTGGTTGTTAGATGCTGTGGTGCAGTGGATTATTTAAAGTTTCTTCTAGCTATAGTTTTGCGAACTCCCGCTAAACAGCTATTTCATGATGGGTCTGAGTAAGCAAGGGTGGGGGAGATGCTGATGTATGATATGATTCAGCTTTGAGTGATGGTTAATAGGACAACTTGTGATTGGTCAATTTTGCCATCCTTTTGGCTATAAAATGATTTCAGAAGCAGAGCTGGGGAAATGTTACTATCAACAAAGATGGAGAGCTGGGAGTGTAATACATCCTTTGGGCCCAGAAATTCCTGCACATTGAACCTCCTCAATCCAGGGACAGAATGCTGCGTCACCAGAGAAGCAGCAGAGGACTGACAGCAGCAGACCCCAGAGCCAGAGCCTGAGACAGAGTCGTGGACTTCCCAGCCCTTGGAGCAGGCAGAGCTAACTGACTTTGGGCAAGAGTCTTGCTTACAGAGTGGGGTGCCTCAGGCACTTAACTGGGGGAGCTAGGTTGGTTGACCCATGAACTGAGAGCTGAATGCCTTCAGACTAAGGCTTAAGGTGGACTGGTATGTCCTGTGGGGATTTATCAGCAGTCCTAAAAGAGCTTTGTAACATTGAATTAGCAGGGCAGAGGCCAGGCCAAGTGACTAAGAAGATCAGAGAGAGGCCTGCCTGTGGTAACAGCAGAGGAGAGGCTGACCTGACTAGAAGAATTGGGTTGTGAACATTTCTGACCCTGAGCTGTAACTTCCTAACTTCCCTCATAAATTCCATAACTGTGGGCATGCCATCTCAGTTCTGTGTGGCCATTGCAATGAATTGTCTTATTCTAACAAGAAGTAGAGTTTTGTGGGAGGAAGGTGGTTGCCATTTTTAGAGATAGCATTGAGTTTGTTCTGACCCGTAATGACCCTGTGTACAACAGAACGAATCACTGTGTGGTTCTGCGCCATCCTTACAATCTGTCCTACAGTTGAGTCTATTGTCATAGTCACTGTGACAATCCATCCCATTGAGGGTCTTCCTATTTTTCACTGAACCTCTACTTTATCAACTGTCATGTCCTTTTCCAGGTACTGGTTCCTGCTGATAGTATGTCCAGAGTACATGAGATGTAGTCTCCGCATCCTTGCTTCTAAAGAGCAACTTGGTTGTATTGGTTCCCAACAGATCTGTTTATCTGTTCTTGTAGCAGTCTGTGATATTTTCAGTATTCTTTGCCAACACCACCATGATTCAAAGACATCAATTCTTCTTCGGTCGTTCTTTTTCATTGTCAATTTCCACACACACATGAGGCGATTGAAAGGACTATGGGTTGGGTCAAGCACACCTTCGTCCTCAAAGTGACATCTCTGCTTTTTAACACTTTAAAAGAAACCTTTTACAAATTGTCACATAATTCACAATAAATCATTTAAGAAAAAAACAAACAAACAAAAAAAGGAAGCTTTTACAGCAGATTTTCCCAATGCAATATGTTATTTGTTTTCCTGACAGCTGTTTCCATGGGCATTGATACTATGTTGTTGTTGTTATGTGCCATCGAGTCGGGTCCGACCCATAGCGACCCTGTACAGGGTTTCCGAGGGTGTAAATCTTTACGGGAGTAGAAAGCCTCATCTTTCTCCCGCGGAGCGGCTGGTAGTTTCGAACCGCTGACCTTAAGGTTCGCAGCCCGATTCGTAACCACTACGCTACCAGAGCTCCTTATAGCCAAGCAAAATGAAATCACTGACAACCTTAATCTCTTCTATTTTGATGTTGCTTATTGTTGTATCTGTGAGAATATTTGTTTTATTTACATTGAAGTGTAATCCATACTGAAGGATGTAGTCTTTGATCTGCATCAGTAACTGCTTCACTTTCAGCAAGCAAGGCTGTGCCATCTACATATTAGGGGTTGTGGTAAGGAGCTCTGGTAGCTTACTGGTTACGTTTTGGGCTGCTAACCTCAAGGCCAGCAGTTTGAAAGTACAGGCAGTTCTGCGGGAGAAAGATGAGGCTTTCTGCTCCCATAAAGACAGCCTCAGAAATCCTATGCAAGATTGCTATGAGTCAGAAGCTACTCCACGGCACATAATCACCACATAACCACTACTAGGAGCTTTGGTAGTGTAGTGATTATGAGTCAGGCTGCTAACCTCAAGGTCAGCAGTTTGAAACTACCAGAGGTTCTTCAGAAGAAAGAGAGAATTTCTGTTCCTGTAAAGATGTACAGTCTCGGAAACCCTGTACAGGGTCTCTATGAGTTGGAACTGACTCCACAGCACATTACCACCAGTGAGTCTTCATCCAGTTCTGATACCACATTCTTCATGTAGCAGTTTCTCAAATAGTTGCTCAGTATACAGATTGAATAAATATGGTGAAAGGATGCAACCTGACACACACCTTTCCTGCTTTTAAACCATTCAGTGTCCCCTTATTATTTTTGAATCACTGCCTCTTGGTCTATGTATAGGTAATTATGTCTTCTGGAATTCTCATGTTGTGCAATGTTAACCACAATTTATTATGTTCCACAGAGTACAATGCCTTTTGATAGTTAATAAAACACAGATCCTCTTCTAAATCTGCCTCAAATTTCTAGCAATTCCTTGTCTGCTTCAATCATTTTTTCAATTGTCTTCAGCAAACGTTTACTTGCATGTGATATGAATGATATTGTTAGATAATTTTAGATAATTGTATCCTTTCTGTGGAATGCTCACAAATGCAGGATATATCCACTCCTCCCTTATCAACATGGTTAGATTCCAAAGACTAGCTCTTTAACGCAAAAATCAACAATATGCAAAAACGAAGGATGACCACATCTGATCACAAAAGAGATCATGACTATATCAGTTCATAGCTGCCAAATTATATCATTACATCACTATCAAACCACAGAAAATCATGACCAACCCAGATGGCACAGAACCTTACCCATCACAGCCAGTGTTCATTACTGTCATATGTATGTCACCAAGGCTTTTTTTTTTTTTTTCACTATTGTAAATGTGAAATGTCAGATAGCAAGAGAGTTAATAAGCAAGGAGTTGGTGTGTATGCGTTCTAACAAATGATATCTTTGTCTTTCTGGAATATAAACCATCCCCTGATGCTGCACTGAATGGAGTTCTACTCCATGCAGAGCTTCTGGGTGATACAAATGGTAAGTAAGGATGCTCAACTGCACATTGAAAGGTGGGAGGTTTCATTTCTACCCAAGGTGCCTCAGAGGAAAGTCATTGAAAACCCTACGGAGTACAGCTCTATTCTGACCGCAAGTGATTGCTGTGATTCAGAACTGACCCAGCCATTGGTCTGGTTTAATCCATGCAGTTGCTCAATTAATTTTCTCAAAGGAGCTGCAGCTGATTCTTGTGATAGCCATACAATGGTAAGTACGTCCCAGATTACACTTAAGAACCTGGATTAGTAGGTGAAAGATGCCTCAGAGTCTTCAATAGCGCGGGGTTTCTCTCACGTGACTCAAAAGAGGGGAAAATAGCAATTATAAGTGCAATTGAAGAAATGTGATTAATACTGTTTTCTTCCCTGGGTTTTCTCATGCCCTGTGTTTAGCCATACCTGGACATTACAGTTTGTAGTAAAGCACGAACATCATCTCTAATGACATTCTGGCCTCACTGAAGGAAGGAAATGCTAGCAATTTGTCAACAGAGTTAGCCTTTGGAATTTTCACTTTTACAAACTGGAGGACTGATTGGCAGCTGAACTTTAGAAGGTTTATTTAATGCTGCAGAACTTCAGGGTTTTCAGGTTACTGTTCAGTTCAGAAGTTTTCTATATGTTTTATCCAGTGACCCATGGCTCACCTCAGCTTGGCCCTCTAATCCCCTTACTTTTAAGATTCTCTTCTTCCCTAAATTTCTACTAATCTGGACATGGTCTGGCTCTTCTGTCATAGCGTCCTGATTCCAGCTGTCCCTGTGGCTGCCCACCTTTCCCACCTCTGCAAACATATTGTCTCACCACCCAGAAGCTAAGGCTCTAGTTCCTGAAGCTTAAAGTGTCCCTTCCCGGTACCCATTCCTCTTTTATTAGAGTTACCACTTCTGGGCTCCATTGTCACTGGCAGTTTCTGGATTCTGTCATGGCACTCGTGGAATACCTTTGTGAGGAATGTGAGGAAAAGAAAACCAATTTGTCATTTAAATGAGTCTCGCTTTGACAATGGTCTGGTAAGTATAGTCCTTGGGCTGACATCACACATATGTATTTCTGGAATATACTGACCCAAGAGTGGTTGTGGCACTTCCTGGGAGTTAGAGCACACAACAGACTCAGGAAGACCTGGGATTAGATTCACTAGTAGAAGAACAAAGTGAAAAAGCACACAATCTAGTATCATTCTTTCTATTCCAGGCTAGTGGTTTGGATAGCAAACATTCCTTACTCTGTGTTTCATGCCTTGTAATGGACAGTTGTTGTTATTAAGTGCCGTCGAGTTGGTTCTGACCCATAGCGACCCTGAACAGGGTTTCCGAGGCTGTACATTTTTACGGGAGCAGAAAGCCTCATCTTTCTCCTGCGGAGCAGCTGGTAGTTTTGAACTGCTGACCTTGCGGTTCACAGCCCGATTCGTAACCACTACGCTACCAGAGCTCCTTTGTAATGGACCGTAAGTCTCATAAATTACCAAAGAGAAGACTTGATAGCTCTGTTTTGGGGAATGCCTTAATCTTGTCGAGACACTTGTATCTGTTTGTATTTCAGGTGTTTTTTCTCATGAGTTATTCAGAAGTTTTAAAAGATTTTTGCTTCCGATTGTGGCACATAGAATAAAATCAACAATAAGACTCAAGATTCCTTGCTTGGGTTGGACCCAGGCTACATTCATGTTACATTTGGAAAACATCAGGAATAACCATGACCATTATTACCTGTGGCAATGCACTTTGCTGTGGATGGACGTGTTGCTAATGACCTCCCAGCTTGAAATATGGTTCTTAAGCATTTCTCGGCTTCCGATGCAGGGCGTCTGGTGTGTTTTTCTACCTCATGATGAAGGCTTTAGAATCTTGGTGTGATGCTTTCCGAGAACAGCATCAGGGCTGCATTTTGTTAAATGCTATGGGTATGTGATTGGCAGACGCAGATCGAATAAGCATTCAGCTAAGCCATCACAGGAAAAATTAATGTGACAAAAAAGATTACAAGCCACCTTCAAACATGTATTTTCAGCACTTCATTATTTATTTATCCAGAATGGCTTCCTCATTAGGGAGTACTGTGTTTGTTGATTTCGTCTCTTTCAAGAATGACTAACAGAGCTCACAGCCACCCTTCCTTCAAGACCAGCTGTCAGTGGGAGATAGGAAGGAAGGCAGGACATTTCCATTGTGAGGTTGTGAATTCCTCAGCAGGAGAGAGTTGGCCTCCTTCATCTCCGTGCCCAGATCCTGCCTAATCCTCAACTGGTGCTGGAGAAGCCATGGAGGAACTGAGAACTGTTGAGGGAGGGCCGATGCTGAGGCTACTGAGATGCATTAAATGTGAAGTCCTGTCTGCACAATACCAACAAAACTAAACCCCTGCCCATCAAGGTGCTTCCAATGTATGTCGACCCCATTCATTACAGAGTGGAAATGTCCTGTAGGGTTTTCTTGGCTGGAACCTTTATGGAAGCAGTTCAGCCAACCTTTCTTCTTTGAAGCCTCTGGGGTGGTGGGTGTGGTGGTGTTTGTGTGGCTGAACCACCCACCTTTTGTCTAGTTTTAAAAAAAATTTATTATTTTCCCTTTTTTTGTCTATTGCTTTTTACTTTTTCTTTTCCCCAACCTCCTCTTATCTCTGTATTTTCTCTGATTATTGCAGTCTTTTTCAGAAATATCCTTTTTTTTTTCCTCCTAATCACTGGCTTTAAGCTAAACATTTGGTCATGCTCCAACCTCTGAGATGCCACTATTTCAACTCAGCTATAGACCTAATGGAGTCCTGGTGTGGTGCTGTGGGTTAATGCGCCAGACTGCAAAGCCATTTGAACTGCAAGGTCTGTGGTTCAAGCTTACCAGCTGTTCCTCAGAAACCTTATACAAGGGTCGCTATGGGTCAGAACCAACTAGACAGCACTTCACAACAACACAGACCTAATGTGGTTTGGGACAGATATACAAGAATCTTTGCTGGCCACAATGATCTCTTTGGGGAAATTTCAAGCTGTCTAAATCATACTGCCATTTGTAATTCTCAAAAATGTAAATGTCTATTAATATATTTACAAATAACTATTTATAAAAACTGATGTAGTTTGTGGTTGTTATGTTCCGTGGAGTGGGTTCTGATTCATAGCGACCCTGTATAGGGTTTCGAGGCTGTAAATCTTTATGGGAACAGAAAGCCTCATCTTTCTCCCATGGAACAGCTGGTAATTTCGAACTACTGACCTTGAGATTAACAGCCCGATTCGTAACCACTACCCTACCAGAGCTCCTTATCTAGTAGCTGAGCACAAATTGTTTCCACTACCCAAGGCTCTTCCATCTCTAGTGGTTGTTATTGTTAAGTGCCGTCGAGTCGGTTCCGACCCATAGTGACCCTGTACAGGGTTTCCGAGGGTGTAAATCTTTACAGGAGTAGAAAGCCTCATCTTTCTCCCGCGGAGCAGCTGGTAGTTTCAAACCGCTGACCTTAAGGTTCGCAGCCCAATTCGTAACCACTACGCTACCAGAGCTCCATCTCTAGAGCAATAAGGACAAGAATTCACTGGAAAACTATAAAATGAGATAAGAGAGGGCAGAGGTCAGCAGGTAAATTCAAGAGTAGAACACAAATGATCTAAACCCTAACCTTTCACTGTGTAGGGTGAAAATTAACCAGGGCTCTAGTGGTGCAGTAGGTAAGCACTTAGGTACTAACTGAAAGTTCAGCAGTTCCAACCCTCTAGTGGCTCTGAATGAACATGATGAGACTTCCTGCTTCTGTCAAGACAATAGCCTTGGAAACCCTGTGAGCAGTTCTGCTCTGTCCGATTGGTCTGCTAAGGGTCAGAATTGACTTCACAGAGTGGTTTTGGTTTGGGGATGGTGCTGATTGTTACCATTATTAGCTGATCTGTTTGTGTTTACTCAGAATAAAGTCTTGGTGATTTTACTTCCTAAAGATCCATTGAAAGTCCTGTGGAGCACAGCCCTGCTCTCACACATGTGGGGTCACCATGAACCTATAGGGCACAGTCCTGTTCTCACACATGTGGGGTCACCATGAACCTATAG
>NW_006408539.1:17520043-17532935 GCF_000296735.1 Chrysochloris asiatica
CCCTGCTCTCACACATGTGGGGTCACCATGAACCTATAGGGCACAGCCCTGCTCTCACTCATGTGGGGTCACCATGAACCTATAGGGCACAGCCCTGCTCTCACACATGGGGGGTCACCATGAACCTATAGGGCACAGCCCTGCTCTCACACATGTGGGGTCACCATGAGTTGAGTGGACTTGATGGCAGCTGGGAGCCCCTTTCCTGTCTTCTCTTGGAGTCAGCCTGAGGACAACACTCATCAGCCCTTCAGGGAAGTGTTACAAGTCTGCTGACTTACACGCCAGGTTTCCTAAGGATTATGAGAAGCAGACTTTAATACTTTTTAATAGTAAAATTTAATTAAACTAAACGTACCTCAGGGAAGAATAATGTATGCAAACTTATCACAAAATCAAGCACCATGGTGAGAAAAAGGGAGAGTTTATTGTGGATGAATTCCAAAATATTTAGCTCAAGACACAAACCCAACTTATCTTGTATTTTCCTTTAGTATGTTGTGTGGGTCTTTAAACAGTGAGTTGTTTAATAATAGTAATCTCTGAGCTTATTTCTCAGCTCAGCCTGCGTGTGACAATCCTTCACTCTCAGTAAACACTGCGATACAATCAGTCGGCCACAGATGCTCCTTATTCTATTACTGCGGCATAATCATTCGGGGAAATCTGTGAAACGAATGCAAAATTTCACAAAGCTATTCAGAAATATGGATTGAAAATGGAAGGCTGGAAAAATAGCTTGTCATCGCTCATTAGCAACTACCCATTGCTATTTGAGAAATTATGTTTCAAATGTTGCTCTTTTGCATGTTATTTAAAAGAACGAAACCAAACCAAACAAATGGAAAAACAACAACAAAAAAACAAACCCATCCTTGTTTGTTCCTGAAGAACAATGGGAGCAGTTAACAGAGAAGATGCCTTAATTATCTTAATATTTCCACTGGATTAAAACATGTCACTTCAATTAATACCAGCCTGCTCTTTTTTTCTCTCAGAGAATAACAGTATTTTGAGTATTATTTTTTAGAATAGAGTGCAATGTTGTTGCTAACTGCCATCAAGTTGGTTCTGACCCATAGAGTCCCTGTTTGCAGACTAAGGTGCACCTGACCCAAGCCATAGTATTTTCAATAACCTCATAGGCATGTGAAAGCTGGACAGTGAATAAGGAAGACTTGAAAAATGGATGCATTTGAGTTATGGTGTTGGAGGAGAATATTGAAGGTACCATGGACTGCCAAAAGAACCTACAAGTTTGTGATGGAAGAAGTCTAGCCAGAATGCTCCTTGGAAGCCAGGCTGACCTCATCTCCCATACGTTGGACATACGTTGTTGACACAGGACTGGGAAGTATTTCATTCTTTGTGCATGGTGTCTCTATGAGTCGGCATTGACTCTATGTCTCCTAACAACAACAATAGGGTTTCTCAGGCTTTAAATCTTCATGGGAGCAGAAAGCCTCATCTTTCTCCCACAGAGCAGCTGGCATGATTGAACCTCAAACCTTGTGGTTCACAGTCAGGTGCTTATCATATGGAACCTCTGCGCTTCCAGCACGGTAATGCACAGTAATTGGCATGAATGCATCCATCTTTAAGGAACAAGGTTCTGGATTTAAGGATCAACCAGTACTTTAGTAAGGTAGCTCTTAGTGTTTTTTTGTTTAATATTTTCCCCTTTTTGGTCCATTGTTTTATAAATACTTTTTCTTTTCCCCAACCTCCTCTTATCTCTGTATCTTCTCTGATTATTACAGTCTTTTCCAGAAATATCCTTTATTCCCCCTCCTAATCACTGGCTTTAAGCTAAACATTTGGTCACGCTCCTACCTCTGAGATGCCATTATTTCAATTCAGCTATAGAGCTCTGATAACATAGTGGTTTCGAATTGGGCTGCTAACCTCAAGGTCAGCAGTTGGAAACTATCAGCTGTTCAGCAGGAGGAAGTTGAGGCTTTCTGCTACCGTAAAGATTTGCAGCCTTGGAAACCCTGTGCAGGATCACTATGAGTCGGAACCGACTCCAAAGTACTTAACAACAATAGACCTAATGGAGTCCTAGAGTGGCTCTGTGGATTAATGCGCCAGACTGCAAAGCCGTTTGAACTGCAAGGTCGGTGGTTCAAGCTCACCAGCTGCTCCTTGGAAACCCTATACAAGGTCGCTATGGGTCGGAACCAACTCGACGGCACTTTACAACAACAACAACATAGACCTAATGTGGTTTGGGGCAGATACGCAAGAAAGAGAAAAATGGTCTGGCCCTTTGCTGGCCACAATGATCTCTTTGGGGAAATTTCAAATTGTCTAAATCATACTGCCATTTGTAATTCTCAAAAATGTAAATGTCTATTAATATAGCCACAAATAACTATAAAATCTGATGTAGTGATTCATGTTTATGAGAAGCACATTTAAATGGTAGAAGACATACATTTCAGGGTTCTAAAAAGAAAATTTCCCAACAGATCACTCCTGGCTTCATCTCTGGTGAGGTTTCTTTACTCTTCTTTTTGGAGAGGTAAGGGGGTTTCTCATTTTGCTACTCCAGACTCTTAAGCAGACGGTTACGGAAGAGGACAGAAGCATGAATGTGCCCATCATGTGCTATCAGTCAGTACGGTGACAATTTCCTTGATGCTATGTTATTACCTAAGTCTACACGGAACTTTCTGATATCCTCTTCCATGCCTATCCAGTGTAATTATTGTTTTTCTGTGCCGTGGAGTCGGTTCTGACTCATAGAGACCCTGTGCAGGGTTTCTTAGGCTGTAAATCTTTATGGGAGCAGAAAGCCGCATCTTTCTCCCACGGAACAGCTGATAGTTTCAATCTGTTGACTCTGAAGTTAGCAGCCCCGATTTGTAACCACTACTCTACGAATTGGGCTGCAAACCACAAGGTCAGCAGTTCGAAACTACCAGCTGCTCCGCGGGAGAAAGATGAGGCTTTCTGCTCCCGTAAAGTTTTACAGCCTCGGAAACCCTGTTCAGGGTCGCTATGGGTCGGAACTGACTCGACGGCACTTAACAACAACAACAACAACAGCAACTCTACCAGAGCTCCTTTCACTGTAATTAGTGGGCACATATGTCCCGAGAGGTCTCTGTTGCTGGGGTGGATGGGATAAGGCCCATTTATTTGCATTCACGTGGTTATATAGTCCCCCCTCCCCCGCACCTCAGATGGCACTAAAAGTGGGATACCAGTTTCCCACTGAACCCCAGAGATGAAAAATGCAGGTGGGCACTGTATGTCCTACGAGTCACAAAACGATTGTGTCTAGGCTGCCCTTCTCCCTCACATCCTCACGATAGAACAGTCTAGAAGTCCAGCTGTCTTTCTATCTAACCATTGGCTAGAGTTTTTTCACAGGGCTGATGGGAATGAGTCCTGAGCAGAACAGCTAATTGCCTCATTGTGGTTTGATCCCTTTCCATTTCCACTCCAGATAAACTGCTTCAGAATCTACCTTTTAATAAGGCCCCCAGGTGAGTCTTATAGAGCCCCAGGTGATTCTCATGTACACCTGAGGCTCTTGTTAAAATGTAGATTCAGATTCAGTGTATCTAGGGATAAAGGCAAATTCTCAGCAGAGATCTAAACCTAAATGAACCCCTTTGAAGCCCTGGCTAAACCTCAAAATAAGGAGCTCTGGTAGTGTGTGGTTAGGAGTCTGACTGCTAACCTCAAGATCAGCAGTTTGAAACTACCAAGTCATTCAGTGGGAGAAAGATGAGGCTTTCTGCTCCAGGAAAGATTCACAGCTTCAGAAACACTATTAGGGTCGCTATGAGTCAATTATGAGTCAGACCTGACTTCCATGGCACACCACCACCACCATTAAAACAAAGTGAAACAAATCTCACACAACTGTATCTTTAATCATCGGTGTTTGCATAACAATGAGCTTCATTCTCCACAGAGCCTAAATTATTCCTCAAAGTAATTTGCTCCAGGCCCACAGTTCTTGCTTGGTTTAATAAACTGAGCTCTTAGAGAGAGCCCTTAGAACTCTTCTAGTATTAGTAGCAAATGTTAACTGCTACTCAAGAGAAGTCCTTTGTGTTAGGGAGCTGAAAACCTGATTTCCTGAAGGTTGCCCTACCCCATACCCTATGTGACTTGGATGAGGCACCCATCCCATCTCCTCCAAATTAGTCATGAATGGGAACCCCTACAATATTCATGGGCCTCTCCTACAATACTATTATTCAAGGATTCCAATGGTCGTTTCAAGAGGTAGCATATGATCAAGAGCCAATGATACTGAAGGAAGAAATCCAAGGCTCACTGAAGGAATTGGCAAAGAACAAGGCACCAGGCATAGATGGAATAAAAATTGAAATCTTTCAAGAAAGAGAGGTGGTACAGGATGCACTCACTTATATCTGCCAAGATATTTTCATGACAATTATCTGGCTAACTGATTGGAAGAGATCCATATTTGTGCCCATTCCAAAGAGAGGTGACCCAATGGAATGCTGAAATCATCGGACAATGTCTTTGATATCCCACATGAGTAAAGTTTTACTAAAGGTAATACAGAAATGGCTGCAAGCATACATTCACAGAGGACTTCCAGAGGTTCAAGTCAGATTCAGAGGAGGCTTTGGAATGAGAATATCATTGCTGATGTCCAATGGATCTTGGCTGAAAGCAGAGAATATCAGAAAGATGTTTACCTGTGCTTTTTTGACTAAGCAAAGGCTTTTGATTGTGTGGATCATGACGAGCTATGGACAACATTGCGAAGTCTGAGTTCCAGAACACTTAATTGTGCTCATGAGGAATCTGTACATGGACCAAGAGGCAGTTGTTTGAACAGAACATGGGAACACTGAATGTTTTAAACTTAAGAAAGGTGTGCGACAGGGTTGTATTCTTTCACCATATTTATTCAACCTGTATGCTGAGCAAATAATCCGAGAAGCTGGGTTCTATGAAGAAAAACATGGCATCAGGATAGAAGGAAGACTCATTAACAACCTGTGATGTGCAGATGATGCAACCTTGCTTGCTGAAAGTAAAGAGGACTTAAACATTTACTGATGAAGATCAACAACAAAGCTGTTAGAGCTGTTTCAATATTCACTCTAGTTGGCTCCAAAATCAGTGAGTTTTCTATTCCTCTTGCTTCTACCCCTTATCTGTGAAATGAGGAGATTGACCATTGATGTATAAAGTACATCCCAGGATCTCGATTCTCAGAGACCTCACCATGATCAGGCATGTTCAACCCAGAGAAGTATGTGGGTTGCAAAGTTGGTTTGAACCACAAGGTCAGCGGTTCAAGCTCACTAGTCATTCCTTGGAAACCCTACACAGAGTCGCTATGGGTTGGAACCGATTAGATGGCACTTAACAACAATAACAACAACAACACTGCTTTATTTACTCCATGGGATGAGGCAGGCTAGTCATGGTTCACTGGAAGAATTTTCACCTTCCGTGTGAGATAGAGACCTGGGAATCCCTTACTGACCAATGTACCTCATGTGAAGCTACCACTTGTCTCTCAGTTGAAGCTTGTAATATCAGACAAGTTTCAGTGGTATTCTCAGTCTGAGATAGATTTCAGAAGCTAGGCCTTCCAAAAATAAGCCAACAGTGACCCTACGGAACATGACAGGTTCAATCCAGTCATGCATGGGGTCACTGTGAGTTGGGAGTTTGGCACAAGCTGCCAACACCACCACCACACTGGATCAGCACCTGGGGCAGATGTTGAAAGAGCAACTACATGGTACTAATCACCACAGGGTCAGCCAGAAAACATCTGTTTGTCTCTTCGGAGAAATCTAGTCCCTCTCCTGATGTTTCCATCATTCCCCCACACTCCAGACCCAGAAAAGTGATATTTACAGTCAAGAAGAAGAACTAGAGTGTCACAAATGAAATTCTCCACAAGTGTTGGCTTTATTCCGAGTTCTGCCTGTTTTTCTTTGACCTTCTATAAATAAGCTATTTATAGAAGGCCATTTCTCTAAGACTTCTTTCTGTTTTGTCTTTTTTTTTTGAAGAGTGAGGATAGCAATGCCCGTCTTAAGGAGATTCTCTAACAATAAGCATTGAAACTGAGAGGACCTTGGTTCTCCTGCCTGAAAGGGTCCTAGAGAAGCATTGACTTAGTGTGAACAGCTACAAGGCATGCTCTCCAGTTTGTGGGGGGTGCCTGGGTATTTAGTGTATATAAAGAAAGCAAGCATAAAGGAGCCTCAGCCATAGTTTCCTCTAACGCTCTTGTTTCATAGGTAACAAATGCCCACTGCTGTGATATGACAGGATGGAAGTCCATTAGGCTATGATATGGGTCTTTCCCTAAATCATCAGCAGCCAGCACTGTGTCCACGCAGGCAGGCAAAGACTCTACGAAGGTACTTCTGCACCCTTGTTTTGTTGTAAAAATGTGTTTATTTTTCTAACAAAGTGCTATGAAAATATTAATTTTATAGGTGTTTCTAATGCATCTAATTTAAGGAAGCATATACATTATTTTCATATATGCATAACCATTATGCCTTTGTTGGTATGATTTAATAGGATGTAGTGATCCAATTATGAAGATGATACAACCTTGCTTGCTGAAACCAAAGAGGGCTTAAAATACGCACTGATGAAGATTAAAGACCACAGCCTCAGTGTAGGTTGCACCTCAATATAAAGAAAGCAGAAATCCTCATCCCCGGAGCAATAAATAACATCATGACAAATGGAGAAAAGACTGAAGTTGCCAAAGACTTCATTTTGCTTAGATCCACCATCAACACTCATGGAAGCAGCAGTCAAGAAATTAAATAACATATTGCGTTAGGCAAATCTGCTGCAAAAAGCCTCTTTAAAATGTTGAAGAGCAGAGATGTCAGTTTGAGGATTAAGGCATGCCTGACCCAAGCCATAGTATTTTCAATAGCCTAATATGCATGTGAAATTTGGACAATGAATAAGAAAGACTGTAGAAGAATCCATGTATTTGAGCTATGGTGTTGGAGAAGAATATTAAAGGTACTTCCAAAATGGACTACCAGAAGAACAAACACATCTGTGTTGAAGAAGTGCAACCAGAATGTCCCTTAGAAGCTAGGATGGGCACATTTTGTCTCTCATACTTCGAACATTTGATTATCAGGACAAGTCCCTGGAGAAGGCCATCATGCTTGGTAAAGTGGAGTGTCACCTAAAAAGAGGGAGCCCTCCAACCAGATGGATTGGCACAGTGGCAGCAGCAATAGGCTAATTCTGAGATTGGTGAAGGTGTTTTGTTGTGTGGTACAACAGTTCCAAATGAGAAGAGCGTGGTGGCTCTGTAGGATAAATACTGGATCACTAACCATAAGGTCAACATTTGAGCCAATCAGCTGCTCTGTGAGAGAAAGATGAGGTTCTCTGCTCTGGCAAGGGTTTAATATTGTTCAGTGTTGTCGAGTGGATTCTGACTCATTGAGATGCTGCATTGAGTTTCCAAGGAGCAGCTGGTGGGTTTGAACTGCCAACCTTGTGGTTCGCAGTGCCTTGCTGATCCTACAGCATCCTATTGGTGGTGGTGGTTATGTGCCATGGAGTCAGTTCCGTCTCATATTGACCCTGTACAGGGTTTCCAAGGCTGTAAGTCTTTACAGGAGCAGAAAGTCTCATCTTTCTCCTGCGGAACAGCTGGTAGTTTCAAATTGCCCGTTACAGCCTCAGAAATCCTACACAGGGTTGCTGTGAGTCAGAACTGACGTGATAAGAACAAAATGTTCGAAGCACAGACATTGCCCATGCTTGGAGCAAGATGGATTCTCACAAAATGACATATCTTTGCTGAGGTGCCTGCCCCACCTGCCTTTAAATCTACATTGATAATCCAGAGGGTTATTACAGAGGCTTCTTCCGGACAGACCAGAAATATCTGAACCCACATGATCACGTCTCCCTTACTCCCTCCCTCTCGCTTTCTGTTACACTGTGAACTTCATGCTCCTGGAATATAGTAAGGTCAAGAAATCTGCCTACCCTTTCCTATCCCAGGCAACAGTTATTGCTAAAGGACCTCTGACAGTGTAGTGGTTATGAGTTGGCCTGCTAACCTCAAGGTCAGCAGTTGGAAAGTACCAGCTGCTCTGTGGGAGAAAGATGGGTTTTCTGCTCCTGTAAGGATTTATAGCTTCAGAAACCCTATGTAGGGTCGCTATGAATCAGAACTGACTCCATGGCACATAACTACTGCCACTTATTGCTAAGAACTGCCCTTCCTCAGAGCCCTTAGATCAGACTCCACACTGACACCTTGCTTACCTGTGGCAGGGCATCACACAGACTGCAGGGTAGTTATTTAGTTATTATGGTCCTTTTAGCCCCAATTCTCCATTTTGTGATGTATTGTAAATCCTAGCTGCAATGCTTGTGATTAGGGACCCATTTTGAAACTAGTTGATAGGAAGTAAAGATTCAGGTGAGGCTAGTGTGGCACTGTGGGTTAATGCATCAGACTGCAAAACCGTTTGAACGGCAAGGTTGGCAATTCAAGCACACCAGCTGCTCCTTGGAAACCCTATAAGGGTCGCTATGGGCCAGAATCAACTAGACGGCACTTCACAAAAACAAGACAAAAAGAAAACAAAAACCCTCACCACTGGACCAATAAACAACATTCTTATCAATGGAGAAAAGATTGGAGTTGTCAAGGACTTCATTCTTCTTGGATCAAGTATCAACACTCATGGAAACAGCAGTCAAGAAATCAAACGACATATTGCATTAGGCAAATCTGCTGCACAAGACCATTTTAAAGTGTTGATGAGCAAAGATGTCAGCTTGAGGACTAAGGTACGCCTGACCCAAGCCAGGGTATTTTCAATAACCTCATATGCATGTGAAAGCTGGACAGTGAATAAGGAAGACTGTAGAATAATTGATGTTTTTGTGTTATGGTGTTGGAGGAGAATATTGAAAGGAATATTTTTGAGGAGAATATTGAAAGTACCATGGGCTACCAAAAGAACCAACATATCTGTGTTGGAAGAAGTGCAGCCAGAGTGCTCCTTGGAGGCCAGGATGGCCAAACTTCATCTCTCATACTTCAGACATGTTGTCAGGATGGACAAGTTGCTGGAGAAGGATATCATGTTGGTAAGGTGGAGGGTCAGAGAAAAAGAGGAAGACCTCCAATGAGATGGATTGGCAAAGTGGCAGCATCAGTGGGTTCAAGCGTGGCAATAATTGTGAGGTTGGCCCAGGATTGGGCAGTGTTTCGTTCTGTTCTTCATAGGGTCACTATGAGTCAGTACCAACTCGATGGCACCTAGCAATAACAAAGAACTCCTGGTGTGGTACTGTAGGATCAGCACTGAACTACTAACCACAAGCTGCTCTTCGGAAACCCTATACAGGGTTGCTGGAAGTCAGAACCAATTTATGACACTTACCACAACAAGGAATCAAGATAACTTTCTTGATTTTGTGGAAGTGTAGGATGGGCACTGAATTGCTCACTGCAAGGTTGGTAGTTTAAAACCACCTGCTGTTCCTCAGAAACACCATACAGGGTCACTATGAGTCAGGACCAACTAGATGGCACTTAACAACTGAAACAAGGAGTAAAGATTACAGTAAAGATTACAGTAAGGAGTAAGGATGCCCCCACCTTTCTGGAGGGTGTGACTCAAGTCACCTCCCTCAGTTTTCCTTGGGAGCTTGGTCTGACTCCAAGTTGTAAGACTGCTTTGGGTAAGCTCTCTCCCTTGCTCTAGATCTTACATCTGGCATATTGTGTCTGACCTCCCTTTCATGGGCTTTCAGCTCATCACATGAGCCGGTTTACCAGCTCCCTTGATCTTGTGCATCAACAGTCTATTGTCTGAACGATTTGGGTTCCTCAGCTCCTGAGACTATGAGAGTGAGAAGATTCCTCCAGACTGATCTCTGAACTACGGACTTGGTTTGGGACTTGTCAGCCTCCCACAATTGTATGAAGCATTTCTTTAAACAGTTATGAGTTCTGTGAGAAGGTACAGCATGTTGCAGAACCCTGGGGCTTGAAGGAAGGGAGGAACTGTGATTAATATCCAGGATTATGGAGTGGTATGTGGTTGTTGTTAAATGCTGTAGAGTTGTTTCTGACTCATAGTGACCTTGTATAGGGTTTCCAAGAAATCACTGGTGAGCATGACCCTCCAACACTGTGGCTCAAACCGACCTTGCCGTCTAGTGCATTACCCACAGTACCACACCAGAACTCCATGGAGTGGAGTGCATTACCCACGGTGCCGTACCAGAACTCCATGGAGTGGTATAGAATGCCAGAAAATCGAACAGTTGTAATACCTTTAATCTCCAGCTCATAGGGACCAACCTTGCGCTGATCTTGCTAAAATAAATTCTTCATGCACAGATCCTCCAAGTCCCTGCTCTCAGGTTTTTCTCCTTTTCCCAGGTTCCACCCTTTAGCTATGAACACAGAACAGCCTCTAATTAACCACCCCTTCCAAGAATTGGCAGAATCCTAGTGATCACCACTCCAGCTCATCCGACTCTTCAGACACCCCCTGCAGGTGCTGAAGAGTAAGCACTGGACTATCAAAGTACAAGGTTGGCAACTCAAACACACCAGCTGCTCTGGAGGAGGGAGATAAGACTGTTTGTCCTGGAAGGATTGACAGCTATAGAAACACTAGGGAGCAGTTCTACTATGTCCTATTGGGTCACTGTGTGTTGAAATTTATTCAGTCACAGTGGGCTTTATAAGAGAAAAGTCCTTGTCTGACCTTTGAGGTCCTGGTTGATTTGACAGTTGGACCACTCTTTTTTTTTGCCTGGGTCATCCTTACTCTGTGGAGGCCTGGTGTGGCGATGTGGGTTAATGCACTGGACTGTAAGGTCAGTTCGAACTGCAAGGTTCGCTGTTCAAGCTCACCATCTACTCCTCGGAAACCCTCAGAAACAAGGTCACTATGGGTCAGAACCAACTAGACGGTACTTATCAACAACCACAACCCTTCCTCTGTAGCAACAGTCCCTTCTCCTATTGCAAATAGTGTTTTCAGACAGACTCCCTCCGCACCTAAGTCCAGAATTGTTTTTCTGTGATATTTCCACCCCAAACCTATGAAGTATCTAGCACATTCCAGACACTGCCACTGTTGTTAAAAAACCCAAAACTCACTGCCATTGAATTAATTCTGACTCATAAAGACCATATATAGGGTTTCTGAGACTATAAATATCTTTATGGGAGCAGACAGCCTCATCTTTCTCCCGAGGAGCCTCTGGCATGTTTGAACTGCTGACTTTGTGGTTCACAATTATTGGCTGTCATCAGTGGGCTCCATGACTCTCCGTGCACTGTGGAACAAGATGCTGTTAAACATGACCACTCCCCATGTGTGAACCACCAGATTTTGTTTTAGATGTAGATCCCAGACTTTTTTCTTCCTAGTCTCTTAGTTGACTGACAAATACTTTTTGCTTTGCTTATTTTATACTTATTATTTATGCATCCTTGGATGTCTTTCACCAGTCTACATCTTATTTTCCTAACAATAAAATAAAACAATTTAAAAATGTTAGTTTTTGTTTGTTAAGTGCCACTGTGTAGCTTCCAACCCATAGCAACCTTATATAGGGTTTCCGAGGAGCGGCTGGTGGTGACGTTGAACCTCAGACTTTGCAGTCCAGAGTATTACCCCACAGTGCCATACCAGGACTTCCAATTTAAGAATGTTGTTGTTGTTAAGTGCCGTCAAGTTGATTCCGACCCATAGCGACCCTGTATAGGGTTTCCAAGGAGCAACTGGTGACCTTGAACCATTGATCTTGCAGTTCAAACAACTTTGCAGTCTGATGCATTAGCCCCACAGCACCACTCCAGGACTCCTAGACTGCTGGGGACCTGCCTTGACATGGATGTTTGGTTCACGAGGTGGGGATATCTGGTGGAGGTAGAAATATAGAAAGACACACAAGGACACAACGAGAGAGACAAAGAGACACCCCGAAACTAGAGTGGATGCGGGACTGGCATCAGGCAGATCCTGCATTGCAAACATCTCAGCCATGAGGGCCGTAATATCCTGCATAGTAAACATCTTGGCTAAGCAGGCAGGATGGTTGCAATGCTGGACTGAGCCCCCTGCATGCTGTAACGCATGCCTTGCCAGCCATAATGCACTCTCTCCAAGCTGTAATGAACACCTGGTTTGGCCTGCGCCTCCATTTTATTTAGGGGAGGTACTTTACACAAAGCTGGGAGGGACTAAGACAAGGTACAGCTAACATATGTAATTTTCCAGACATTCAGGCAGCTTTGCATCGTACTTCGCAGGTTCGAATCTCACGACAGCAACTTGGTTTCTCAAGCTTAATTAACATACCTTTTAGCACCTAGCCTCAAATGGGGGAAGGAAAAGGAGGATTGGGAGGAGTCCAGCCCAGGTTTCTCAGGAAGCGAGATGCCTGGGTGAATAGGGCTGCACCTGGAAACACTTTAGGGAGGGCGTCCTTTTGACCTTAGAACAAAGAACCGGGGAGCCACCCAATTTACTTTGACTGAATTCTTTGAGGGAAGAACTTTGCCTTTTTGGAATTTTACAGTCTCGGCTTTTAGGAACATATTACATTTATCTGTGGATATCAGAGCTTCATGTATGCAATTAATAATAAACATAACTGAATACTAAGATGAAAAACAGTTTGCTATGTCTGCTAAGTGGCTAGAGTTTGTTCCTCAGAGCCTGCGGCCTGTACAGTCTGCAACACTTGGGCCCACAGGGCCTCGAACTCCTGAGTAGGTCTGAACGGTCTGCAACACTAGACTCTATTTTTTAATATATGTTGTTGTTGCTAAGTGCCATTGAGTTGGTCAAAACCAACTCATAGTGACCCTATATAGGGTTTCTGAGGAGCAGCTGGT
>NW_006408539.1:17533090-17542410 GCF_000296735.1 Chrysochloris asiatica
TTTAAATGAACTTGGTTCATTAACTGATTTGTGCAGCATATATTTAATGATGATCTGTGTATGTATGAAATGAAACTGGGTCACAGGTTCTGATCTTCAAGAATGCATGAGTTAGGGAGGAAATAAGACATGAATTAGACAGGATTTATTCATGAAACAGCATGATTGTCAGGCAATTAATAGGTAAGTGACAAAGAGATTACTTTTGTCATAACTTTAGTAGAACGCAGGGAAAGATACAGTTTCTTTTCGCTAGAGAATTTCTGGAGGAGCAGAGATTTTAAATGAACCCCAGTGAGCTGAGAACGTATAGAAGAAGGGAAAGGAATGTTGTTAGCAGGAACGTGACTCGGTAAAGGCAGGGGCTAGGTTGCCTGGTAGCACAGTGGTTACGAATCAGGCTGCGAACCACAAGGTCAGCAGTTCGAAACTACCAGCTGTTCTGCGGGAGAAAGATGAGGCGTTCTGATTCCGTAAAGATTTCCACCCTCGGAAACCCTGTACAGGGTCGCTATGGGTTGGAACTGACTCCACGGCACATAACAACAACAACAACAACAACAACAACAACAACAAGGCTGCCTATTGGAGCATCCTTAGGGAGTGCTTAGACAGACATTCTACAACTTTGGTGAAATTCTGTGTGGAAAGGGACTTGATTTCCCACTTTGCATAATTTTAACAAATTTATTGATTTATTTAAGTTATAATTCTATCATGTTAATTACATATTGAGCTATAAATTATGAAGTGAAATGTTCTAAGGATTTTGAGGTAAGACGATACGGGTTTTTCTACTGAACAAGGCATGGTACAAACTGCTAGGAAGGAGGTGTCCAGTTGTGGTAGACTTTCTGCCTCACTGGCAAAGAATCCATTACTTTCCCAGATGACTATTTAGACCACTGAGTGCTATAACCTGACTCTTTATGGTGAAGGGATGGGGGGACTTGTTCTCCAAGAGCATCACAGAGACCCTTGTCTTGGGATTTCCTTCTGCATGGATGAGATGGGTTTTAGTGGGCAAGAAACTGGAAATCTACTGGGTGGTTCCACCACAAAGACTGGTCTACTACTCAGATGCTCTTGTCTTTATGGTTGGTTATTTTTGTCCTCTTAGATGACAGCCTTGGGGCACAATTTTGCTTTTGTTTTGGGTTAAACTTATGCAGTCTTTTGGCATTGTTAAATGCTTCTGAGTAGATTCTGACTCATAGTGACCCAGTGTAGGGTGTACAAGGAGCACCTGGTGGGTTTAAACTGCTAACATTGTGGTTAGAAGTCCAGTGCTTATCCTACAGCACCACACCAGGACTCCAATGCAGTCTATCAGATGCTAAACTTGAGTTATGTTCCTTTTCCATGTGTGTGAAAAGAGCTAAAAGAATGGAGAGGGAGACCAAGAGTAGGAATAATAACAAAGCCATGAAAAGTCCACTTGAAGTCTTCAATGTTTTATGCACTTCCTAGTTTTTGAAAAGTAATTATACCTATTTCTATTCCTTTAAAAATAGACTTAAGACCACCACAGGGACCACTCTCCTACAATGAGCCAGGTGAAGGGAGTCCATAATCAAAGTATGGCTCTTAAAGTGCCCCAGCCTGGCACCTATCGAGTGCAGGAAATGAGCCAATTGGAGGAGGATGTTTCCCAAGCAGATGTTCCACCTCCATCCTGCTCTAAGATGACTTGGATTTTGTTGTTGTTGTTAAAGAGATGCAAAAGCCCCACTATGCCCGGGGGTGGAGCAAACACTGGCTTGCTGCAAACTTTCCATTTGGAGGCTCCGGTCCACTCAACAGTGCCTGGGAAGAATGCCCTGTCCATGTACTTCCCCAAAGGCAGCCACTGATAACTATGGGGCTCATTTCTACTCTGACACGCATGGAGTCATCTTGAGTCAGAACTGACCTTGCACCAACAAGTTTACAATCTGAATACAGTGAAATTTACAAAAACAGTGTGAGTAGTTGCCAAACCCAACACTTCCTTCAGTTACTAAAGTTGGTTTAGATAAACCAGTTAGTTTCCCTGTGTGGGCTACACACTGATGAATTCAGACATGAAATTGATGAAGGTATTCTACTAAATACCATAGATTTGGGAGACCTGCTTAGCACATTAGATGTTGAGCATGTGTTGAGGACAATACTGAGAATGGTATTGTTTCAGCACTTACCTTTTCTTTTTTTCATTTGAGCTATCTGGGGATGGGGGTGATGGTGCATTTCAGATGCTCAGACTGAGTCCTTTTATTAGTCTGTGTTGCATGCTCTGTTAAGGGAAATGGTAGCGTCTTTAGTCCCCATTATCCAGATTCTAGAGACCACGAGATGAATGACAGCAATTTACTTATCACATTCTATTTCTAGCAGAATTGTTTGTAGTTTAGCTTACAATATCTATCTTCTTCATTTTAACTGGTTTTGCCAGTTGCCAGTTAAACCAGATTGCAAGTGAAAATGAATATCATCAACACACTTCAATATTTCTGTGCAACATACAAAGCAGACTGTAGATGATTATAGACTACTCGGTAGTACGTTTCCACAGAAACTTCCTTGAAAATTGCTAGGAGTGTGTTAGACCATAACTTTACTCATGGATATGTGTTCAAAAAGTTAGGAAACTCAAAGTTAAAAAAAAATATATGTATATTTTACTTAAAAAGCAATGAAAAAGAAAGTAAGAGAGTCCTTAACATCATGAATCATCACATGAAAAATTCATGTTGTGTAGTTGTAAATAATAATTTTAAATTAACCATGTTATTTAGACAGTCACTGGAGTCCTGATGTGGCACTATAGGATAAGCACTGGACTGCTAACCACAAAGTCTGCAGTTCAAACCCACCAGCTGGTCCTCAGGAACCCTATACAGGGTCACTATGGATCTGCACTGACTCAGCAGTACACAAAAACAATAAACAGCCACAATTGCATCACTAGACTCATGGTGAGGTGCTGTAGGACTGGACTGAGAACCACAAGGTCACAGTTCAAATCCACCAGCTGCTTCTCGGAAACTCTATACAGGATTGCTCTGAGTCGGAACCTACTCGATGGCACTAACAGCATTATATTTCTGATGGCCTCTTCTTGATCTCCCTGAGCAAGTGCCACAATGCATCCCTTCGATGTTTTCACCCAGGTTGTTGCTGTAACCTAGACACTACTCTTCTTTCTGTAGCTCCTTCAGAATGAATTTGGAAGCATCTTCCTGAAATGGTACTGATAATGTCCCTGTCTTGAAATATTGAACATTCAAGACTCACAAATTGCAAAAACAACTTAGACTACACACATTCCATCAGCATATGAGTAAATAAATAAAATGTGGCATATGCATACAATGTGATATTATTCATCCCTAAGGGAAAATGTTCATATAGAAGGGTAAATCAGCAAATATTGGCACACTAGGGTTCCGGTTCATACACGCATGGGCATATTCCAAACGAAACTTGTTTAAACATATCTCTGCAATCCATGGATGACTGTAGACCAGTTCCTTCAGTAAAACACTTGCCTTAGTCTCATTGTTGTTAAGTGGTTGAGTTGATTCCAATTCCTAGCAACACTGTATAGGGTTTCTGAGGAATTGCTGGTGACTTTGAACCTCTGACCTTGAGATTCAAATGATCTTGTGGCCACACCAGGTCTCCTTCTCTCATTGTTTTTGTTGTTAAGTGCCGTAGACTTCCAACTCACAGCAACCCTTTACAGGGCTTTTAAGGAGTGACTGGTAGATTTGAACTGCTGACCCTGTCATTCCAGCCAACCTTAGGATCCAGTGCTTGTCTCATAGCACCACACAAGGACTCCCCTAGTCTCATTTGTTGTTGTTGTCAAGTGCCGTTGAGTTGGTTCTGACCCTAACAACCCTGTATAGGGTTTCTGAGGAGTGGCTGGTGAGCTTGAACTGTTGACCTTGAGGATCAAATCAATTTTACAGTCCAGTGCATTAACCTAAAGCACCACACCAGGACTCCATTTTGATGTCTTAAAAATAAACAAAGGTCAATCACAACAGTGACTTTAAAAAGGATATGCTTGGCCTGTTAAATCGAGAGAGGTCAACTCAGAGGCTATGTTGTTGTTAAGTGCTGTCAAGTCGCTTCCGACCCATAGTGACCTTGTACAGGGTTTCTGAGGCTGTAAATCTTTATGGGAGCAGAAAACCTCGTCTTTCTCCTGTGGAGCAGCTAGTAGTTTCGAGCTACTGACCTGAAGGTTCACAGCCCGATTCATAACCAATTATGGCGACTATTTTTTGGGACTCCAAAGGGGTAGATTTTCTGCTTTTTCTTTTTTAAGGGTTTTATTTATTTTAATCATAAGTGATTTTTAATTTCTTCATATAAATCCTGAGGAGATTTCAGAAGCATAAAGATATCATCAAGGACCTAAGCACTTTTCTTCCTTCGACACTATGCCATCCTTAGTATCCTTACTTTTTTTACCCTCAAATTGACTTCTTGAGAGGTACAAGATGACTGGTACGTTCTAGACACCACATCTTGGTAGATTCTCTTGAAGAACACAGGGACATTATTTGTTGTTGTTAGGTGAGGTTGAGTTGGTAGACACAGTGCACAGCAGAATGAAACACTGCCTGGTCCTGTGGTATCCTCATGATGATTATTATCCTTGAGGACAGTGCTGCTGCTACTGTGCTAATCCATATCTTTGGAGTCTTTCTTCTCCTCGCTGATCCTCCATTTTACCAAGCTTGATGTCCTTCTCCAGGGACTGGTCTTTCCTGATAACATGTCTGAACTATGAGAAATGAAGTCTCCCCATCCTGGCTGCTAAAGACCATTCAGGCTGTACTTCTACCAACACAGATGTGTTTGTTCTTCTGGAAGTCCATGCTAATTTTTATATTCTTCTCCAGCACCATAATTCCAATGCACCAGTTCTTCTATGGGCTTCCTTATTCATTGTTCAATTTTCACATTCATGAGGTGATTGAAAATACCATGGCTTGGTCAGTTGCACCTTAGTCTTCAAACTAACATCTTTGCTCTTGAACACTTTAAAGAAGTCGTGTGCAGCAGATTTTCCTAAAGCAATATATCATTTCATTTCTTGAATGCTGCTTCCATGAATGTTGATTGTAAATTCAAGCAAAATGAAGTATGTGCCAACTTCCACCTTCTCTCCATTTTCCATTATGTAATCTACTGGTCCAGTTGTGAGGAATTGGTTTTCTTTACACTGAAGTTTAATCCATACTGAAGGCTGAAATCTTGAATGACCCCACTTATGTGAAAGACCAGAGTAGGCAAACGCATAGAGACCAAAGTTTTCAGGGGTTATCTGTGGCAGGTGGGAAGGAGAAGTGTGGGTTATTGCATCCTGGGTACCGAGCTTCGGTTAAAGGTGATGACAAATTTTGGAAACAGATAGTAGTGATGGATTCACATGAGGAACCTAGATAATTTATTACATACTTTCCAATAAAAAATAATAAGCTTAAAAAGACGATTTAACTCACAATTGGATAGTTATCAACTCTTTAAAATAATGGGCTGTTGATCCTCAACTTCACACCCTTCTCTGCTAATACATTCCCTCACTAGCTATACCTGAGTACATGTTCCTGACTCGTCTGCCCAAACTCCATCCTTTGGTTCAACCTGGCCATTTTTTCTAGGATCTTTTTTTTCTTTCACATTTCTGTTGCCTGTTCTCTGACATGCTTCTGTATAGACTGGAACCTTCAACCATTTGATTAATTTGTTGTTGTTGTTTAGTACCGTTGAGTCAGTTCTGACTCATAGTGATCATTAGAGAGTTTCCAAGGAATGGCTCCTGAGTTTGAACTGTGAACTTTGAACAGTTCAAACTGACCTTGTGGTCCAGTGTTCATCCTAAGGTGCCGTACCAGGGCTCCATTTGGTTAATAGTCAAGTGCATTAACAGTTTGCACAACTCAGAGCCTCCAAGGGATATGTAACTCTTCATTCTTCTGAAAAGGCTTGTCAGGTTTCCCCTCAGATACCCACCCACCAAATGTGCACACAAGTTCACCTTGGACATTGTCTTTTTCCAAGTATGTTATTGTCTGTATTTAGCCTCAGACTCTTGTTGTTGTTGTCAGATGCCATTGAGTCGGAACCAACTCATAGTGACCCCATGCACAGCAGAACGAAACAATGTCCGATCCTGGGCCAACCTCACTACCGCTGCCACACTTGAGTCCATCAATGATGCCACCTGGCCAATCCATCTCATTAGGGGTCTTCCTCTTTTTCTCTGACCCTCCAACTTACCCAGCATGACATCCTTCTCCAGCGACTGTTCCCTCCTGACAATATGTCCAAAGTATGAGAGACGAAGCTTAGCCATCCTGGCCTCCAAGGAGCACTCTGGCTGCACTTCTTCCAAAAAAGATCTATTGGTTCTTTTGGCAGTCCATGACACTTTCAGTATTCTCCTCCAACACCACAACTCAAAGGCATCAATTCTTCATTAACAACCTGTGATATGCAAATGATACAACCTTGCTTGCTGAAAGTGAAGAGCACAGCCTTTGATATGGATTACATCTCAATGTCAAGAAAACAAAAATCCTCACCACTGGACCAATAAACAACATTCTTATCAATGGAGAAAAGATTGAAGTTGTCAAGGACTTCATTCTTCTTGGATCAACTATCAACACTCCTGGAAGTAGCAGTCAAGAGATCAGACGAAATATTGCACTGGGCAAATCTGCTGCACAGGAACTTTTTAAAGTATTGAAGAGCAGAGATGTCAGCTTGAGGACTAAGGTGAGCCTGACCCAGGCCATGGTGTTTTCAATAGCCTCATATGGATGCAAAAGCTGGACAGTGAATAAGGAAGACCGTAGAAGAATTGATGCCTTTGAGTTGTGGTGTTGGAGGAGAATACTGAAAGTGCCATGGACTGCCAAAAGAACCAATAGTCTCAGACTCTAGTTGCCTATAAACCTCAGTTGGTGCTGGTTGAATGGTCAGCCTGGTTTCCAGCAAGTCCTTCAGAAAGCATCCACAGACCTCTTTCTGATGACTAGATTCCTCCTCTATGGCTTCATAGCATCTGTGCGGGTCTCTGTCAGATCACTACTCACACGGTAATCTAGTTACATGTGCTGCCCTCTCCCTCTCTCCATTCCACCAGGCAGAATGCCGACACATGGAGACACTCAGTCAGAGCTTGTGGGTGAATGGAATTTTTAAAAGGGAATTGAGGACAAACACCAGTGTTAATCATCTTCTCACAATTATTCATAGTAATTGCACATATAAAGTACTCAACAACTATTGGTTGAATTCAATTGAAAAGCCTGTTTTCCAATGAAATCTTACTAAGCATACATTTTAATGTTGTTGTTGTTGCTAAGTGCCGTCGAGTCGGTTCCGACCCATAGCGACCCTGTACAGGGTTTCCGAGGCTGTAAATCTTTACGGGAGCAGAACGCCTCATCTTTCTCCCGCGGAGCCGCTGGTATTTTAATAGCAGCAGCAGTAATAATAATAATAGCATAAACAGTTTGTTATTTTGACTGTGTTCCAGGCACTATGTTAAATGCTTAATGTACACTTCTGTAATGTTCACATCTATGCTATGCAGTGGTTAAATTACTTTTCCTCATTTCTATCAGAGACCCCAAGAACAGACAGATGAGCTCACCCAAGGTCTCACACCTTGCTTGAGGCATGGCCAGGTTATACTAGGCAGCCTAACTCTAAAGCCAATGCTCTTTTGCTGCAAATTTATTGTTGATGAAAGCACATTATGATATAATGGATTTATGGTATGCAGTCATTGTTTTTCTTCCTAACCACTTGTCCTGGAGTTGGAAATCAAAAGGGAAGGACATGCTCAGCATTTCTCAAGCTGAAAGATGTGATGAAAAACTTCAAGCTCTGATTTGCAATATTGAAGAACTGACCAAGTGGACGCTGGAAACATGTGACCAGAGTTGTATCCTTTCACCATATTTTTTAAATCTATATGCAAAGCAAATAATCCGAGAAGCTGGATTATCTGAAGAATGGGGCATTAGTATTAGAAGAGACTGATTACTGTAGTATTCATATGATATAACTTTGCTTGATAGAAACCAAAAAGATTTGAAATATTTACTGATTAAAATGAAAGACTACACCCTTCAGTGCGGATTGTACCTCAATGTAACCAAATCAAAATTCTTACAAAATAATAATAAATGGAGAAAAGATTGACGTTTCCAAAGACTTCATTTTACATGGACCCATAATCAATACTCATGGAAACTACTGTCAAGAAATTGATCAACGGATTGCATTAGGCAAATCTGCTGCAAAATATATCTTTAAAGTAGTAAGAAACAAAGAAGTCACTCTGAGGACTATGGTGTGCCTGACCCAAGCCATGGCATTTTCTGATGCCTCATCTGCATGTGAAAACTGGACAGTGAACAAGGAAGATGCTGGAAGAATCACTGCATTTGAATTATAGTGTTGGAGAAGAATACTGGAATATTGAAAGTACCGTGGACTGCCAGAAGAGCAAACATCTGTTTTAAAAGCAGCGCAGTCAGAATGCGCCTTAGAAGGGAGGAGAGCGAGACTTTATCTCTGGGTTTCTAGATATATTGTTTGGAGAGATCAACCCCTGGGGAAAGGCATCATGCTTGGTAGAGTGGAGGGTTAGCCAAAAAGAGGCAGTTCCCTACCAAGATGGACTGGAACAGTGACAGCCACAGTGGACTCAAAGATAGAAACAATTGAGGAAGGTGCAGGACTGGGCAGTATCTCATTCTGCTGAGCACAGGGTTTGGTGGGAGTTAGAATCCAATGTAACAATAATAACCAGTTGTTCTTTACATCAACCTCTGATTAGATTTGACCCCAGTGCATTACAGACTTTTAAAATTCAATGCTTGTAAATAGTTGTCCTCGAAATCCTCTCTCTAAAACTGTAATTGTTGAACACACATATAAACAATTTCTTTCCCGCCTTCCCTGAAAGAGCGGGTCCGGCTTCCACTTCCGTAGTTAAGCGATCATGGTTCCGGTTACCCACCCTTTGTTGTCTCCCAGTTGAAGATAAATCATGGAAGTCTCCTTCTCCTCCTACCTCTGTCTGGAAATTCAGCTTCTTAGTGGCCCTTTTATTACTTGTGCATCAGCAGTCACTCCTATCCTGACGGGTCCCCATACCATTTCCTGTCACCCTGATTTCACCCATATTTTTCCATCCCTGGTGTCTAAAGTTTATTCACAATCAAAAAAAAATCTCCTAAAGGGTGTCACCTCCATTTTAATTCATATTCCATCCGTTATTTCTAACCTTAGTAGGGTCA
>NW_006408539.1:17542715-17568687 GCF_000296735.1 Chrysochloris asiatica
TGCATAAGTGTGTGTGTGAATGTGAGTAAACACATGAGTGTGGGAGTGTCTGTGTGTGTCAGTATGTGTACATATCTGAAATAGATCACTTTGTCCACCTTTCCTAAATCCTCTAACTATGAATCTAACCCAATGACCTTCTATCAGCTGAGTGGGATGGTTACTACTAAATCCATGTTTGTGTATGTGTTTCTGCTTTGCTAACCTGTCCAACTTCCCTAAATATTAGCAGAGGAGTCTCTCCAGTGTTTTGTTTTCTTCTCTGAATTTGATTCTCATTCAGAATGCCCAGATTGTGCTGAGAATGAGGAATTTGGGATTTTTCTAACTGAGATAATTTGGGGAGGGAAGACTGAGTTCAGGATCACATGCTGAGTTCAGTATGATAGGTTCTCTATGGTAGAACTGCTACTTTAGTAAGAAATACACTTTCCTTCTTCTTTGGGGCTTTTTTATTTTTATTTTTTAAGTTTCTATCAAAGACATTCAATGTCACTTGCTTGATACTAATGGAAACTGTCAGATTAAATCAAATCATGGAGTCTGTCTAATTGTTTTGTAAATGAACAACCCAAGTCGCTTACATTCAATGTAGCTCTACTTTGTGGAGATTTAAATAGAAAGAATGATTCTTTGGAATAGTGAGTGTGCTCTTTTCAAATGTCCAGACCTACTTGTGCAACATAGAAAGTGCCTCGCTATTCATCTACTTGGCTTATTTGACCCAAATGTGGAGGATAAAAAAGACGTATTCTTAGCCTGTGACGCTACCACCTGCCACTTGCCACCTCCAGGTCAGGTTCTTGAACTGCTATCTAACATAAGCTGAAAGGGAAGAAGGTGGACCTTTAGCTACTGAAAAATGCTATTTTATTTAAAACTTTCCAAACAGTCTTGGATGGGGGTTTCAGCTTGAGTGGCAGTTGCATTTGATGATTTTACCTGGAGTCGTTGCAATGAAAACCAGTCAGTCACTGCCTTCAATTTCTGCTGTGGAAGGCTGGCAGAGATTCTTGGAATCATGATTTCTTTTCTTTTCTGGTTATAGACCGCGCTGCAGATCCTTCTGTAGTCTTACATCCAGAACTCTGTGTATAGGTATGGCCATACCAATTGGTAAGATATTGGATTACTTCTAAACCAAATAACCTTCCACTCATCAGCCAGTTTGTTGCACTATGTGGTGTATGAGTTGCTGCTGTGTTGATATTCCAAATACCAGCAGGGGCAATCATGGTGGTTAGGTTTCAGTGGACTTCCAGACTAAGACTAGACAGAAAGTCTGTAAAGCCTAAGGATCACATAGAACAATATCCAACTTGCTTGTGTTGGATGTGTCATCAGAAGGGGTCAATTTCTGGAACAGGATATCATGCTGAGTAAAGTAGAGAGTCCACGTGGTCATGGAAGATGGTTGGTGAGCTGGGTTGAAATGGCAGCCCAAGGATGAACTTCAACATGTTGGTAGCTATGAGGAAAACAGAGAGTAGGGAGCATTCTGTTCTATTGTGCCTAAAATCACCATGAGAGTCAAATCTATGGCATCTGTCTACATCTCTCTATCTGTCTGTCTATATTAGTTGGAAAATAATCACTGCACCGAGTTTCCCATGAACTCTCCCACCTTCAATAGAAGACCTTCTCCCAGGGCTTCAGGACTTTCCCACTATACAGCAACACAGGGAATAGCCTTGACCCATCAGGGCTCTCTAGACCTCCCATCTTGTTAGGGAACTTCCTCTTTTTTGCTGACCCTCCACTTTACCAAGCATGATGCCCTTCTCCAGGTATTGATCTCTCCAGACAATATATCTAGAAAACCAGATATAAAGTCTCGCTATTCTCCCTTCTAAGGAGCATTCTGACTGCACTTCTTTTAAGACAGATCTGTTTGTTCTTCTGGCAATCCATGGTACTTTCAATATTCTTCTCCAACACTGTAAGTCAAATGCAGTGATTCTTCCATCATCTTCCTTATTTGCTATCCAGCTTTCACATGCAGATGAGGCATCAGAAAATGCCATGGCTTGGATCAGGCATGCCATAGTCCTCAAAGTGACTTCTTTGTTTCTTATCACTCTAAAGATACATTTTGCAGCAGATTTGCCTAATGCAATCCATTGATCAATTTCTTGACAGTAGTTTCCATGAGTATTGATCATGAGTCCATTCAAAATGAAGTCTTTGAAAGCTTCAATCTTTTTTCCATTTATCATGATTTTGTAAGGATTTTAGTTTGGTTTACATTAAGGCACAATCCATATTGAAGGGTGTGATCTTTTATTTTCATCAGTAAATATTTCAAATCCTTTTGGTTTTTAGCAAAGTTGTGTCATATGAATACTACAGACTGTTAATCAGTTGTCCTCTAATATTGATGTCACATTCTTTGGATAATCCAGTTTCTCGGACTATTTGCTCTGCATACAGGTTGAAAAAATATAGTGAAAGGATACAACCCTGGTCACACTGTTTCAGTGTCAAGGCCCGCTGCTCTTCAGATTGTTCAGGTCCTGTATCTTACATATAGTCCCTGTGATGAGAAGTGAAGCTCTGGAGGGGATTGGTTTCAATTGAAGACATACTTTTTATTTAATGACTTGGGTCTCTTATTCTCTATTATAAGTCTCTCTTCTCATTATAGGCTTTATGTGATCAATTTCTTAATTTCTTCATGGGTGCCTTTTTTTTTATTTTTTATTTTCTGGGAAAGTAATTTGTCTCTAAGAACATGCTCAAGCTTCTTTCATTTAGGCAGAAGGAATGAATTGCATTTCTCATTTTCCTTGTTCTTTCAGGAAATCCAGTATTAATACAAAAAAGAAAATTAATACTCAGTTGAACAATAACATTATATGAACTACTTCATATATTTCTCCTACTAAAGAGCTGATCTATTAATTTTAAAATTGTGCTTATTTTAATGTGACTTAATGTTAGAAAGGAGTTCTGGTGTAGTACTGTAGGATAAACATTGGACTGCAAAGTACAAGGTCAGAAGCTTAAATCCATCAGTTGCTACTTGGAAATTCTATGCGGGTCTGCTATGAGTCGGAAATGACCAGATGGCATTTGAAAACAACAACAATATTGTTAGAAAGTACATCAAAATTATTTTGGTGGGAACAAGTGGTAAAAGTATTAATATCCAGCTAGAGTCTGGGTGGTGCTCTGCTCGGTCAAGTGTTTTGGGTGTTGTGAATCTTCAGGATGCTCAGCACACCACTGTCTTCTGGTCAACCTGGTGTATAAATGTGGATCAGAACTCTATATTATTATTAAAGATGAGAAATACTGCAAGCCTTTTTAGTTATCCATGTTCTCTACTCATGAGTCCTCATCTACGGTTTGTAAGCTACTAGATTTGAACTTGAACTTGTTAAAAATTTCATTTTACTTGGATTGATAATCAATATCTAGGAAACAAGCAGTCAAGAATTCAAACGATTTATTGCCTTGGGCAGATCTGATGACTAGGGTGCACCTAGCCCAGACATGGACTTTTCAATCACCTTATATGAATGCAAACACTGGGGAATGAGAAAGGAAGACCAACGAAGAGTTCATGCATTCAAACTGTGGTGTTGATGAAGAAAACTGAATAGACCATGAGCTGCCAAAAGAATGAACAAGTCAGTCTTAGAAGAAATATACCCAGAATGCTCGTTGTTGTTATTAAGTGCCATCCAGACGATTCCTACACATAGCAATTCTGTATAGGGTTTCTGAGGAGCAGCTGGTGAGTTTGAACCACTGACCTTGCAGTTCAAATCAACCTTGCAGTCCAGTGCTTATCTTCCAGAATGCTCCTTGGAAGTGAGAATAGCAAGATTTTGGATTGCTTACTTTCGGAGTGTCATCAGGAGAGATCAATCACTAGAAAGGAACATCATTTTTTGATATAGTAGAGGGCCAGCAAAAAGAAGGAAAGTAATCCCCCAAGTAGGTAACACAACAGTGACCTCCAACATACCATGAGCCGGAAGATAATAAGATCAAGCAGCATTTATTTCTATGAGTTGGATTTGAATTGAGGGCAGTCCTGGTACGGAGCTGCAGGATAAACATTGGACCACTAAACACAAGGTTGGTATTTCAAACCCTTCAGCTGCTCTTCAGAAACCCTATATAGGGTCACTATGAGTCAGAACCAATTCCATGACACTTAACACCACCACCACTACTAGATTTGACTTAGCCAGAACAGCACAAGAAAATCTTGTCATTATTCACTATATTATTTTAATTTTACCTTTAAAATTGAGCTATTCTATTTATGAAAATCCACCACTAGATAGCTACATAGTTCATGAAGAATCATTGCCCTTTCGATTACATCCTTTTCTCATCATCCTTGTAGTCATGTCTCATGAGCAAGTCTAATTTGTAGAATTATTATGATAGACGGAAGTTAAATTCAAAACAGTTGCTTTTTGGTAAAGGAAGTTTAAAACTAGAATAAGATTAAGTGGTGGTGAGAGATGTGAAATGTTGAAATGGTTGCATAGAATGGATACAGTCTTTACATTTTCCATGCATGTCATTGAGAACATACTTTTTTACTCTACATGCCATGGATGATAAGCCAACGTGACTCAATAAGTTGAGTCTTTTGTCTTTGTGTTTCTGATTTCTTGTTCAAGACTCTTTACATAATTTGATCTCAGTGAATATATATCTAATTCTATTTTATTATGAAGTATACACTGTATGCTTTGCTCACCAGGGAATAACTAGGTCCCTTTTCTCTTCATTATAATTTCTATGTGTTTAAATCTTATTTAAGGTTCTGCCATCCTGCCAATCAAAAGAATAATTATTATCACCCATCTGTCCTGCCTTTGCAGTTACCCTTTGCATTAATATTACATACTGAGTGCCAAATAAATTTTTAAAAGAATACATAGATAAATAAGACATTTCTCCCTATAAATAAGCTTGCCTTCCCCATGAGAAGACAGATTTATGTATATATATATATATATGTTAAGTGTTGAAATAGAATCTCAAACAGTGTTATAGGAAGGGAGAGGGGGAATTGAAAGCTCTGTTCTCAGAAATTTAAGAAACTCTCAAGAATGGCGCTGATATTTGAGCTATAATTCTAGGGTGAATATACATTTCTTAGATAAATGAGGGGAGGGAGCAATCATATTCCAGAGGGAGTGACCACCAACTTCAATGATCTGCCTTGTTCATCAGAATGAAATAGGAGAAGGAGCAGGAATTCAGAGAGGTAGATGTTATGCTAAAATAAGGAACCATCTGAACCTTGCTAAGGAGCTCTGGTTTTAGTCTACAGGTAAAGGAGAGCTCATAGAACTCACTGCCAAATATTTGCATCACAATTAGACAATTAGATTGATATGCATGGACCCACATCTTTGCTTGCAGTTCACCTACTCTAACAAGTACTGTGTTATGCTGTCATGGAGGAGAAATGTTACAAAAATATGGAAACATAGTTAAGAAGACAGAAGTACTGTTCTCTTCAAATAATATGTGTGAGTAAAAAGGTGCCATTTTTAACAACTCCCTGTAAATAAAATTCACAATTAAATCCTGGAAAAATATATGGTACTATTTACTTCAAAAAGTAGGGTAGTCATTTCTTTATCATTTTAAATTATAATGGAAAACTGACTTATATATGCTGTGTACCAATTTAACTTGCATCGAAAAAGTATTCATGCTAGGCTTATGTGGCATCTGCTGAGAAATCTAAATTACCCATTGACAACAATCATTCAGATAGGAAACACTAAATCTGTGTAGAAAAAGTCAAAGGAACTGAATTGGGCAGCTGTAGGGTAGAGATGATAAATCATCCATTTATGTCAGAGAAAAATGCCAGCTTGGGCATTGTTGGTATGTCATACGACTCACATTTGAAATACAAAGCTAATGATTTTTCTTTATATATAGCATCCATCCATGAAGGGCTTAAAGAGCATTCATGCAATGGTTTCTCACAATATTTCAGTGGAATAATAGAAAACTTGTGAGTGTAATTTGCAGGTCAGGAGACGGTGGTGATTGCTGGTAAAGTCCTAGAATGGCCGCAGCATCAACTTGCTCAGGGTTTGGTGCAAGACCAGAGAACAAGAGTCAGTTGGCACAAAGTTGTCTTTGAAGTGTCTTCAGCAATTGGGATTGGCTAATGCCAAGAAGGCCAGCAGTCATGCCTTGTTTTAGAATAAAGAAACCTGTGTTGTTGTTGTTAGGTGCCATCAAGTCGGTACTGACCCATAGTGACCTTAAGAATGAAACACTGCCCGATCCTGGGCCAACCTCCCTATTGTTGCCACGCTTGAGTCCATCGATGTTGCCACTTGGCCAGTCCATCTCGCTGGGGGTCTTCCTCTTTAAACCTGTAAGGAACATTAAATGAAAGGTTCTGGAGTCCAGTTATAAAAATTTATTTTAAAATTTTTAACATTTTATTTGGGAATATACCAAATTGCTATGTCATGGGAGCCTAGCATTCAAGAGATTGTGCCAAGAACTTGAATTTGAGAAAGATAAACCTGTTTCCGTTGAGTCAATTCACACTCATAGTGGTCTTTTAAAATACCCTTTAATGAAGTTAGTTGGGAAAAATGGTATAAATTCTGAAAAGCTGTCATTTTAGCAAAGAGGGTCCTTTCGCAGTGAGGATGAATCTGTGATTGGGCTACGTGTCTGTGTAGTCTTTGTAAAGGTACAAATCAAATGCTCTCAGCTTTACGGTGAGGAAGTCTCAACAATATGTGTGTTTGGAAAGTCCAGGTTAAACGTTTGCTGTTAGGTGCCGTTGAGTCAGTTCTGATCCATAGCAACACATGACTCATAGCACAACAGAATGAAACAGTATCCAGTCGCCATCCTCATAACTGATACATCTGAGTCCATGGTGGTGTGTTGCTCCATCTCATTAGGAGTCTCCTTCTTTGCGCTGATCAAAACCTGATATCCTTTTCTAGATACTGGTCCCTCCTGTTAACATGCCCAAATGAAGTTAGTCAAAGTCTGGCCATCCTTTCTTCTCAGAAGCATTCGGGCTACACTTCTGTCCAAGGCAGATTTGTTTGCTTTTCAAGAAGTCCAAGGTGTTTTCAATATTCTTTGCCCATCCAATAATTTGAATGCTTTCATTTTCTCCATCTTCTTTTCTTCATTGTCTAGATTTCACATGCATCTGAGACAAATGAAAATACCATGGCTTGGTTCAGGCACACCTTAGTGCTATAAGCGACATTTTAGCTCTCTAATAACTTTTAAGAAATCTTTGAAATCAGACTTGTCTAATGCACGATATAGTTTAATTTCTTGATGACCACAGCCATTGGCAATGATTGTGGGTCCAAGTAAAGTGGAATTTCCCACAATTTCCATATTTTCTGTTTGTCATGAAGTTGTGAAGATTTTTGTTTCTTTACATTGAGTTGTGTTCTTTACTGAAGGCTGTATTCTTTGATCTTCATCAGCAAATGCTCCAAGTTCTCTCCCTTTCAGCAAACAAGGTTGTAAACAAGATTGTGTTATCTACATATTGAAAGATCTCAATGAGTCTTCCTCTAATCCTGATGCCGCATTATTTTTTCATTTGATGCAGTTTCTCAGATTATTTGCTCAGCATACAGAATGAATAAATCTGGTAACAGGATGCAATCCTGATGCAAACCTTTCTTGATTTCAAATCATATGGTATCTCCTTGTTCTGTTCAACCACTGTCTCTTATTCTATGTATAGGTTTTGCATTAGCACAATTAAGTGTTCTGGAATTTCAATTCTTTGCAACATTATCCATAGTTTGTTATGATCCACACAGTCAAATGCCTTTGCATAGTCAATAAAACACAACTAAATATATTTTCTAGTTTTCTCTGCTTTCAGCCAAGAACCTCCTGCCACCAGGACAAGATATTCCTTATTCTGCGTCCTGAATCTGGTTGCATCCTGAATTTGGCATGAATTTCTGGAAGCTCCCTGTTGAGGTCCTGCTGCAACCATTTTAAATTATCTTCTACAAAACTTAACTTGTGTGTAATTCTAATGATATTGTTCAAAAATTTTCAAATTTTGTTGGATCACTTTTCTATGAAATGGGCACAAATAAGGATCTCTTCTAGTCAGTTGGCCAGGTCGCTGCCTTCTGTCTTCCAAATTCCTTGGCATACATTAAGGAATACTTTGATCCTGCATCAGTTTGTTGAAACATTGCAATTAATATTCTGTAAATTCCCAGATTCATGTTTTTTGCCCCCCCCCCTTTTTTTTTAATAATGCTTCCAGTGCAGCATGGATTTCTTTTTTGAATACCATCAATTCTTGATCATATGCTACTTCCTGAAATGGTTGAATGTTGGCCAATTTTTTTGATACAGAAATAACTGTATATTTCTTATCTTCTTTTGATTCTTCCTGTGTTGTTCAATATATTGCTAATAGAAACCTTCAATATTGCAACCTGAGGCTTGATTATTTTCTTCAGTGTTTCTAGCTTGAGAAATGTTGAGTGTTTTCTTTTCTTTTGCTTTTCTAACTCCAAGTCTTTGCACATTTTATTGTTATACTTCACTTTGCCTCTTTGAGCTTCCCTTTGAAATTTTCTCTTGAATTCTGTAATTTCGTTATTTCTTTCACTCACTTTAGCTACTATGTGTTCAAGAGCAAGTTTCAGATTCTCTTCTGGAATATCCATTTTGGACTTTTCTTTCTTTTTAGTGTCCTTTTGCTTTACGCATGATGCTTTTGATGTTATTCCACAACTCCTCTGGTCATTGGTCACTAGTGTTCAATGCATTAAATCTGTTTTTGAGATAGTTTCTAAACTCAGGTGGGATATACTCAATATTGTAATTTGACTTCCACGGACTTGCTTTAATTTTCTTCAGTTTAATGTGAAGTTGAATATGAGTCATTGATAGTCTGCTCCACAGTTCATCTCTTGCTTAGTTTGTTGTTGTTGTTGTTAAGTGCTGTTGAGTCGATTCCGACGCATAGCCACTCTTGTATAGGGTTTCCAAGGAGCAGCTGGTGAGCTTGAACTTCCGACCTTACAGTTCAAACGGCTCTGTAGTCTGGCACATTAGCCCACAGCACCATGTGTTTAGTCTGTTGATATTGAGCTTTTTCATTGTTTCCTCCCACAGATTTAGTCGGTTTGATTTGTGCATTACATCTGTGACAGCCATGTGTCTAACATGATTTGTGTTGTTAAAAAATGGTTTTTGTAATGAACAAATTGTTGGTCTGGCAAGATCTTATCACATGTTCTCCACCGTTTCCAAATGATCCCTTCTCTTCATTGCCAGACACCAGTAATTATCAATGCATCTTAATTGTATGTCTGGTTAATTTTAAACCCAATTATGTAAGGTTTAGAATTTTGGTGGAAGTACCAGGGGCTGGTCTAAATAGGCTATGGTCATCATTTCTAAATACCTACCCCAAAATGAAAGGTCACTAATTTTCCTAGATCAACATTTTGTCCACTATGCAATCATAATCTTTAATATCCATTGAGTTGCTGTGTGTTTACAATAGAAAAACTTTGCTTTCATTTTACAATATGAGATAGATAAGTTTTAATTTTAAATAAAATGTAAATATTAGCTCAATACTAGCATCTTGTGGTATTCATTGCAATAAAGAAATGAAGGAAGTTGGGAGAGTGTCATAACTTTAATGGATGGTCAGTAGGAATTTCAACATATTCAGGCATACAATGCATCTTTTTAAAATGATCTCTCCAAAAGAGAAATAGGCAGAATAATTCTACAGAATTTCATTTGCACAAACAAAGCAATTAGCAGTAGATCTATTGTTAAACATTGCTAAATTTTTTTTTAAGTTGATAATTAATCATTAACAGTTTGAGAATTGTTTCCATCCCCTCCACAGTTCTTTGTGTCTCTGTCTGTGTGATGAAGGAAAGGGTCACCTCATTACAGGGATCATTTGCATGTATTGAATGGTCCTTTCTAGGCACAGTGCTTAATTCTTTTCATGTTTCATCTGGTGTAGACTTTACATAACCTATTTCCAGAGATACAGTAAAACCTGTAAAATGGAAACCTGTCAGAAAACAGAGATGTGGTAAGAGTGCTTCCTGTCCAAGGTGGAACACTTGTGAGCTCTGGAAAAATAAGGCAGTTCCATTGAGTTCTGGAGCTCACTGGTTTCATTGTATTATCATTGCTTCCACTGTACCAAAGAGAAACACCACCAAACCCAACATACCGAGTTTAGTGGAATTAGCCTTTGACTACATGCCCATTAGCAGAAGAGTTCAGATTAGCACACAGCTTTACAGTGTGTGAGTTCAACCAGGGTTCCTTGGTTCCTGTTGACATTGCCTCACCTCTGTGGGTCTGGGAAGAGGGGTCTAGAGTAGGTTCTGGATTGCCTGTCAAAGGGCAGGAGGCATGACCTCACCTATGGTTGGAGGCATGACTGAGCTGTTGTACCCAATAAGGGCTCTCTTGGTGGTGTCCGTCTCATCTGTTGTTGCAGGGGTTGCTGAGCTAGCAGGATATCACCTCCAGGATAAAGTCAGGAGGGATGAAGGCTCTGGCTGACAAAGAAAGTGGGGAGAATTAGTGAGCTCTCCATGTGCTTCTAGGAGACAGGGTGGACAGTGAAGCTAGGACTGCAGACCCCATATAATAGGGCTCAGTCAGAATCTGCTGTTGGTAGTGTCTTTATATCCATTTGTGTTGTTCACTTGGAAATCCTGGGGAGCAGTCTCCTAGTGGATTTGATTCTATAGGACATGCGAAGCCCCTGGTAACGTTTATAGTTTTATGTCACTCTGGTCCATATGGGGGACAAATTGGAGATGCTACAAAGATGGAAAAGAGTCTATTGCAGTGGGTAGACTCTACTTCAGATGAATTATAAGAAGAAAGTGAACTAGAGGTGAATGGAGAGAAGTGTACACATTGGAGGCATTTTTAGGATTCTAAGTGAATTTTGAGTTTTTAGACCTGAGAGGGGATAGTGTATACACACACACACACACACACACACACACACACATATATATGGAAGTATATACACACACACACACACACACACACACATATATATATACACATACACACACACACACACACGGAAGAGTCAAAAAGTTAAAGAAAATATTCCATTATTTTAATACTATCTTTCCATGAACTATTTAGCATTCTCCTATGTGCAGGACTCAACTTGCAGACTTGCTCCCTTCCCATCCTTCCCATCTATCCCTCACTTGGGGACCAAACAGTCTAACATATACACTACAGGTGACACGTGACAAATGCACTTGTCATGGGACATGGAAAGGTCTGAAGGACCTTGTCTCCCTCTTTCTGTCTTTAAATTGGATCTCCAGCAGCTGACCAAGAGCTACTTAAAGAGCTTCTTAAAGACCAAGAGCTACATCTTTACTGGAATCATTTTCCCTGTCAAGTCCCTTGTCCTCTCACATCCCAAAGTCAAACTTCCACTTACCACTCAGGAGCAACTGGAATCACACCTCCGGTAGCAAGCTGTTTCTGACCGCCATATTCTATATAACAAAATGGACTAATAACATGTCATTCTCATGCTTTCTAATACAACCTTTCAAAATCAAAATGTAGTCTTTTTATTTTCCTGTTTACAACATACATTGGATCCTCTTTTCCTAAATGGCAAACTAGAGCTTTAAGGAGCCTCTGATGTGCAATGTTGCTGCTAACTGAAAGGTCAGCGGCTTCATGGGAGAAGAGACATTGGAGATCTTCTGTAAAGATTACAGCCTAGGGGATCCTATGGGGCAGTTCTAACCTGTCACATGTCATTCTTGTTGTTAAATGTTGTCGAGCTGGTTCAAACTCATAGTGACCCTTAATAGGGTTTCCACGGAGTGGCTGGTGAGTTTGAATTGCTGACTTTGTTTTTAGCAGACCAATGCTTATCTAGTTGAGCCACATCAGGTTGCTATAAGTCAGAATCAACTTGATGGCACCCAACAAAAGCAACAAAAAAGTAGAGCATTACGCTATAGAAATCAGTCTTCTATAAAGTAGTGACTATGTGGAGAATGTGGCATTTGTAAATATATATGTAAAACAACCAAATCCCTTGTCATCTATTTGATTTTGACTCAGGGCAAACCCATGTGTTACAGAGAAGAGATCTTTTGTAGGGTTTTCATGGGTGTACTGGTGTGGTGCTGTGGGATCAGCACTGGACTGTGAGCTATAATGTTGACAGTTCAAACCCACCAGCTACTCCTTGGAAATCCTATAAAGGATAACTGTGAGTCAGAACAAATTTGATGGTACTTAATAACAGCCACCATCTTTAGAGACCATCAGACCTTTTCCCAGAGTGCCACTGGTGGGTTTGAAATGCCAACCTTTTAGGTTAGTGTTGTTGTTGTTGTTAGGTGCCATTGAGTCAGCTCTGACCTATAGTCACAACACTGCCTGGTCCCGTACCATCCTCATAATTGTTGTTATGCTTAAGCCCATTACTGCTGCCACTGTGCCAATCCATCTTATCAGGGGTCTTCCTCTTTTTTCCCCATCCTCCACTTTGCCAAAGATGATGTCCTTCTCCAGGGACTGGTCCCTCCTGAGGACATGCCTGAAGTATGCAAGAAGTCTCGCCATCTGGCATCTAAGGAACACTCCAGCTGTGCTTCTCCCAACATAGACCTACTTGTCTTCAGGAGGCATAGAGCACTTCCAATATTCTTCTCCAACACCATAACTCAAAGGCATCGATTCTTCTACGGTCTTCCTTATTCATTGTCCAACTTTCACATGCATACGGGCCTACTGAAAATACAAAAACTTGAGGCAGATGCCTTTTAGTCTGCAAACTGATCTCTTTTCTCTTGAACCTTTTAATGTCTTATGCAGCAGATTTGCTTAAGGCAATATATTGTTTGATTTCTTGACTGCTGCTTCCATGAGTGTTGATTGCGGATCCAAAGGTTATAAATATAAATTATAAAACTAGCAACATATACATTATAAAAATATAAGTGCATAATCAAATATTTGTTTAATTGAGTAGAGAGATATTTAAATCTAGTTTTCTTGCCATAAAACCTCTGAGGTTTCAGATAAAATGGGCTTTTTTAAATATGCTGGCATTGTTAATTGCTGAGGAGTTGGTTCCAACTCACAGTGACCCTGCACAGGGTTCCTGAGGCTGTAAATCTTTGTGAAAGCAGAAACCTTCATCTTTCTCCTACTTTAAAATTATATTGGACCATATTGGATTCTTGAACTACAAATAAAAAAAGGCTGTTTTAATACAAATACATAAACAATTCTATGATACTGTAAATAAAGTACATGATACCCCTGAAATTGACAAAGAAGACCCTGCATGTTTAGGTCGTTGATTGATGGAAAATCTGGCAACAGGAATGGCAGGGGAGCATCAAAGCTGTCTACAGCTGGTGATTGTTAGCAGGGTAAGGAAAACTAAAGTCCTTTTAGCAGAAAAACAGCATGTGAATAGCAGTTTGGTAATTATATTCAATTTTACAGAAAATAAACAACATTTCTTGAGTTGATCAAGATTTGTTTTTCTTGCATGGAGAAAATATATCTTTTCTCTTTCCCAAGCTAGAGATAAATGCTTTAGTTTTATTTATTAATTTTCCTGGGAGAAACCGTGGAAGAGCTCAGCAGTCCATCTGTCAGCATGGATTTTGTCCTGTTCTGCATACCTTCTAGTCTACCCTATTTCTCTCGCCAAACTGTTTCCTTGTGAAATGGTTCCTCATTATTTATGTAAATTGGTTTTAAATGAGAATGTTTAACTAAAAGATTTGATCTTCACATCATGGCAGCTGTTATAAATATGGCTGCCCAGGATGTATCATCTTCGTTCTTCCAATTTATTTACTTTTCAGATTTATTATCATATTTTAGAGTCTTAGCATAGTGGTTACAAATTGGGCTTCCAACCTCAAGGTTGGCAGTTCGAAACTACCAGCGGTTCTGTGGGAGAACGATGAGGCGTTCTGCTCCTATGAAGATTTACAGCCTTGGAAAGCCTATGCAGGGTCACTATGAGTCGGAACTGACTCCGCGGTACTTAACAACACCATCTTCATGAAAGGAAGGTGTGTATTTGAAATCTTCATGAAAACCTTTTAGACTAAGAATTAGAGCAAAATTATGGAAATAAACACTGAACTCTAAGTTATAAGACTTGTGTTCTAGTTCTAGCTCTCTTAATATTAAGCAGAACATTGTTCCTGTTGTTGTTAGCTGCCAGATTGGCTTTCAATTGAATGGCAAGGTAGACAATTCAAATCACCAGCTTATCCTTGGAAACCCTATACAGGGTTGCTATGAGTCAGAACCAACTTGATGTCACTTAACAATAACAACAACAACAACAACAACGGCATGCCCAGCAAAGCCCTGGTGTGGGTGTTGCAAGATAATGCACTGTACCACAAAGTCGTTTTCAACTGCAAGGCCAGTGGTTCAAGTTCACCTGCCACTCCTTGGAAACCCTACACAGGGTTGCTATGAGTGGGAAATGACTCGAGGGCACTTAACAACAACAACAACAACAACAACATGCCCAGTGGAGCCAAATGCTTGCTGCCTTGTCCTCTGCCTGACCCGTGGTTAATTGGTGATTGATTAGGTGGTTGTGATCACAGGGTTTAAGCCTGCTGTTTTTCAGAAGTAGATAAGGAGGTTTTTCTTACTGGTTCATCTTAAGATTGTTGTTAAATACCTAGGAGTCCGTATTCATAACAATCCTGTATTGGTTTTCCAAGGAACAGCTGGTGTGTGTCTGTAGGATAGGAACTGGACTGCTAACCACAATTGCAGCAGTTCAAACCCACCAGCTTCCTTGGAAAGCCTACAAAAGGTCGCTTTGAGTTGGAACTGAGTCAGTGGTACTTAATAAGAACTTAATTTTAGATTGTTTTTGTTGTTAAGTGCTGTTAAGTCGGTTCAAACTCATAGTGGCCCTGTATAGGATTTCCAAGGAGTGGCTGGTGAATTTGAACCGCTGACCTTACAATTCAAATCGACCTTGTGGTCCAGCGCTTATTTTACAGAGCCACATCAGAACTCCTGGACCACAGCTTTCTGCCTTGTCAACGATGAGTTACAGTCCAACTTCACTTTTTTTTGGTTTCAGCAGTCTGTCAAGATCAGATATAGTCCCATTGGGAATGGAATTTCTATGCTAGGTTAAAGAGAGTATTAGTGTAGGCTGCGTCTTTAGTTCATATCTTTGAGATCTAAAAAGAGCCGATTAAACAAGCAAGCAAGCTGAGATGTAGCAAGATAGGTACCATGTCACATGAGATCACCAAGGAACCAAGAAACAGAAGATGAAGAGAGACAATGACCTTCCTCAGAGTCAATGCAGAAAGAGGGGAAGCCTCCCTCTTCAGGCTGTGCTTGGGACTCAGACTTTTAACCTCCCAAACTGAAAAATCACTTTCTGTTTGTTAAAGCCACCCATTTGTGGAGTTTCTGTTATAGCAGCACCAGAGAACTAAGGCAACTGACTTTCCACATCACAAAAGACATAGCTGCTCCCATTTTACCGCCCTTTTGAGAGCCGTGCTAGGAGGGAGAGTTGAGGATGGCCACCTTCCCTCAGTTTTGAAGAATCACCAGGAAGCCCCCTGAGGGCCTGGCTTGGGATAGGTGCTTTCCCAACCAGTCCACCTGCAAGGCCCTGTGTACTGTTTACATTAGCTCCGTACACCTTGTTACCTGAAGTGATGTGTGAGGTGGGTGTTTCCCAGGAACTCAGTGCTTCACAGGGAGGGCAGTTCCACAGAACGCACTGGAGTGATGCTAGGTAAGCATTTGTGTACATCTACAAATGTATGTATGTATGCTACAGGAAGCTCTTGGCATTCTGTTGTACCATAGAGTAGCCAGGGGAGGCTGTTAGGAGGGACAGCAAGCATGAAGAGAATTACAGGGTGTGACTGGGGTTTTGGAACAGAGTGTGCACCTGTATGTCTCCAAGTCCTTCTCTCCTAGGCCTTGTTGTGCCTGGAGGAGGGGAATTGCAGTGTCTAAGGAGCTCTGGTAGCATAGTGGTTACATGTCGGGCTGCTAACTTCAAAGTCAGCAGTTTGAAACTACCAGCTGCTCCGTGGGAGAAAGACGAGGCTTTTTGCTCCTGTAAAGATTTACAGTCTTGGAAACCCTATGCAGGGTAGCAATGAGTTGGAACCAACTCCATGGCACACCACCACCACCACCACCACCACCACCATGACACAAGTGAAGGAGAACACTCAGTGACAAGTGGAAAGTTCGCGCCTGGGCAGGGGCAGAGCTGTGGTTTTGAAATGTAAAGGTAAAGAACAGCACACTGGTGTTCACTAGATGTGACTTCATACCGCACCTTTGAGTAAGAACATATGGACCCAGACATATCTCTTCCAAGGTTTACAAAATGTTTCAGAAGTAAAAAGTTAAGCTTCATCACTTAAAAAATCAGAATTACGATTTTAAAACCCAGGTTTACATAGGGCTGATGCTCAGAAGATTCTTATTTGATATCTCTATATTGTCAGACATTATCAACATTCAGGGTTCAAATCAAATATACAGAGTCAAACTTATAATGGAAGGTTGCATTTACTAAAATACCAATGAGAGCAAAGGTAACTGCAGGACCAGGAAACATGGCGTTCTGTTATACATTTGAACTGGAGTCTATTCAATGGTAATTAACATCAACAACAGCAACAAAATTACAGTTAATGTTAAAACAGACAGGACTAGAAGGTAGACCTCTCAATTTACACTTCAGTGTTCGTTTCCATAATTTTGCCCTAAATCTTAGCCTAAAAGGTTTTCATGAAGATTTCAAACACACACCTGAGATTGTAACATATGCCATTAGAATAATAAAAATGACAAAACCACTTAATGGTTCTTCTGTCTATACCCTCCTCTTATTTTTGTCTTAGCCCTTTAGAATTTTCCTAATTCCAGAGTCGTGATTGATTTGGATGGGAAATATCAATGTCTTCTACTGAAAGTCTTCAGATTGCCATCTCTAAATGTCAGTGGTGTTGGGTTTTCCCTGAAGGAACAACAACAGAAACAGCCTGTCAGGAAAGCAGTTTGCAGATCAGGTAGCTAACAGAACCCAGAATGCTATTCTTAGCTATGGAGAAGGCACTGACTTTGCAGCTTACGTAAGTGAATGATGTGGCAGCGTTCTAGAAACGAAGAGAGAAATGGAAAATTGGTTAGTAAAGAAGATTGTGCTATAGAAAATTGATCAGTCAGAAATCTTGGCTGTTTTCTCACTAACCCCTGTTTTCCACCAAAAAATAAAAAGAAAGAAAAAGTTCAGAATTGTGCTCTGTTCTGTCTACTGTCATTTGAATCAATTCACCAAAGAGCACTATTGTCTTTATTTAAAATGTTTCAAAGTTGATTATCAAATCCCTAGTCCAGATCAGCAGACACAAAGTGAAGTGACCTCGAAGACCTTGTTAAGGAAACGCTGCTACTCTCACAACTTGTGCCGGCTGAGTTACAGTTAATACAATTTTGGACTATCCTCTCTCAAGCTTCTATGTATTACTTCATAATAATACGAATGCTGGTCAGCAATTTCTTGCCTAATTATTTTTTTGGCACACAGCAATGCAGGCTTCTTTAGTTTTAGCCCCCTCTCCCCAATTTTATTATTATTTTTTTCATGTTCTGTTTAATTGTTTTTTATTCACCAGCTGGTTTGGAATTTCTGTCTGTTTTCTAGCTTTGACTACACAGCGCACATTTGGTGGGTGTGGCGGACTCTTATCTGATGCTTGTCAACTACCATTTTGTTCTGTGTTTTCTTAGTGTGTAAATCACAAACATCACTCTGTTTTTAGGAAGATAATGCTGCATGTGAAACTGGAATGGTTGGAATTAACTTGCAATAAATGACTCCATCTAAATGCAGAGAGTGGCGGGAGTGCAGACCAAATAAAGCCCAAATTAAGCCCAAACCCACTGCCTTCTAGTTGCGTCCTACTCTCCTGCAGAGTAGTGGGGTTGAACCACCTACTTTGCAGTTAGCAGCCCAACATCTGATCCACAGTGCCACCAGGGATCCTGTGCTTACTGATGTTATTGTGGTGAAGTGCCCGTTGAGTCATTTCTCACTCATAGTGGAAACCTGTATAGGGTTTCTGAGGAAACCTGGTAAGTTTGAACCGTCGACCTTGTGGTTTTCAGTTAAGTGCTGATCTTATAGCACCACACCTATAAGTGAGTAAACACTGTCACCTGCCCAGCAAAACCACCCAGGACTGCCATGGACAACTGCACGTAAGAGGACTTTCTAGGGACAGAGGTAGGCAGGGTGTGTGCCCTGGGTGTCATTTAAAAGGGGCACCAATGAGCAGTTTCTATCCCCAGCTGTGAGAATTTAGAACTAATTGCATGAAAGGAGCTCTGGTAGCATAGTGGTTACAAATCGGGCTGTGAACCACAAGGTCAGCAGTTCGAAACTACCAGTTGTTCCGCGAGAGAAAGATGAGGCTTTCTGCTTCCGTATAGAATTGCACCCTGTACAGAGTCGCTATGGGTTGGAACCAACTTGACGGCACTTAACAACAACAACAGGGCTGGGTAGAGTTTTGTTCTTTTGTGTATAGGGTTCCTATGTGGTACCTAACAACAATATTTGAAAGTCATGGTTTCAGTGCTTTGAGGATTTTGTTTTATTTATTTATTTATTTTTTAAACAGAGCTCTATACCTGGTTTTGAAGGAACCCCCATGGCACAATAGTTAAACACTAGGATGCTAATCCAAGAGTTGGCAGTTTGAATCCTCCCTGGAAAAACGCATTGGCGATCTGCTCCAGTCAAGATTGTCCTCTACGGGAACCGTATCATGTGGTCCACAGTCACTCTGAGCAAAGGGGACTACGCAGCCCTGGACACAGCAGTGTGTCTGCATTGTACTCCATGAGTTTATGGGAATGAAGTTTTGGAAGGCTAAAGTTCATGGAAAAATTAAGAAAATAAAAATGAGAGAAACACAATATAAATGCATAATATAATAAAAATGATGTAAAGAATGTTCTTTGGAGTCCTGGTGTGGTGCTGTAGTATAAATACCAGACAGTTAATCTTAAGGTCGGTGGCTCAAAGCCACCAGCTACTCCTTGAAAACCCTATACTGGTTCAGTATAAGTCAGAACTGAATCAACAACACTTAACCACAGTAACAAAGAATGTCTTAGGTTTTGAGATGGACTATCTTGAAGAGAATATTAATATAGATATTAATATCTACAGAATTAAGTGCTGACTTAAATTCTATGATACTACAAGGAGGAAACTCATGACCAGGGGAGAATAGAAGGGATAGACTAAATGTTTGGATGTTTAACAGGTGTTTTAAAGACTTACGCTCTTTGTTTCCTAGGGCACCCAGAGCAGAATACCAAACATTGAATATCTTTAAAGAACAGACATGGAGGCTAATGGTCTGAATTCTGCCTGAGATTCTAGGGACGATCCTTCCTCAGCTCTTTGAGTTTCTGGCATCTCAGGGGCCCCTTGGCTTGCAGCTGCAGTATGGCTTTGTCCTCACATGGCAGTTTTCCTCTTGTGCATCTTTCTGCATTGTTTTTTTTTCCCTTAAGGATGATGCCCAGATTGGATTAGGATGATGGATAATGTGTTTATTTAGCTGATGACATATCCAAAGACTCTGTTTTCAAATGGAGTCCTGGTGTGGCGCTGTGGGTTAATGCACTGGACTGCAAAGTCGGTTTGAACCACAAGGTCAATGGTTCAAGCTCACCAGCCACTTCTTAGAACCAATTCGATGGCACTTAGTAACAACAGGGGTTAGAACTTCAAAAGACATCTCTTTTGGGGATACAATTCAATCCATAGCATTTGGTATATGAAGTGAGTGTGGATTCTCCTTTATTTAGAGATGTTGATTAGTGTTTCAGCTTCAATTCCATTATTCACATGCCAGGAGACCTTGGGCAAGTTAGTTACAACTGTGATGATGTTGTTATCGACTTCATAAAGAGGTTGTGAAGAGATGGTTTATCTTTAAAATACGTTGTACACAATAAAAATGATAAAGTTTGAGTTGTTAAAACCGAGCTCACCTGGATATATTGTGACTGCTGTCCTTAACAGTTCTAGTCTCTTCTGGTAATTCAAAGACTCACTTATTTTTCAGAAGCGGCATTTTTTTTTTTTTTTTTTCTAATAACTTTGGTATGATACTCACGCACATGAAACAATGTGCTTAAGCATTATCTGCATACTTAAAATGGGAATATTCTCACTTCATGATTAATGTGAAGGTGAGAAGCTAGCTAAAATATTTATGGCATGTTTAAGGCTGATTAATCTTATGATCTTGCAAACCTGATCTGTTTCACAGTTTCTAAGCTAAAATAGGATATACGTTAATGAGCTATAAAGGCCTAGGAATGAAATTTCCTCAAGCTTCATATTTGTATATGGTTAAGCATAAGAATTGGCATTTTGCTGGCAGAGATGTGGTTCAGACTCTGCTGTCTGTGTGCATTGGTGGGTGGGGAGTTGGTGTTTGTGTTCAACATGCTCCCCAACAATTTATCCAAATAATTGAGAGTTGTAGTTTTATAACTGGCTGAAGAGGATTAAATATGCTAGGGTACACAGGCCCGGTTGGTTGGGAGAGGCACAGATAACTTTGATGAACTGAATGAGGTTATTGCCATTGTTATTAGGTGCTATTGAGTTAATTCCACTCATGGTGACCCTATCTTTGAACAACAGAATGAAACATTGGCCAGTCCTTGAGCAAGCCTCACAATTGTTACATTTGAGCCCATTGCGGCTGCCAATGATCAGTCTCCTGTTCTTCACTGACACTCCACTTTGCCAGTCATGGTATCCTTCTTCAGGGACTGGTCCCTTCTAGTAACATGTCCAATGTATGAGAGATGGGGTCTCACCATCCTCCCTTCTAAGGAGTATTCTGGCTATACTTCTTCTAAGACTGACGTGTTTGTTCTTCTGGCAGTCCATGGTACTTTTAGTAATCTTTTCCAACACCGCCATTGAAACACATCCACTCTTCATAGTCTTTCTCATTCACTGTCTGGTGTTCACATACTTATGAGGAGATTGGAAACACCTGGTGTTGGGCAGGTGCACTTTAGCTCTCGAACTAGCATTTTAGCTCTTGAACGATTTAAAGAGGTCTTTTGCAATAAGCCATTTGATGTCTTGACTGCTACTATTCAATGAGTTTGGGTTGTGATTCAAGCAAATTGAAGTGTTTGATAACGTCAATCTTTTTCTCCATTTATTATCATGTTATTTATTAGTCCATTTGTGAAGATTTTTGTTTTTTGTACATTGAGGTGTAATCCACATTGAAGACTGGAGTCTTCGATCTTCATTGGTAAGTATTTTAACTCCTGTGCACTTTCAGCAAGGGAGGTTGTGTCATCTGCAGATTGCAGATTGTTAATGAGTCTTTTTCCAATTACGATGCTATGTTCTTCATATAATCCAGGTTCTTGGATTATTTGCTCAACATACAGACTGAATAATTGTATGGTGAAAGGACACAACTATGGTGCACACCTTTCCTGACTTTAAACCATTCAGTATCACTTTGTTCTATTCAAACAACTGCCTCTTGGTCTATGTACAGTTTCCTCATGAGCACAATTAAGTGTTCTGGAATGCACATTCTTTGCAATATTATCCATTGTTTATTATTACTCACACAGTGGAATACTTTTGCAATGTCAATAAAGCATAAGTAAACATCTTTCTGGTAGTCTCTGCTTTTGAGATAGCAACTCATTGTTTTTAGAATCAGAGTAACTAGAGGACCAGGGCCCAATGACATTGGAAATGTGTTTTACAAAGAGGGGCCATCAGCTTCTTGACACAAGCAAGTGACAAACGACATAAGTAGAAGATACCGTATTCCCTTGCCTTCTGAAATGGACTCTGGGGATTGCTGAGTGTCTAGACATCAAGTGATGGCAGGACTGTGGGTCACAGAGACCTTGACGCAAGGCTGGTGGGGGCAGTACTGAGTGAGATAATGTTTATTTATTACTCTCGGACCCAACTATCCGACTCCATATGAATAACTAGTGAAATCTTCACTGTGAGGAAGAGTGTAGTGGAAACTGATCTAGCCTTCATAACTGGGAGACTGGATGAGTAAAAGTGAGTGGATATCTACCATGAACACCACACAGCTGTGGGAGCAACAAATCACAGTGAACCCTGTGAGAGATGGAATTTGACAGCACTATCTTTGCATTTTCAGGTCTCAAAAGTTGTCCACCTTTGACAAGGTACAATCTTACATTTTTCTATTGCTTATTTTAGTTGAGGTTTTCTTCTCTGACAGGTTTCTACCTAACACTGGTTCCAGCTTTCACAGGTTTTACTGTATATGTGCATATTGCAACATGGATTGCTTTTTAAAATAAAGTGTTGAGTACAAGAACTGAGAATAGAATACAATCTATAGTTTATTATCATTTACTGAAATAAAAATGACCTATCTTGAAGGACAAACATATGCAAAGAAACACATCAAACACAATGGGTGTCCCAAGAGGAAGGGGCGGAGGTTGCCTGCGTTCAACTACAGACCAAGGAGTGCATCTGGTTGTGGGCTATCAGCTATGATATCACTCAATTCTTTCTGTTTAAATTATCTCCTTTACTCCATTTCATTTATACATAGGATTCCACCCATTTGTTCAGCAAACCTAGATGAATTTTTAAATGTAGTAATGGTGGTAGTAGTGGTGGTGATGTACCATAGAGTCGGTTCTGACCCATAGCAGCCCTGCGTAGGGTTTCCGAGGCTGTAAATCTTTACAGGAACAGAAAACCTCATCTTTCTCCTGTGGAACTGCTGGTAGTTTCGAACTGCTGACCTTGAGGTTAGCAGCCCTACTCGAAACCACTATGCTTATAAAGAACTAGGATGGCTTATAAAGAACGACAAAAATCTAATTTTTTTGTAGCTCTTTTTTCTAAATCTATTGTAATTAGTTGTTGTTGTTAAGTGCTGTCCAGTCAGTTCTGACTTATAGCAAGCCTGTATAGGGTTTGTGAGGGTTGGCCTGTGAATTTGAACCTCCGACCTTGAGGTTCAAACCAACCTTGCAGTCCAGTGCACTAACCCATAGTGCCACACCAGGATGGCCCAAACCAAACCTACCAAGCCAGTGCTATCGAGGTGACTCAGATCCAGGGTGACCCGATGGGTCAGAGAACTGTCTCAAACTGTTTCCGAGGCTGAAATCTTTATAGACACAGATTGCCACATCTTTCTCTTGCAGAGCAACTGATGGGGTGAGTAGCCACATGCTTTAAACTCTTTAACCACTGTGACACCCGTACTGTCTATATATGTCCCAGTATCTGAGAATTAATTATACATGGTATATATAAAATTCTACTTAAAATATGCCAGAAATCTGGAAAATCTTTGCAAATAGAGGTGGATTTCATAGGTAATATTTGCATTCTGGGAACACCTCGTGTGTCTCCTGTTCATGAATTACTCAGTGCCTGGAGTTTATACAGAACCAGGCCTCTTTATCAATCAACCCCTTTTCATGTGTTCCTTGGGGTCAGTGCTGTTAGGCAAAGGAAAACCTCTCCCTTCTACGTAGCTTACTGAATTGTTTTTCTTTTCTTCTTCTGTCTAACCAACCGTTTCTTAGATATATGGGAAAATGACTAAAGCAGTTTAATTATTCATGTTATATCGAATTAGGTCTTGCTGTCCATCACCTTTGCTCTGTAGTAAGTAGAATAATGGCTCCAAAGATGGTTACATCCTAAACAACCACATTTAGGACCATGTTATTTTACATGTCAAGGGGAGATTAAGGTTTCAGATAGATTTAAATTTGTGACTCAGACGATTTTTAGGTAGGGAGAGGAGACTGAATTATCCAGGTGGGCCCAAGGTAATCATTTGTTGTTGTTGTTGTTAGGTGCCATTGAGACAGTTCCGACTCATAGCAACCCTATGCACAACAGAAAGAAACACTGTCCCCTCCTGCGCCATCCCCACAATGTTTGCTACACTTGAGCCCAATGCTGTTGCCACTGTACCCATCTCATTGGGGGTTTTCCTCTTTTTCACTGCACCTCCACTTTACCAAGCGTGATGTCCTTATCCAGGATCCCTCAATATGTCCGAAGTATGAGAGACAAAGTCTATCCTGGCTTCTAAGGAGCATGCAGACCGTACTTATTCTAACACAGATCTGTTTGTTCTTTTGGCAGTCCATGGTACTTTAAATATTCTCCTATGACGTATTGCATTAGGCAAGTCTGCTGCACAAGACCTTTTTAAAGTGTTGAAGATCAAAGATGTCAGCTTGATGACTAAGGTGCACCTGACCCAAGCCATGGTATTTTCAATAACCTCATATGCATGTGAAAGCTGGACAGTGAATAAGGAAGACCGAAGAATTGATGCTTTTGAGTTATGGTGTTGGAGGAGAATATTGAAAGTGCCATGGGCTGCCAAAAGGACCAACAGGTCTGTGTTGGAAGAAGTGCAGCCAGAGTGCTCCTTGGAGGCCAAGATGGCCAAACTTCGTCTCTCATACTTCTGACATATTGTCAGGAGAGACCAGTTGCTGAAGAAGGATATCATGTTTGGTAAGGTGGAGGGTCAGAGAAAAAGAGGAAGACCCCCAACGAGATGGATTGGCAAAGAGGCAGCATCAGCAAGCTCAAGCATGGCAATGATGGTGAGGTTGGCCCAGGATCAGGCAGTGTTTTGTTCTGCCGTGCATAAGGTTGCTATGAGTCAGTACCAACTCGATGGCACCTAACAACAACAACACCACCACCACCATAAATCAAATGCATCAATTCTTCTATGATCTTCCTTATTCATTGTCCAACTTTCACATGCATATGATGCTATTGAAAATACCATGGCTTCAGTAAGTCCTTAGTTCTCAAACTGGCATCTTTAGACTTGAACACTTTGAAGAGGTCTTGTGCAGCAGATTTGCCTAATACTATATGTCATTTAATTTCTTGACTGCTGCTTCTATGACTATTGATTGTGGATCCAAGCAAAATTGAGTCTGACAGTTTCAATCATTTTTGTATTTATTGTGATGTTATTTATTGGTCCAGCTGTAAGGAATTTTGTTTTCTTTACAAAGGGCAATCCATACTGAAAGCTGAGGTCTTTGATCTACAAAAGTATTTCAAGTCTTCTTCACTTTCAGCAAGCAATATTAGATCATTTGAATATCACAAGTTGTTAATGTGTCTTCCTACATCCTGATGCCATACTCTTCTTCATACAGTTCAGCTTCTTAGATTATTTACTCAGCATACAGATTGAAGAAGCATGGTATAAAGAATACAACCCTGGCACACACCTTTCCTGACTTTAAACCATTCAGAATCTCCTTGTTCTATTCAAGTGATTGCCTCTTGGTCTATGTACAGGTTCCACAATTCAGTGTTATGGAATATCCATTCTTCACAATTTTATCCATAGCTTGTCATGGTCACACAGTGAAAAGCCTTTGCATATAGTCAATACAACACAGGGAAACATCTTTCTGGTGTTCTTTGCTTTCATCCAAGAGCCATCTGACATCAACAATGATAACCCTTATTCTACATCCTCTTCTGGATCCATCTTAAACTCTGGCAGTTCCTTGTCAATGTACTATTGCAGCCCTTTTTGCGTAATCTTTAACAAAAATTTACTTGCATGTGATCCTAATGCTACTGGCCAATGATTTCTGCATTCTGTTGAGTCACCTCCCTTTGGAATGGACACAGATAAAGATCTCTTCCAATCTGTCTTTGAAATGTCCTGGCTTGGGTAAGTATGGGCCTCTTGTGCTGCCATCAGTTTGTCACAATCCGTATTCCATCATTTCCTGGAGTCTTGTTCTTTTCCAGTGCCTTCACTGCATCTTCAACTTCTTCCTTCAGTAC
>NW_006408539.1:17588792-17589857 GCF_000296735.1 Chrysochloris asiatica
TCTTTGAAGATGTATCTTCTGTCACTCTAGCTGTTCCAGGCTAGTCTGCTTGTCCTTTCTAGTGGGAATGTTCCACCTCAAACGGTTCTGGATGGGACTCAGGATTCCACCTAAGGTCCTATACACTGCAAAGACTTCTCAAGAGGCCTATTTCACTGGCAAGTTCTAGAACCCCTTTTAGGTATTCCAATCAGTTATAGGCTGAAGACGGGCTTATAAGCTTTATATAATCATGTTTCTTAGTATTCCTTCCTATCCCACTCAAGTGTCTATTTTACAATAGTAGGCAAGGGAAACCAATATTCATAAGACAGTCAAACATCTAAGTATTATATACCCCCTTCAAACTATGCCTAGATTCCTGTATCACAGAGCCCTGTTGTTCCAAGTTTGAACATGCATCACTATTTACTTCTGTCCTATTTAGCCCATGCAAACCTGTCTCAGTATTTCCCTATCTACCTTGTTCTTCCACCCTCTTCCCCTTCTTGTATTGCTCTCCCAAACACCTGAGCTATGATACGTCTGCCCCCTACCCTGTGATTTACCATTGCCTCCCTCCACCTTCCGCTAATGCCCCCACCCCAACCCCACCGTTGGGTTACCTTATATTCCATTAATTTTTCCCTCCATTTAAAAAGACAGCCTAGTTTATCCTGTAATCTATCTGACCTACTCATCACCTGGATCTCTATTCCTAAGTGTTTACCTTCTTTCACACTGTAATTGTTTTGATAATACACTGACCTCTGAGATCTATGAATTTGTTCTTATAGTTTTGTTCTGTTCTCAACTCTTCAATTTCCCAATTCAGTTCTGGGTGGTGCTGCCACATATGTCAGTCTCTGGTTGTTATCTCTTCTTGTTGGTTCTCAGTCCACAGAATTCACTTTAAGATGTTTTGTAGTGTAGAGTTGGCTTTGGCAAAATCCATTAGCTTCTGTTTATCCTGGAATATTTTGATTACACTGTCATATTTAATTGACAGCTTTCCTGGATAGAGGATTCTTGGTTGGCAGTTTTTGTTTTTTTTTTCTTTCAGGGTTTTATATATGCCTCCCCATA
>NW_006408539.1:17589957-17602761 GCF_000296735.1 Chrysochloris asiatica
ATGAGGGAAAAATAGCAATGAAACTGCGAGCTAAGCCCTACCACATTCAATAGATTCCTGTTAACCAGATGGAGACCTAGTTGGTCAGCAGAGTGGCAAGACCTGGGGATTCCTTGGCCCAGAGTCAGTGACATCGCCACAGAGGACTAGAGTGGAGAGTGAAGTGTCCAGCTGATAAGACTAGAGAGCATATGCATAAGGACACCAACACTTGCAGATAATACCCACTTGACCTGGCTTTAATGGCTGGATGATCAGAACTCAACTAGAAGAAGAAAGAAGAGGAAAAAAAGAGTAATCTGATACAATTTGATGAACTTGACTTACACCTATGGATGCAGTAGCTCAAAAGAGGAAATAAAATTTTACAGTGAGGATCATTCCCACCCCTCGATCCACAGGGTAGACAGGGATAAACAACTTGGACATTGGCTACCCAAAATCAGGGAGCTACAAAGGCAAGAAGTGACTGGCTTACAAACTTTCAAGAGGGAGCCTAGATCCAGGGGGCACGGAGGAGGGTGGAATCTCCATTGAGTGGTGTTCAATCTGTCTGGAATGGGCTGATGAAAGGAGATGGGGAGATAGTATTCATGTGGCACAATAGTGAATAATTGTTATCAGGACTGATTGTGAGGGTTGGAAATGTAAAGGTGGACATTTGTAGCAAAAGGAGGGCAGTGATTGACTTTGCAGTCTAGGAATGGATGTCCTTAGGACCATCAAGGCAGAAGAGTGGAGTGCGGTACCCTACCCAGAGAAACAGTGATGCCAGAGATGGAGGCAGAGATGATGACAGGGAGAGAGGGAGTGGCTGGGGACTCTGGGCCCAGAGAGGGAGAAAGGCTGTGTGCTGATGACCAGGGGGCAGGTTTGCAGGATATATCCTTTGGTTGGTTAATGATGCCTGGAGGGGATTGTAACCATGGCACTGAAAGGATATATAAGATAGGATGAATGTAAAGCTAATGTTCTCCCACGTAAACTATCACATAGTTCACAATAAAGCATTAAAACAACAACAACAACAACAACAACAAAAGATCATAAAAACTGAACAACTGCTCTACTGAGGGAATTGTTTTTCTTTCTGTAGAGTACACTTGTTTTTAAAAGCTATGAATTTTTGGACTTTAAGTAGGTTTCAAACTAAACTAATAGAACAAATAGAGTACTTAGTCATTCTAAAATGAAGAAAAAAAGTCAGTGTAAAATATTAATATTTCATGGATAGAACTAACCCCAGGCTAGTCCTAGTAATTAGAAAAAGAAAAAAAAATCTTTAAAAGAGAATTAACTTTTAATATTCTAAAGTTTTAGTCAGAACTGAGTAAATTTTGCCTAAGGCTATTTAGTAACCAAAGGAAATGATGTTTGGTTATTTCTAAGTTAAGAAAGATTTTGGAGAGATATTATTTGACCACTTTGTCAGTAGTCGTTCATGTTAGTTATTAAAAAAAAGTTATTTTTTAGAGTATGTAATGTTCTAAGATAAGGAGCTCTGGTAGCGTAGTGGTTACGAATCAGGCTGTGAACCGCAAGGTCAGCAGTTTGAAACTACCAGCAGTTCCACGGGAGAAAGATGAAGCTTTCTGCTCCCGTAAAGATTTACAGCCTCAGAAACCCTGTACAGGGTCGCTATGAGTCAGAACCGACTCCATGGCACCACGGCACATGACCAATGTTCTAAGATGGTGACAGGAGTTCTTTTATCTGTTATGTGATTCTTTGGAAAGACAATTTGAGAGATCTTCAGCTAATTCCTGAGGAGTTACTTTTACCTTGGTTTCTATCCCAAAGAATTTTTTACTTTTGTCCAGGTTGATTGACATTTTCTGGGCAGTTTGTAAACATTTTAAGGTTTTGTTTGGGCCTGGACTGCAGCTTGTCCAGTGATTGGAATGTGTCCTGCAGGACTGATCAGAATCACACTATGTAAATGAAGTGTCTGTGGCCAACCAAGAGGGGCTTGGTTAGTACATGGACTTGGTTGGTGTGCCAGGCCTTGAAATTGGCAAGAAGTTTGAGTAGTTAAGCATCCAGACCCACTGAGGGTTTTTAAGATACAGAAGAAAAAGCGAAAGAGAAGAGCAGGAAGAAGTAGAAGAAAGAAGAGAGGAGAAGCAGAGAGAGAGAGAGAGAAGGCACAGAACTTCCTAATGAGTTATGACACCAATCAATGCTGTGACACTGAAAAGCAGGCAGAGGCCAAGAAGGGGACCAGAGGCAGAGCTGGGGAGGACTGACGGTGGAGCTGAGGGGAGCCTTCCTGAGGGGTGGGCAGAGGGGCTTCTCCTAGGGGGTTGGAGGGGCCTGTCCTGGGGTGGGGGTGGAGGGGTGGAGGGAGGGGTGGTGACAGTGGCTGAGAGCACTGTCCTGCACTGAAGAAGGAAAGCTATGCTTGCTCCCTGATCCTGAGGTGTAGCCAGTGATTCTGGGCATTATCTTCCCTGAAGCAAGGCAGGTTCTGATGCTCCTGCTGTTGCTAAATGCCATGGATCTGGTTCCGACTCATAATGACCCTGTATAGGGTTTCCTAGGAGAAGCTGGGGGTTTGAATCACCAACCTTGAGCTTAGCAGTCCAGTGCTTAACCTCAAGTGTCACACCAGGATCCCAAGTAGCCCATTGTGCAGATGACAATGTGAGTTTCCACCTTGAGACCTCTGGTTTCCCAAGAAATGGTTCCCAGGATGACATTTTTCTAAATTCACCAGTTATTAATTTAACTGGACTATTTATGTGTGTGGATTTGTGATGTATGCTATGACCACTGAGTGTGGGTTCAGGCCACATCTTAAGTGACCATGTGTCTTCTAGGTGGATACTGGGGAGTTGGGAGGGGAGAGCTGGACTCTGTGCTCTGACATCACTCCCCAGGAGGCAGTCCATCTGAGCAGCATGGACAGATCCACCTGGACAGGTAAATAGAGAGTTGTACTTCTAACTGTTCACTTCAGCATGCATGGGCAAAGAACTAGGCAGCCTCAAGAGGTCTAAATCTTTGGAAAGACTAGGTAATCAAATGTGGTATTTAAGCAGAGTTATGCTTTAACTTAAGCTATGGTAGGATAAAGTACTAGACATGCTAGAATTTCTCTGGCACATTTGAACCTATTTTGAAAGGCAAGGTTTAAGTATGTATGTACTTGTTATATTGAACCTCCTCTAAATTAATAAGTAAATCTCCTGTTGAAACCTGAAAGAGATGTTTTTAGTTTAACTTCACATATTAGCAAATTATCTGTATTCTTTTCAGGATGCTGTTTTCTTTCTGTATTTCAACAAAATTATTTTTTATACTATTTTCCCAACTTCAAGAAGTACACTTAGAAATTACATAAGGGATAGCTGTACATTTAGTGTAATGGAAATCATAGCACTTACTTTGGGGTTCAATGATTTTGATTACCCACCAATATCATATATAAATCCTTTAGAATATACACTAAGTATTATGCTTAACAAGGAGCTCTGGTAGCGTAGTGGTTACGAAACGGGCTGCGAACCGAAAGGTCAGCAGTTTGAACCTACCAGCTGATCCGTGGGAGAAAGATGAGGCTTTCTGCTCCCGTAAAGATTTACAGCCTCAGAAACCCTGTTCAGGGTCCCTATGGGTCGGAACCGACTCAACGGCACTTAACAACAACAACAAATTATGCTTAACATGGAACTGAGAGACTCAACATTAATTCCACTTGTTGTTGTTGTTGTTAGATGCTGTCAACTTGGTTCCAACTCACAGAGATCCTATGTACAACAAAACGAAACATTGCCTTGGCCAGCTTAACCATCTTTGCTATGTTTGAGCCCATTGTTGAAGTCTCTGTGTTTATCCATCTTGCTGAAGATCTTCCTCATTTTTTGCTGACTTTCTAATTTACCAAACATTATGTCCTTCAGGAACTGGTTCCTTTTGATAGTATGTCCAAAGAACAGGAGACAAAGTCTTGCGATTATCAACTCTAAGGAGCATTCTGGCTACTTAGAGCATACTGGTACTTCTTCCAATACAGATGTGTTCATTCTTCTAACAGTCCATCACATATTTAATATTCTCCCCGACACCAGAATTCAAATGCATTCTTTTTAGTCTTCCTTTTCAATGGTCCAGCTTTCACATGCATATAAATTGACTGAAATTCTATTCTGCTTAGAAAATGAATACTTCTGAATACCTTCAAGCTAATTAGATACTTTATCAAGAGTTATAGCAAGTATGTGTGGCAAAACTCTGGTAGCATAGTGGTTACGAATTGGGCTGTGAACTGCAAGGTCAACAGTGAAAAACTACCAGCTGTTCCGTGGGAGAAAGATGAGGCCTTCTGCTCCCATAAAGATTTACATCTCAGAAACCCTGTACAGGGTTGCTGTGAGTTGGAACCGACTCCACAGCACATACCACCACTAACCTATGAGAATTTTGTAGTCCTGGAGTGGTGCTATGGCCTAATGCATCAGACTTCAAAGTTGTTTGAACTGTAATGTCGGTGGTTCAAACTCATCAGCTGCTCCTTGGAAACCCTATACAGGGTCGCTATGGGTTAGAATTGACTTGACGGTACTTAACAACAACAACAATGAGAATTTTAAGTTGCCCAGATAGAGCAGTAGTTAAGAGCATTCCTGCTAAACAAAAGGTATGTGGTTTGAACTCTGTATGGGAGGAAGAAAGGACAGTTTGTTTCAGGAACTATTGTAACCTTAGAAACCCTACTGAGCAGTTCTACCGTGTCCTGTAGTCACTGTGAGTAGAAATCCACTCAATGTACACAATACAAGACTGTTAGGCATAGAACTAGTATGATTCTATAGTACTACTAAAGGTGGATCAAATGCCTCGAATGCCTTTAGGTGAGGTGAATTATTGCGGAAATTGACACATACATGTCTAAAAGTATCATTTTCCCTAAGTGACTCGATAAAGTGACATTTATTCTGACTTGGTTTTAACATTGTAAGTAAATTAGGCTCAGAACATATTGACTTTATATATACACTCTAAATGATGCTCCAATACATAACTATATATTTTTATAACTAATCTTATCATGTTCTTAAATCCTTTTTGTGCTGAAAATGGCTAGATATCAAAATGTCTCAGTTTTTCCTGTTTTAAAATTTAGTCCATTTGAGTTACTTACTTAGTAGTTTAGGTTGGTTTCCCCTGTTTCCATTCTCCCCATATTGCATATGGACGCAAAAGGAAATAGACGTACTGTAATGGCATGGGCTTCTGGTGTGCCACTGTGGGTTAATGCACTAGACTGAAATGTCAGTTTGATCTGCAAGGTTGGCAGTTCAAGTTCACCAGTCACTCCTTGGAAGCCCTATACAGGGTTGCTAGGGTCGAAACATGCTCAAAGAAACTTAACGACAACATAATGGCGTGCGCTGATGGATGGAGGATGACTGGGAGGGGAGCTGCCTAAGAATTCAAAGTTGTTGCCATTCCTAGCTTGTGTTCTCATCTTAGTCAATACTCAATTCTCCCCTGCTTCTTCAGCCTAACCTTTCTCTAGGCTTTGCTGCTGTGTCTTCTACCACGTCCTCTTGTTTCCAGGTTTTTGTGATCTACCTTTTGGTCCTCTGCTATGATGTCAGTTTGCTCTTTAATAATATATAAAATTGTGTCTCTCTCACAAGTGAGGTCACCAGGAAGCACCACGTGCAGTCTTACCCACTCTCTCTGGGACAGTCAGAATACCTTAGGGAAACTGCCTCAGACCAGTGCAAATGAGCACCACTCTATAGTTTCCACTTGAGTGTCCAAACTCTGCCATGTTGGATGCAATGCCATGCGGAGCGCAGGGTTTCCCAGGAGGTGTGGGACCTTCTCAAACAGTGTCCAGGATCATAAGCAGGGCTCTAACCAGTTCCTCCTGGTTCAGTCATGGTTGATGAGTGAAAAGTGGAAAGAACCTGAATTTGTGAGATGTGGACAAACACGAATGATGACTAGAGAAAAGCAGAATCAACAATCTGCTAGAAATGTACTTTCACTCTTACAAAGCATTAGCAGCATGTGGACTGCCTAGCAACCAAATCTTTTGACTGGTAGAGATTTGAAACAGTGGTGCCTGGCTCCAAGATGGCCGCCCTGTAAATGTGTGTCTCTCTTCATAGCTTGCTAATACTCCAACGTGCTGCATCAGGCTCCTGAGAGGACCTACTGTGCTTCTTTGGAGTCTTCAACTCCAGGCTTCAACTCATTGTTTTTCCTGTTACGATTATTGTCCCTCTTCACCCAAATTTTAAAAATGTGTATCACTTCTGATTGTGCTTTGTCAGCTATGATTGAACCGATGAGAATGGGTTTGAAGCCTCCTTTCTAGGTTCTCCATCAGCCTGCCCTCCCCCCCCCACCAGGTGTTCCTTAGGGGAGATCTGTATTGTGCTCTTTCTCTGAAAGTTCAATTCCGAGGGGAAGGAGATAGAGGATAGTGAAGTTTTATTTCATGCCTCCCTTTTTTGGGCTATACTGCTTGAGCCCATGGTGACCAGAGGAATTGTTTCCTGTGGGTAAAAGCTTTCTTTATCACACGTATCTGTGCTGCTTCAATAACACTAATTGTAGAACTATGTTCTGATTTCTAATCCTTGCTCTTAATACAAAATGCATAGTTTAAAATGACTTATTTTTGTTATTTATATATAAAATCTTTCCATCTTTCCTCATCTAGGCCAGTTTTCCAGCTGCTTTCATAGACAGTAATATAAACCAATAGCCAAATCCACTGCCAGGGAGTTGATTCCAATTCCTATCGGTCCTATGCAGGACTTCTGAGACTGTAAGTCTTTACGGGAGCTGTCCTGTCTTTCTCCCACAGAGTAGCTGCTGTGTTTGAAATTCCCACCTTGGGGCTAAGAGTCCTGCGCTTACCCCACAGCACCACCAGGGCTCGCTCGTTAGAAGGGAACGTAAGGGTGTCTAAGTAGGAGCCCAAAGTTGATCAATGGTCTCTTGATTCTAGGCTGTCTACTAAGGGCCGCTCAATTATGTACCTTCTGGTGTGGCACTGCAGGTTCATGCGCTGCATGAACCACTGATGGAGTTCAAGCTCACGAGCTGCTCCACACACACCCTATACAGGGTTGCTATGGATTGGAACCCACTCAAAGACACTTAACAACAACAACAAAGCATTGGTGTGATGTTATGGGATACATAATTGGACCACAAGGCTGGTTTGAACCACAAGGTCGGCAGTTCAAATTCACCAGCAGCTCCTTGGAAACCCTGTACAGGGTTACTATGAGTCAGAACTGACTTGACGGCAGTTAACAACATCAAGAATAGCAATGAGTTGGAAGGAGGGGGAAGGGACTCTTGATTCCTCTTGTCATAGTCTGAGAGTTGAATTTGGGATTTATGTGCTGTATTAGCCTGCTGAAGTTGCAATAGAGGAGTGAGGGCATACTTCTGCAAGTGGGCTACTGGTGTGGTGCTGTAGGATCAGCACTGGACTGCGAACCACAAAGTCAACAGTTCAAACACACCAGCTGCTCCTTAGAAACACTATACAGTATCACTGTGAGTTGAAATTGACTCAACAGCACTTAACACAACAGTGAAGATGGATTTGTTCCTTGGGTGTTATGAACCATTGATTCCCAGGAGGCAAGATCAATGCGTATTTCTGTTTTCTGGAGGCTGACTTGGATCTGGTGCAAGTGAACATGTGTCTTTGTGCCACACTATGTGTCTCACTCAGAGCTCTGGTAGCATAGTGGTTACAAGTTGGGCTGCTAACCTTAAGGTCAGAAGTTCAAAATTCCCATCTGTCCTATGGGAGAAAGATGAGACTTTCTGCTCCTGTAAAGATTTACAGCCTCGGGAACCCTATGCAGGGTCACTATGAGTTAGAACCGATCCACGCCAGACTACTACCACCCAGTGTGTCTCACTGGAAAACTGGGAGTCAGGCATCAAGGGAGAAGCAAGGTCATAAGAAAGGACCACTAGTGCCCTAACTGGAGATAGGGTCACAGAAGGAGGGCATGGAATGTCAACAACACTACTGTTTCCTGAGCTAGTTCAAAAGTTAGCTTGGGTGGGTTGGGTGTACAGAGGGTGAAAATGTTCTGAACAGTTAGGGGAACAGATTTGTAGAAGATAACTCCATTCCATCTGCAATTAAAATAAACAAAACCTATTCACCTTCATGATCACAGGAAATAGTGATGTAGGAGTTGCATACCCTATCAATGTTTTCCCCCTTCCCTGAGTGGGGAGAAATGGGGGTGATGATTTCCTCTCCTTTGGATGGAGGAGCACCAGAGACACCAAAGACACATCTGTCAAGAAGGGTACCCCAAACCATCCCGGAGAGCATCGTTTTTTGCCATATAGAGAACTCATCCCTGGAATTCTGGGGTTAGTTCACCCCAACATTTCACACAAAAGAAAGCAGTGCTTCTGATCATCCTCTATTCCACAAACCTCCTGAGTGGTAACCTCACAGTGATGTCCACTCAAAAGAGAACAACAACGAAGGAGAAGCAGTGGTCACCTTGGGCTTCTGGTGGATACCCTCAGAGGATACTGAACTACAAATAAGCCAGGAATGAAGGATATCTTCAAGTTATTGGAATTTCTTATAGGGAATTCAGCTTTGGAAAATCTGTTAGCTAGCTGAGAGGGAGCTGTGAGAACTGGCAATAGCCCACCGTTACCTGGTCGATTCTGACACTGCAACTCTTTATGGGAGCAGACAGCCTCATCTGTCTCCTGTGGAGTAGCTAGTGGGTTTGAACTGCCAACCATCTGGTTAGCAGCCTAACACTTAGCCCACTATGCCATCAGGGTTCCTAGAGGAGTAGCAAGATCATATAATAACATATAACACTGTAAAGAGCAGTCAAGTTTCTGGACAGATGAACAATTTGACCTCATGGGGCCTTTAATTACTATTCAAAGCTAGAAGGCCCTTTTGTTGTCATCAGGTGGTTAGTTACAAGCAAATTGATTCTGCCGATGATCTCAATAAGCCATTCAGCATTTCTGGCTGGCCCTGCCAGGTTTAGTGGCTGCTCTGTAGTGGGTAGTACCATCCTTGTTGGCAGCAGTTAGCTATAATAAACAGGAGCTCACACAATTGATGGTGTAATAAGCCTGGACAATGAGGAAGCAGCATTTAGGAGATGCTCCACTGACTAACGTTCCTGTCCATGCTGCCTCCCTCCCGCCAATTTTCCAGGTAGCAGAGCCTAATGCTGGTGCAAGGCAGGTGGTACCAGGTGTAAGAGGAGCTCAGAAGCAGAGTTTTTCCACCTAGTGGAGAGATTTTGATTAGCTTAATTGCTATGAGTCCCTTCTTCTCCCATACCAACTAATGTACCTCTTTCTTTAACCCTGAAAGGAAAAGAAGGCAATGATTATGAGGTTGGCCCAGGAATGGGCAGTGTTTCATTCTGTGATGCACAGGATTGCTGTGAGTCACTATCGACTCGATGGCACCTAAAAACAACAACAACCCAATGTTGATCATTTCTTCTCTTCCACAGTATCGCCTCTGTGCTCCGCTGTATCTGGTCCTTTAAAAACATGACAGCGTCTCATTACGTTGTTAGTTGTCATTAGGTCATCTCCAACGCGTGATCACATGGGCAGCAGATGGAAACAGTGCTTGATCCTGTGTCATTTTTATGAATGCTGGTATGTTTGAGTTCATTCTTGTGGCTGTTGGGTTAGTTGATCTCATTGAGGATTTCTTTCATTCCCAGTAACCCTTGACTCAACGTGATGTTGCTCTGTTCTAGTCATCTGTTGTTCCTGATGGTATGTGCAAAGTAAGTGAGGCCAAGTCTCATCATCCTTGGGTTAAGGCACATTCTGTTTCTATCCATTCCAAGTCTGATGTGGTCATTTTTTAAGGCGGTACATGACATATTTAGGATACTAGTATGCCAGTAGCTGTTGTTTCTGACGCACGGTCGTCCACGTGTGTCGAAGGTGATCTGTGCTCTAACGGGTTTTCAATGAATGATTTTTGAGTAGTAGATAGCTAGGCCTTTTGTCCAATGTATCTCTGAGTTTACTCGAAGCACCAACCTCTTGATTAGCAGCTTAGTTTGTTACTTGTTTGCACCACTCCAGAACATTCTTTAAGTAGGATAGCTCAATCTCATGTGTTCTCTTTCATCTCACGAATAGTAATTTCTGTCTCCTTTTTAGTTCACTCCCTGGTCCTTTACCCTTCCATTCCATGTGATCCACTTTGCCATCCTTCAATAAATATGTGGAGGCTTGCTGCTTGAATGTCTGGTAGTCCTTTCCTACCACTACATAATCCTGCACTCTCAGGGCTTTGGAGTTGCTGTTTATAATCTTGTGGATTTCAAATGATTATATTTAATCCAGACAAGTCTGCTGAAGTATACCTGTACATATCACATGAATTCCAGCTACAACACCTCTCAAGCTGAATCCTGCTTCTCTCTGTACAAGTGAGAGCACATCATCAACACACTTGTACAAAGCAAGGCACACTTAAACCACATCTGGTCCCCTTCTCCCCTTAACCATAGATGTTATCTGAGCAATCCCATCCTGCCCTGATAGTCTTAATAATGCTGAAGTGCTGATGGTTGTCCATTTCACATTTCCATCGTGTGGCACACCTATACATAACTCCTTATTCAACGCTCCCACTGGGATGTCTAGTAGGCAAACAGTACTTACTCTAGTCACATTCTCTACCTCTCATCCCTGTTCTTCATCATCTCAGCTCATGGCTCCATCTTCCCAGGTGTTTGGCCCCAAACCAGAGAATCCAACCTCACCTTTCTGGTTCTTATGCCTCATATTCATTGCATTAGTTGGTCCTACCAGCTCTGTGTTCCCCCAAATTCTCCATACAATTCTAGTCCTTTCCTCTGTTTGTACTCTAGTCTCGCACTCAATTTTATCTGGACTACTGTTGTTGTCAAGGAGCTCTGGTAGCGTAGTGGTTATGAATCAGGCTGCGAACCGCAAGGTCAGCAGTTCGAAACTACCAGCTGTTCCGTGAGAGAAAGATGAGACTTTCTGCTCTCATAAAGGTTTACAGCCTCAGAAGGCTTATACATGGTTGCTATGAGTCAGAACCAACTCCACGGCACATAACCACCACCACCACCACTGTTATTGTTAAGTGCTGTTAAGTTGGTTCTGATTCATAGCGACCCTATATAGAGTTTCTAAGGAGTGGCTGGTGTGTTTGAACTGCCAACGTTGTGGTTCAAACAGACCTTGCTTTATCCCACAGTGCCACACCAGGACTCCTGTTAGGGTCCCTAGATTTGACCTCCAGATTCTACTCTTGCCATGCCACTACTGACTTGAATGCATAACAAGACTAAACATGAATTCTTAAAGGAATATGAATTTATATCATTCCTTTTTAAAACCCTCAATGTATTGCCGTTTGAAAATATACTAAAATATAAATTCATGATTGGTATTTGTAAATCATATTGCCCTCGGCTGCTGTCTTTTCTACTTTCTCCCCTCTGTTTCTTATTTATTCTTCTTGTACACTGTCTTTCTGGCTCTTGAATAGGATGTTTTTCTAATCTCAGGACTTTGCACTGGGTTTTCTACATCCCAGAACATTCTTTCTCCTGTAAATGTCTCCTCATCATTTAGAACTTGACTCAAACATTCTCATTTCAGAAATACTTACCTGATCCATCCTATCCAAGAAGGACCCATACATACCCAGGCCTCCACTCCACTGTTATCCTGCTGGTTTTATCTGTAGCCCTGGCTAGCATCCTAAGTCACCTAGGTCACTGGTTTATGTGTTTATAAGCTGCCTCCTGTTGTTCCTCCTAGGTTACAAGTTGTATAAGAACAGGGACTTCATCTATTTCCTTCACTATTTCATTCTTAACAATGGATGGTCCATCATAGCTAGTGAAGCAGTATGTATTGAATGAATTAAAAGGACTCCCTTTTCATTTTTCCCCTCTCTCAACTCTGATGTTCGGTCACCCCAATAAATCCTGTATTTTCAAGTTTTTAATATCTCTGAAATCTTAGCTCTTCATCTCCTCTGTTCCTAACATTGTTTACACTCCCAGCAGCTCTCCTCTAGAATGCTGAGCCTGCCTTATTTTCTTGCCTGCATGCAATTTCTATTTCTTTCAAGTAATTTGTCCAAGACAGCCAGAGTAATTTTTCTACAGTACAAATACATTTATGTCATTGTCTAACTTAAACCCTTTCATTGGCTGACCATTGCTTTTTGAGCCAAGTTCTAATTTCTTCGTGTGATTTGTAAGGGCCTCCGTGCTTCAAACTCTGGTTAACCCATATTGTTACTTCCCTTGTTCTTCGCTATTTCCTGGCTCCCAGAAGGACCGTGTTCTTGCTTTTATCTAGAGCTTGGAATGGACCTCTTCCTTCGACTCTTTTCCTTGACTAGCTCCCACATTGAGTGTCTCTTCAAGAAGGGACCACAAGAGCCTTTGTTTACTCCCACCATAGCAATTACTACATGGTGTTCTAATTACATATTTGTAGGGGCTTTAGAACTTAGTGGGACAGAGAGATTCACATGAAATGAAAAGACAGCTCTGGTCTCAGAGACCACAGAGGAATCCTTTGGTGCTTTCTCTTCTCCTCTCTTCCTTTACAGCTTTGTTTTCTATTCTTCCTTGCTTTTTTAATTTTATTTTATTTTATTTTTCTGTAGACACTATATATAGTTTTCATTATGAATTGAGTGAATGTTTACAGGGCAGATCATCTGTTTTACATTCAATAAATCATACACCTTGTTTTATTATAATGATTATAAACCCCTCCATGTACCATCCG
>NW_006408539.1:17605543-17626508 GCF_000296735.1 Chrysochloris asiatica
CCTTCTTGCCTGCATGGTTTATGCTGAGAGATCTGAGCTTAATCTGATTTCCTTGCCTTTGTATGTAACACTTCTCTTTTCCCTAGCTGCTTTTGGGATTCTGTCCTTATCTTTGATTTTGGAAAGCTTGATTATGATATGTCTTGATGATTTTCTTTTAGGGTCTGTCCTTCCTGGGTTTCATTGAACTTTTCAGGATGTTAGGGAAATTTTCTTCTAGAGCTCTTCAACTATCTTCTCTGTGAACTTGTGTGAGTCTTCATGTTCCAGAATGCGATCATTCTTAAATTACTCTTCTTCATGTTGTCCAACATGAGTCTTAGACCTTCTTTGGATTTTTTAAATCCTTTTTTAATGCTTGCTCTTCTATCTCAGTAGTACTGAGAGATTTGTCTTTCAGCTCACTAGTCCTGGATTCCATATCTTCAATTCTACTCCTTTGCCCTTTCAGTGTATTGTCCATTTCTGATATTCTATTAGTAATCATTTGGACCTCTTTCTGTAGGTTTTGAATTATTTCAAATGGTGTATCTATTTTATTTGTTTGCTGTTGTAGTGTTTTCCTGACTTCTTCCTTACTTTTCTCAACTCCATTGTAAACTGTTTTGATAATTTTATAATCATTTTTCTGAATTCCTTCTCAGGCATTTCCAAAGCCTGCCCATCTTCCAGTATGGAGTGTAGGTCTACCTCCAGCTCATTTGCCTCAGTCACTTTATCTCATTTCTGGACATGTGCTGATATGGTCATCTGTTTTTTTGGGCATATTCAGTAGTTAGACATGGCCTTAATACTTAGATGAGTTTGTGTTTTGGTATTTTTTATGCTTTCTGATTGCCTCCAGGAAGATGTGATCAAGAGATGGGCTTCCCTTTTCACTCTTATTATTACTCGACTCAGAGTAAATTTTTCAGGTTTAGGCTGCCTACCTGCTGTATGGCAGTTGGTATTAGCTTTTGCCTGGATTGTAGGAGTTTATAGGGTGTGATTGTAGATTGACTATATGACAGCAATTGCTGTCTCTTCTTGGGTAATGTAGGGAGACAAAGAGCTCCCTAAAGGTAGAGGGAACCAATGAACAAAACAACAACAGCAAATAAAAACAGATTGGATGCTGTAGTCTATAATCACAGAAAAGAGAGAAGAAATAAAAAAAATCTGTAGTCTAATATGTTTATGATTTTAATGTCCTGTTTTGGCTTCTTGCCTTCAAGGCCACCTGAGAAATTTCAAGATGCCACTGTTGGTTGTTATGACATAACTCAGGATTTAATTTTCAGCCTGTTGCCTTTTCAGTCTGCTTGTCCTGCTCCACAACCCCCGTTCAGGACTTTTTCTTAGTGATGAACAGTTCAGGGTCGGCTCTGGCCATTTTGCACTGGTGTTTGGTTTCAAGTGGCAACTGTTTCTTTAAATTTTGAGGAGATCTGTGCATATGCATAATAGAACTCTCCGGTGGTGGGAGGGGGTCCACTTGCTCAGGTACCCCCTCTAGTCACCAGAATGGAGGTGCACAGACAGCGAGAGACCAATGAACAGATACAAAATAAATAAAAAGAATATTGGAATGTTGTTGTTGTTAAGTGCTGTCGAGTCGGTTCTGACCCATAGTGACCCTGCATAGGGTTTCTGAGGAGCAGCTGGTGTGCTTGAACTGCCAACCTTGCAGTTTAAATGGCTTTTCAGCCTGGCACATTAACCCACAATGCCACACCAGGACTCCAGTGTAAGAATGTCCACACCTTTATCTCCACGGTTCTGTCAGATGTCCATAACTGCTCTGATCCTTCCCACATTCAGTCTTGCCCAAGATGGCTGCTCTGGGAGCTGCTGAGTCCAGCGGCTCCCCTAAAGCACTAGATTTCATGCTTCTGCTACAAATTGTACTGGATACAAGCCTTCAAACTTTCTAAATATTCCTTTATATGTGGTTCAGGGTTCTGGGACCATCCCTGAACCTGCTTCATCTGGTATTCTGTGTTATTGCTGACGGAGATCCTCACTGCACTTCTCCCCTATCTGCCATCAAGCCCCACCTCCTGATCTGTTTTCTGTTATTTATTGCCTTTGAATGTTATGTTCAGGAAGTACCAACCAGCCTGTAGTTCCATGCCCATATCATGCTGAAATGTCTTTCCTTATCTGGGGAGGTTAAGTTCTAGCATGAGCTCCATGTTGTATTTAAATAATCAGCTTAAATGCACATCTTCCTTTCTAGGCTAATGCTTCTCAAGGGCAAGGGCTTTGTCTTATTCATCTTTACAGTCTCAGTGCCAAGCTTATGCCAAATGTTCACTAAATGTCAATTGAATGAAAATGGAGAGAGAGAGTAGAGCTAGCATTTACTGAGTAGAGAGTACTTTGCCAGGTGTTTTACATGTGTGAGAAGAGAGGAGGATATTTAAATAATAGGGGTGAGCTTGTGTCTTATTTTCACTGTCAAGAAGGTATTGACTCTTCTGTTTCTAAAGAGCCTCAACAGACTTCACGACTGTTTTATATGCACCACTGTAAGTACTTTCCCCTGCTCTATCCCACTGGATGGTATAGCAAATCTGGAGTGTGTTCGGCATACTTGTCATCAAATGATTGTCTTGTGAAGAGCCCGCTATGCTTTTCCTTCAACCTGTCTCCTTCCCTTTTCCTCTTCATGATCTGAGCACAACTAAAATTGGCTGCTTTGCTGTATCTCATAGGATTTAGGGAGTGTAAAGAACTTCTCAAACTCCTCTATTTCCATTTCCCAACATCTTATGTTGCACAGAATAGGAAAAGAGTAAGATTGAATAAAAGATAAGGTACAATATTCTACTGAGTCCTTTTTGAGTTATATTGATTAAAATTTTTAGAATATTACTTATAAAAGACTACTCTATGGAAAAAAAAACATGGAATATGAATTTATAAACAAATAAAATAAACAATCCCATCTCCCATAAGAGACAGAAAAATGGAGTTTTCTTTCTTAAAGTTACTTAGCTTGCAAAGAAGGATCATTTGTGAATTTAAATGAATTCAGAAATAATTGCTATTGTAACCACATTTCTATCAATATAAAGAGTGGAATATTTCTAAATGATGAAAGATAAAGTTTAATTTCAAGCTTCTATAAGGATAATTTATTAAGTGGAAGGTGCCATTTAGAAAGGAATTACTCTTATACATGGGATTTTTTTTTTTTTTTTTGTTCCTTCTATTTTCAAATCATGCAAGCTGAATCTGTATTGAATGTTCAGAGATGTTTCTCTAAATCCAAACATCTATTTTGAAACAATGAGGTGAAATATATGGTTTGGAAGGATTTCCAGAAGGTTAGAGATCATGTACTAAATGTTGTCATTATTATTTATAACTAGAACCTGAACCAATTGCTGTCAAGTTGATAGCCAACTCATGGCAATCCAATGTGTTATTAGTTACAGAGTTCTCAAATATAAGAAGACATATAAACACACTGAAACCTAAATCACCAGTTCTTACTATACAGTGACTATGGGGGTAATTATATCCTAGAATTCATAATCTTGAGAATTTTTACCTTCAACAGTTTTTGAAAAATGCATTTTGAAAGAGCTGGGTACTATTTAAATATAATGAAGTACTATAATTGACAAAGTGTTGGTGCCTACACATTTTCTCAAAGAACAAATAATCTATACTCCTCCAGAGCTATCTTCCTACTTGGAAGTTAGGAGAAATTATTCTTTATCTTATTTTGCTGAAGCTTTGCACATGACTACTTAAAGATGACAAAATTGGTGCATATTGTTCCTCTACTGAAACCTTGTTTCTCTAGGATTGATGCAAAGATGCTATAATGCTAATGAAATGAGCGTGATCAGCTATGAACTTTATCACGACCAGACTGTATCATTCATTTGACTGTATTGAGATTGTGAAGTGGATATCAATAGTGAATGACATAAATGAAACTGTCTAATCCCAAAGGATTCCAGAATGCCTGCACCTTGAATGGCTCAGACACTTAAATTTTTTTTTTCTTCTTGTGATCAAATATTTCTGACTTTCTCTTCTAGAGCCTCTGAGTCACTTACATTTTCCTTTGGTTTTACTTTCCTTATCTGTGCATTTTTGTTTGTTTGTTTGTTTTAATGAAAATGACACTTATATGCCTTGCTCTTCTCCTGGACTTCTGGTGTGATGACTAATTTTGGGGAAAGAGATGTCAAAGCACGTTGAGCAGGTTGGGGCTCATTAACCACTCTCAAACATTCTAGGCTTAACTCATGGGAAAGTACTTTTTAAATCTACCAGTATTCTGAAGGATTATTGTTGTTAAGTGCCGTTGAGTTGGTTCTGACTCATAGTGGGCCGATGAGTTTGAACCACTGACCTTGTGGTTCAAACAGACCTTGGGATCCAGTGCATTATCCTGCGTAGGGAAATATTATTGCATCCCTGGATATTTTTAAGATTGCTATTCTTGGAAATTGTTTGGGAGAAGCACCTGTTTTATCTAAAGGCAATAGTATAATGATATGAATTCTGGCTACTATCAGATTATAACAATATAGGCAAGAGCCATTAGTGAGAGCTATCTTGAAGTTTTCATTAATTATTTTGTGAGTTTGGGTTGTTGTTGTTAGCTACGATTGAGTGGGCACCAACACATGGCAACATTATGTACAACAGAAGGACATGTTACCCAGTTCTACACCATCTTGATGATTGTTGGCATGTTAGAACTCATTGTTGAAGCTATTTTGTCAATCTCATTAACTGTTTCTCTTATTTCCACTGACCCACTGCTTTATCAGGCATGATGTCCTCTTTTAGAGATTGGTCATGCCTGCTGGCCTGTCAAAAGTAAGTGAGTCAAAGTCTCACCATTCTCACATCTAAGGAACCTGCTTACTTCATTGACTCTTCTCACAGCACTCTTGATTGTGATTATTATCTTCCTTTGAAAACTGAAGGAAGTGAGTTTCAGGCAGTAAATGTGAATGAGACAAACAGCTAGAAAATCATCAGATGGGCCACTGCCAAGCTGACAGTGTCATATTCCCATATTCCCCACACAGTGGATGCCAACCAACTCTTTTCCTTTAGTGAAAACATCTATCCAAGAAACATTCCTTTAAAGACCTTGTTTTGCTGTGTGACAGGGTGCTAACCCAAGCTAATGTGTTCAGTGTTAATCAGGTAATTTTCTATTTCTCTGAGATAATATACCTACATTTTAATAGAGCTGTTCTTCAGTTAGTGTATGAGAATAGAAGAGTGGCTCTAATGTGGACAGAGTCACGTGGTGAACAGATAGGAGAGCTATTTCTGGGGCATGGGTCTGCTAATGTTCTTCAAGTTGAATTATGTGGTAGACAGTGCCTACTCTGGACATTCAAGAGGATTAACCTTTATAATGGTGTTTCTACTTTCATGTATGGATATTGCCAAGAATATATATATATATTCTGGTAACGCAGTGGTTACGAATTGGGTTACTAACCTCAATGTCAGCAGTTCGAAACTACCAGCTGTTCCACAGGAGAAAGATGAAGCTTTCTGCTCCCGTAAAGATTTACAGCCTTGGAAACCTTGTGCAGGGTCACTATGAGTTGAAACTGACTCCACGGTACTTAACAACAACAACATATATATATATATATATTTGTTGTTGTTAAGTGCCGCTGAGTTGGTTCTGACCCATAGTGACCCTGTATAGGGTTTCTGAGGAGCAGCTGGTGGGCTTGAACCACTGACCTTGCAGTTGAAATGGCTTTGCAGTCTGGAGCATTAACCCACACTGCCACACCAGGACTCTCTCTCTCTCTCTCTCTCTGTCTCCCTGTCTCTGTCTCTTTGTCTCTACACTCTCTCTCTACACACACACACACACACACACACACACACACACACACACACACACATGTCTTTATTCATAGGAACTTATGATCTTGTTACTCCTACTGCACTTTTGGATGATGGATCAAAATGGAACCCATTATTTTCTTTTAGGAATCACCATTCTTATTGTCATCAGTTGTTATTGGTATTAGATGGTGGTACAAATAAGTACTGCACTTAACAGCTAACTGATAAAAGAAGGTTAGAATCCATGTAAAGACACCTGGGAAGAAAAGTCTGTTAATCTAATTCTGGAAACTCAGTCATTAAAACCCTTATGGACCACAGTTCAGCTCTGACACACATGGGGTGTGCGTGAGTTGGAACCCATTTGATTGCAATTGGTTAATGGGTTTTCTTCACTTCACTTTCTGGCTCAAGTGGCCTCTTTGCTTGTTAACAGCCCCCAGAGGCGATGCCACATGTCTGGTGCTTACCTGATGTAGATGACTCAGGACTGGCCAGTGTCTGGTTCTCTGATACACAGGGTCACGATGAGTCAGACCTGACTTAATAGCACCTAACAATAACAACAGTAAATAGATGTAGAGCACATCACCACATGTCTCTGCCTCTGCTGTTTCATCTGTAATATAAAACACTCAAGAGTCTGTAAGTTTCCTTTTCATTCTAACAGAATTTCAATGTTTATCCTGCCCTACTTGGCTTGCAAATCAACTCCAAAACTCCCTCACAATTCTGCATGGTGAACAATCTCAGACTGAGGGACTGTGATCCCAGGAATCCGAGGCTCCGGATGGCCAGGGCCATAGCTCATCTCTGATCTTGACAAGTCATTCCTTAGGCGCCTGTGAAACTCATTACTTGGAAGAGATTGGAGGAAGCCCCTAGTTACTGTGCCTTTGGAAGAAATAAAGTTCTTCTGCCTCACTTCTAATCTTCCTTTCATGGTGGCGCCAGAAATCTTGATTTTTATTGACTCATTTGTGAACAGCTACCCATCTCCGATATTCAGACATTTCAGGGTCTAATGGATGAAGAACAGAGATATGAGTTTTTTGCTCTCCCAGAGATAATGAATGTGGTGTACTACATCCACACTCCAGAGATACAGGCAGGGCAGTGAGAGAGTAGAACATTAGGGCATAGGAGCCCACTTGCTCTTCTTAATGATGTGCTTATGACTGCCAACAGTAATCGTGACTCCTGTTTCATTTGGTCCTCTTCTCTCCCCCAACTCTTTACCCTATATTTTAAGCTGCTATATATTCATATAAATCCTCAATTTTTCTTTTTTGAGCTGAGTGCACTGAACATTTCTACTCATGCATAAAAGATGCTCTGCAAATTCCCATCACGGCTGCCTAAGTGTTTATTTTATTTTATTTTATTTTTTTTCTGAGATTCAGGCTCTGAGGTAGTGCCTTCAAGAGACAAACACTTATAATTTTGCTATGTGTTTTGGCTCAGATGGTTTTTCTTTTTTCTTCCTTCCATCTTGTTTGTTTATCAGAAGTAAAAGACGGAATTAAAGGTATTACAGACAGCAAGAGAGTGTCCCTTGGTGGTTAATGTTAGGCATTTTGTGAATATCTGTGCTTTTAATACGAAACAAAGTATAAGAAATGGGACATATTATAGATAGGTGTTATTAGAAAATTCATCACAAAGCTGACCTGAAGTATATGGAATCATTAAATTTAACTTAAATACGATGTTGATATAAAACATGCAATTTAATAATGACCTTTTCATCTTTGATTTGGAATCTTAATATAATCCTTAGTGTGAAAAATAATCATTTAAAAGATTTTGTTCGACTGCTTAGATTTTATATTAATGAAGCAAGTAAAGGAAACATTTGAGTGCCTTTTAGACATTTAAACATGTAAGAGTTATTTTCTCTTGCCTAGGTCTAGTGTTCAGGTCTTAAAAGATAAACTGAGCAAGTAAAGATGTTTTCTATCAACATGCTAAACTGTTAATTATTCCTTGTTTTCAGAATATAAGAAACTAAAGAATGACGACTTTGTTTATCAATAATGAAGAATAATTGTTTAGCTATTCTGAAGGTGAGAAATGGTGTCACCCTCTTATGAAGCCTGCATTTAAGAACTAGTATGGAAGTTTCTCATTTGGAGTTCTTATGAGTGCTAATAAAAATCAAACTGTTATCTCCAATGTCACTATAAAAATATATATGCCATACCTATGCTAGCTATTGGTCAATCAATCAGGTTGACTTGCATATTGTTAGAAGAGTTGACGTTTCATGGAGATCTTGGGAAATACCCACTGAGTCATGAGCAGGCTCTGGCTTTTTTATTTATAGCTTACTTGGTTGCAGCAGCTCCTCTAGGTTTTACTTCATATCATTCTGCCAGATATTTCCTTTCAAAATACCAGACTAAACCAACAAGTTCCTAGCAGGATGCAAATGTCACATCCTGCTGAAAAAATGATTCACAGGATACATTTGTCCTTACAACGTTGGCCAATGAGAACTTGTATGTTAGTTCATTGAGTAGACCAAACGATGTCCATGATCGTCCTGTCTTTCCCTGGATTTGCTAAGCCATGTTCTTCCAGCTATAGCTTTCCAGACAAAGAAAAGGATTGGACAAGCATTTAAGGTAGATAGTACACAGTTTCAATTTTGACATATGGATTATCTAGATTAATTAAAAATCATAAAAGTTAACTATCATTTTTATACATATTTGTAGATTATAGATCTTTAGAAATCATAAATATTCAAAATATTTTAAAATGTAAAATATTTTAAAGTGTATTTATTTTTAAATTGGGCCAGAATGATTAATAAGAATACAGCTGTTCCACACTGCCATTTCTAGTACATGTAGCCTTCTGAGTATGGAAGCACAGGTGTGCTTACCCTTGGATGGATCAGACTTCTTTCTAATGACTTTATGACAAGTCAAAATAGTGTTGAAAACTCCTGGTGGGGAGACAGAGAACATACCTTCTTAGAATTAATGTCACTCTGTCAACAGACATCAAACAGTGATCAGACACATTGTACAGACAGTCTCCTCCTCCTGTTTTCCTTGTTAAATGCTGTTGAGTCAGTACTAACTCATAGTGACGCTGAATAGAGTTTCTGAGGAGCAGCTGGTGAGCTTCAACCACTGACCTTGAGGTTTAAAGCGACCTTGTAGTCCAGAGCATTAACCCACAGTGCCATACCGGGACTCCTACTTACCCATTAATGTTATTTTAAATTTGTTCTCTCTTCGAAACGACTGAGCCCACCCTTTCTCACAACCAAATTTTCATCAGAATCACCTTCACTTGCTGCCTATGCTGCTTTTAGAAGGCTTTGAGCATTTCTTTACACTAAAATAAGACGAAATAAAACCATATGTGCCTATTCTGTCTTACCTACAAATCCTATTTAAATAAACACTTAGGAATGAATCCCATTTGTAACCCAGGGATTGCCTTTATTACATAAAGGCTGACAGTTTAAAACAAAGCAACTTCATCAATTAATGCACAGATGATCACATGGACACTCAGAGCAAGGGGTTTCAGAAATTTGTGGGTGGGCTAGATAGGGATATTTATAGGTGATACTGGCAGAAAACATATCCCAGCTGAAAAATCCTTTAGGCAAATGACTGTCTGATGGAAAGATTTGTTTGACCAATGGGATTTTTAATTTTTTTTTTTTGTAGTGGAATATGACTTTTCATATGCCTTTGATATCTTAAGGCAAACTTCAGCTTGTTCTCTATACTTTGGAGTAGGAGCAGATACAATAGAGCTTAATCATGATCTAGTCATAGACTTGGAAAGAAAAAAATAGTAGTACAAGAAATCCCATTCTTGGTCAACTTCGCCCTTAAAGCTTTCAAACTAGCAAGGCCTAGAGTTGCCCAGAGTGAACACAATCAGAATCCAGTGTCATGTAGCTGCAATGATTCTCTGTCTCAGCACACTCACCAACCAGGTTAACTTAGCTGTCGTTTGCCAGAGAAAGCTTTTGGGACAGTGAATGTAGGGCTCTTCCCTTTAGCTAGAAACAGACTTGGCTAGAAAGAGAATTGCTAGGGAGTGTTTGGGATAGCTAATCTCCTTTCTCCCCCAAGAAATGTGCTCACCCTGCATTCGCTCATGTTAAAATAGAAGAATGGACGCCATGGACACCACTGAGCAGTCAGGTGATCTGCATGTCCTTGGGGTCTGGAATCCTATTGTTGTTGTTAAGTGCCGTCGAGTCTTTTCCGACCCATAGCGACCCTGTACAGGGTTTCTGAGGCTGTAAATCTTTACAGGAGGAGAACGCCTCATCTTTCTCCCACGGAACAGCTGGTAGTTTCGAACTGCTGGCCTTAAGGTTCGCATCCCGATTCGTAAAAGATAGCTAATCTCCTTTCTCCCCTCAGAAATGTGCTCACCCTGCATTCGCTCATGTTCAAATAGAAGAATGGACGCCATGGACACCACTGAGCAGTCAGGTGATCTGCATGTCCTTGGGGTCTGGAATCCTATTAGAGATGCCTTATAGTTTCTCATTAACTGCAGCTCTACACAGTTCCACAGAGTTCCCCTGACGAGTGTGCTGTCCTCTGTGTCCACTCCCCAGCACACAATCCATCAATGACTCTTCAAAGTCCTTATGATTTTCAGTTCTCATTTGGAAAGCATCGATAAAGGTAGTTTTGAAAAATTAAGTGGATATGGCATTCCTGGGAGAAAATAACCTAGACAATTGAAATAGTAAAAGTGAAGGTTTTATAAAAAAAAACTGTTTTACTTTTCTGAATTAAGAACGGTACTTACACTATTGAAATACTTCTCAATATCTTTTTTTAAATAATTTTTTATTCCTTTTTGTGTCTTTTTAACTACACTCTACGTTTCCTGAGGTAGAAACAATATCTGTTCTATTCATTCTTGCATCTGGAAATTTACGTAGGCTTAGGGGATGCTGGCATATTTGTTAAATTATTGAATTGTGCCACGAATGAACCCAGGATGAAGGACATGTGGGGAAAATGTTATGACAGTAAAGATGTATCATTCTTTCCCCACTTTTTAAGATCCTTGGAAGTTGGCCAACTGAATTTAAAATAGAGAAAACTGCTTGCGTAAATTAGGGGTGACTCTTCTTTTCCAGAGCCTGGCTGAATTTTTATTTAAAAAAAAAGAAAGAAGGACCTGGCAGTGTTTCCTTCTGTTGTGCAAAGGGTTGCTATGAGCCAGAACGGACTTGACAGGATCTAACAGCCACAACAATATAGACATTGCAACAAGTCAATCGTGATTTTGCTCCCACCTTCATCTCTAATCAGAACAATAATGTACAACAGTCTCATAGCACAAGGGTAGCCACAGTCATCCATTTATGCAGCTTCAGCAGGGGCCTTAGGAGATGAACTTGTGGGGAATACGCATTCAACAGCTTTTCACAGATGTTATTGTTGTTTTTAGGTGCCATCGGATCCGTACAGACTCATAGCAACCCTATGTACAACAGTATGAAACACTCACTGCCTGGTCCTGGACCAACCTCACAATTGTTGCCATGCTTGAGCCCATTGATGCTGCCACTTGGCCAATCCATCTCGCTGGGGGTCCTCCTCTTTTTCTCTGACTCTCCACCTTACCAAACATGATATTCTCCTCCAGCGACTGGTCCCTTCTGACAATATGTCTGGAGTATGAGAGACGAAGTTTGGCCTTCTTGGCCTCCAAGGAGCACTCTGGCTACACTTCTTCCAAAATGGATCTGTTGGTTCTTTTCGCATCCCATGGCACTTTCAATATTCTCCTCCAACACCATAACTCAAAAGCATCAATTCTTCTACGGTCTTCCTTATTCACTGTCCAGTTTTTGAATGCATATGAGGTTATTGAAAATACCATGGCTTGGGTCAGGCACACCTTACTCCTCAAGCTGACATTTTTGCTCTTCAACACTTTAAAAATGTCTTGTGCAGCAGCTTTCCCTAATGCAATACGTCATTTGATTTCTTGATTGCTGCTTCCATGGGTGTTAATGGTTGATCCAAGAATGAAGTCCTTGACAACTTCAATGTTTCTCTATTAATAAGAATGCTGTTTATTGGTCCAGTGGTGAGGATTTTTGTGTCCTTACACTGAGATGCAATCCATACTGAATGCTGTGGTCTTTGATCTTCAGCAGTAAATATTTTAAGTCCTCTTCACTTTAGCAAGCTAGGTTGTATCATCAGCATATTGCTGGTTGTTAATGAGTCTTCCTCCAAACCTGATACCACTTTTTCTTCATATAACCCAGCTTCTCATTTTTTTGTTTTTTCTTCCCTGCTCAGCACACAGGTTAAATAAGTATGGTGAAATAATACAATCCTGTTACATATCTTTCTTAATTTTAGGCCATGTTCTGTTTGAACATGTTCTGTTCCCATGTTCTGTTTGAACAACTGCTGCTTGGTCTATGTACAGATTCCTTATGAGCACAATTAAGTGTTCAGGAATTCTCATACTTTGCAATGTTGTCCACAGTCATGATCCACACAATTGAAAGCCTTTGCATAGTCAATAAAGCACAGGTAAACATCTTTCTGGTATTCTCTGCTTTCAGCCAAGATCCATCGGACATCAGCAATGAAATCTCTTGTTCCACATTTCTTCTGAATCCAGCTGGAATGTCTGCAAGTTCTCTGTCAGTGTATGCTTACAATCATTTCTGTATTTAGTAAAACTTTACTTGCAAGGGATATCAAAGAGATTGTCCAATGATAGCCACATTTCTTTGGGTTACCTCTCTTTGGAATGGGCACAAATATGGATCTCTTCCAATCATTTGGCCAGATAGTCGTATTTCAAATTTCTTGGCAGAGATGAATGAGTGCCTCCTGTGCCGCCTCACTTTCTTGAAAGATTTCAGTTTTGATTCCATCAATTCCTGGTGCCTTGTTCTTTGCCAATTCCTTCAATGCACCTTGGACTTCCTCCTTCAGTATCATTGTCTCTTGATCATATGTGACCTCTTGAAACGTTTGAACATCAACCATTTTTGGTACAGTGACTCTGTGTATTCCTTCCATTTTCTTTTGATGCTTTCTGCATCATTCAATAATTTGCCCAAAGAATCCTTCATTAACAAAAGTCTGGTTTGTATTTTTTCTTCAGTTTCCCCAGCTTGAGAAATGTTGAGCATGTTCTTCCCCTTTGGTTTTCTGACTTCATATCTTTGCACATTTTGTTGTCATATTTAGCTTTGCCTTCTCATGCTGATCTTTGAAATTTTCTGTTCACTTCTTGTACCTCCTTATTTCTTCCATTTGCTTTAGGTTCTCTATACTGGAGATTAAATTTCAGTGTCTCTTCTGACATCCATTTTGATCTTTTCCTTCTTTTTTACTTTCTTAATGACTTTTTGCTTTCTTCCTGTATGATATTCTTGATGTCATCCCACAACTCTTTGGTGTTTTGGTCTTTCGTGTCTGAGGTACCACATCTGTTCTTCAGATGATCTCTAAATTCAGGTGGGATATATTCAAGGTCATATTTTGGCTCTCTTGGACTTGTTTACATTTTCTTCAGCTTGAGTCTGAATTTTCATATGAGCAATTGATGGTGTCTGTTCCACAATCTTCTCCTGGCTGATGATATGGAGCTTTTCCATCATCTCTTTGCACAGATATAATCAATTTGAATTCTGTGTATTCCATGTGGTGAGGTCCATGTGTATAATCATCCTTTATGCTGTCTAAAGAAGGTATTTGAAATGAACAAATCATTGGTTTTACAGAATTCTATGATGCAATATCCAGCATCAATATTAGGGAGGAAGTAAAAATAAAGGAGGAGCACTGGTGGTGCAGTGATTAAGCACTCAGCATCTAACTGAAGCCAGTTGTTCAATCACTGGCTGTTCTGTGTAAGAAAGATGTGGCAATCTGCTTCTGTAAAGATTACAGTCTTAGAAACCACATGGCCAGTTCTGTTCTGGTCTGTAGATTTGCTATGATCTGAAATTTAATTTTAGTTTCTAGGGCAAATAGCTGTTTTACTTCTGATATTTCTTTTATATGATATTTTCATATTCTCTGAGATTGAGATTATATTCAACCCAATGGAAAAATAATATTAAACAAAAAAATTTAGACTTTTATTTAAGAAATTTTCCTCTGCAGAAAAATTTGCTTCTAATTTGTCCTTTTAAAAGAAATTTAATACATAATGTAGGCTTGGTATGTTGATGGAAATTTAAATTATTTCATATTCCCAAAATGTTTTGAGTTTAGCCTATTAGTAATAATTAGAGTTCAATGGTTATATAGTCTTTTCAGTAAATTCAGGCTGTTATCCTTTGGGAGAGTTTTAATTAGATTTAATAAGCATGAAAAACTAAATGTGATTATTAAGGGACCTTTCATATTGCATATTAATTATATATCAAATAATAAGGTGTATTTAGATAATTCAAATTTAGACAATAATAGAAAAGGGATGAAATCTCAACTTGATGATTAAAAAAAATTGAAAAATTGTTTACATATTTTGTAGCTATCAAATGTGCATCAATAAGAATGGATTATTTCAACCAAAGTAAATAATTCACTAAATCATAAATGCAACACAGATTATGAAAGTCGCAGTGAAAGCATTAACTCATTAACTACTCTGTTTTAGTTGTTTCCCTAACTGCTGAATGTGTCAACATTCAAATCTATAAACCACTTACCACTCAACAACTCCTGCTGAGGCAAAACTCTGCCTGTGCTGAGTAGTAATAGATTGTTCAGCAGCCCAGAAGAATACATCAGAATAAAGGGAAGAAGGATGGCATTAAAACCTCTCTGTTCGTTCTATAGCCTTTACTACAGAACATGGGTCATTCTTACTCTTTAGTCTTGGGAAACATCCCAAATGTCCTGAGAAATTATGGCTGTAGAAGACTAAGTTTGTTATTGTTAAGTCTCGTGGGTGGCTCCGACTCATAGCGACCCTGTACAGGGTTTCTGAGGCTTTTAACCTTCGAGGGAGTAAAAAGCCTCATCTTTCTTCTGCGGAGGCTTTGAACTGTGGACCTTGTGGATTGCAGTACAGTGTTTATTGAATGGAGTCACTGCGCTCTCACATACTAACCTTAGTTATAAAATCCTGAAGGACAGAAAATTTGACAATAAGAACAATAATTCTGATACTTTTTTGATAGTGAAGCATATTTGGCTTCATTTCATGTTTTTTTGATAACTCTGGTATAGAAAAGCAGACATTTTTGGTAGTGTTTAATTTTGTGTTACTTGTGAAGCAAATTGCTTTTGACCCTGATGAAATCTCCACTTAAGCAAATTTCAGTTTCTTCAGAAAAGGCAAGAAAGAAAGAAAGAAGCTATAAAGAGACTTAACTTGGTCTGTTTTGCTCGCTGTGATAGCAGCTGATGTTTATCACTTCTTTTTGTACCTTTACTTTTTCTTTTTATTACATTTTTTCAATTGTGGCTATGTTGTTGTTAAGTGCCTCAAGTCAGTTTCAACTCATAGCAACCCTGCCCAGTGTTTTCAAGGAGTGGTTGGTGGATTTGAACCGCTGACCTTGTTCGTGGTTAGCAGTCCAATGATTGTCCATTCTGTCCAGTGCCAGACCACGACTCAATTGTGGTGATAGTATCATTTAACTTATAGCTTCTGCTGTCTACCATAGTTAAGTAACGGGATTGTTAATAAAATGACAATGCATGGCATGAAATTAACAATTCTCTTCAATATCTAATGTTTGAATACTATTTAGTTTCTATCTTCTCCCTTTGATGTCTGGAGTCACCTCTTTACTTATCTCCCATCCACTAATCTATCTCTTTCTGTATGTCTATCTGCCTATCACTTTAAGTATCAAATAAATAACAGTAGTCAAGTTTCCAGAACACAGAGTATATAGTCAGGAGGAGAAAAAATCGTTGGACTGTGTTACTTTTGGTGGAATTGAATAAGTCACTATGTACACTTTAGTTTTCTTCTATCATCAGAAGTAAGTTGATGTTTGCCTAGAACCCAACTTTTATGAAGAAGATCAGGGAATCCATTCAACAGCATCTATGAAATGTTCTGAACATCTCAGAACAGGATGCTTTATATATAAGATGAATGATAATCTTCATCTCCATCTCTACTGCACCTAGTAGAACATATTATTTCCCATCAATCTTACACTGATTCTGTAAGGGTTAATGAGCTAATATCTAATGCTCCTTGGAAAATGAGTGCAAGGGAATCTGATTCCTCTTCATCCAATGTATTATGTTGTCTTCACACTTTCCCTTTTCATCAAGAGTTGTAAATAACTGACCAAATTCGTACTGAGTGAAAACAACAGTATCGTCTTAAGTTGTTTTGGAAAGAGAAGTATATGCTATGGTGTACACACAAGTATGTATATTTGGAATTTGGTCTCTTAAGAAAATGCATTATTAACTGTTTTGATTACTTTTAATTTAAAGGTATGTGATGAAAAATTCTCAAAAATAATATGTTTTGACCCTTATATTCTTATTAGGAAGAAAACATAATAAAGTGAGATATAATGTCACGTTGTGTGGTACTTTAGGATAAGCACTGGACTTAGGATAAGCACTTAACCATAAGGACAGCAGTTCAAAGCCACCAGCTACTCCTTGGAAATCCTATATAGGATTACTATGTGTCAGACCCAACTTGAAGACACTTATCAACAATCACAGCAATGTCAAGTTAGCAGCGTTGTGATAACACAGCAGACACTTTAGTAAGGAAACTCTGGGTTGATATTTTATAAAACCTTCTAAATATTTCCCTTTATCCTTAAATATATTCTATTATATTGGTGTTGTGCTATAGGATAATCACTGGATTACTTACTGCAAGGTCGGCAGTTCAAACTACCATCCACTCCTCAGAAACCCTATACATGGTCACTATGATTCGATAGCACTTAACAACAACAACTTTAAATTGCTATATTACATTGCTTTGCTAAGTGAGATATTTTGAGTATTTTTTCATATTAAGTAATATAGATAAAAATATTAAATTTATTTTCTATTCCCACCTATTATGACTTAGTATAACAATTTGCTTAGAACCCTGGTGGCATGTTGTTGTTGTTAAGTGCCATTGAGTCAGTACAGACTCATAACAACCCTACGCACAACAACACAACCACCACTACCACAACCAATAACTGTTGTTATTTAAAAAATGAAATAACTTCTCCTTAGTTCTTAAACTTTCAAATAAAACTTTAACTCTTACATCTACTTGTATTTCCTCAGGGAACTGAGTGATTCTTTATCTGATAGACATTCAGGGGGTTGGCAATAGATCTGAGCTATTTGTGGTTAGAATTCCTTCAATGGTCTACCAAAGCCAAATACTGTATTTTTATTCAAATAACAAGAGACCACCTTTAGTGTTTGTTAGCAAGTCCCATTCTACCCCTACCTTGTGAAGTATTTTTGTAAACATTTTCTACTTTTTGTTTTTTAATGTGTTGCTGTGAAAAAGTTAGCATAGTAGGCTTAGAAAAATCCCTGGCAGGGAAGGACAGGGTGGTGGGGAGGAAGCAGTGAAGTCTCTCATTGTTTGAATGAAAATGTGGTTGTTAAAAGTGCATGCAAGTTACTTTTTTTCAGGTAGTTTGTTATTTGTGTGTTATAACATTGGAAAATGGAAAGTTTTGGCTAATAATTTTCTTTAGTAAATTACATACTTTTCTATGTTCTTAAAAATAGCTATTTTGAATTTACAATTTCCTTAAGGAGTAAGAGTTCAAACAGTTGACATCCAAAATAAATTGATGCCTTCTGTTTGAGAAGTCCTGGTATGGTGCTCTAGGTTAATGTGTCAGGCTGCAAAGTTAGTTTGAACCACAAGATTGGTGGTTCAAACTCACCAGTCACTCCTTGGAAACCCTATACAGGGTCATCATTATGGGTCAGAACAGACTCAACACTACTTAAAACAACAAACAAATTGAGGTATATTGAGTTCTGGTATGGCAAGGTAGGGTAAGCACTCCACCGAAAGGTCGGTTTGAATCGCAAAGTTGGTGGTTCAAACTTGCCAGCTGCTCCTCTGAAACTCTATACAGGGTTACGATGTGTCAGAACCTACTCAATGACATTTCACAACAACAACAACAACAACAACAACAACAACAGTGAGGTATATAGATCTGTTATCTGCTCATATACAACCTGGTTTATTGAAAGTGAAGAGAATTGGTACAATTTACTGTTGAAAATGACAGACTACAGCCTTTAGTATGGATTGCACTTCAAAATAAAGAAAACAAAAATGCTCACAACTGAACTGATAAGCAGAGTCATGGCAAATAAAGAAAGGATTGAAGCTGTCAAAGATTTCACTTTACTTGTATCCATAATCAATGCCCGTAGAAGCAGTAAGAACTCAAATGATGTATTGCATTAGGCAAATCTGCTTCAAAAGACCTCTTTAAAATATTGAAAAACAAAGATGTCACTAAAATGTTCCTAAACCTAGACCTCATATACATGTAAAAGCCAGCCAGCAAGAAAGGAAGACTGAAGCAGAACTGATGCATTTGAAAGAGGGTGTTAGCAAAAAATACTGATTATACCATAGGTTACCAGAAGAACAAACAGGTGTTTCTTGGAAGTTATACACCCAGAATGCTCTTTAGACGTAAGGATGGCGAGGCTTCTTATCATGTACTTTGGACATACTACAGGGGGGACAAGTCCTTGGAGGAGGACATCATACTTGGTAAACTAGAAGATTAGCAAATGAAAAGTAAGACTCTCAATGAGATGCATTGTCACAGTGGGTATAACACAGGACCTCAAAGATAGCAATGAAGATGGTGAAGATGGTGAAGATGGTGGAGGACTGGGCATTGGTTTGCCACTATGATTGGGAACAGACTCAATGGCATGAAACAAATGCTGTGTTTGCCACGGAGAAATAGGTGTGCAAGAACCCATTTAAACAGGATGGCACATATTTGACTCAGGGGAGATGGGGACAAGAATCATGTATTTTGAATGAATTAATGCAGGATGACTTGCTGGGCATTACAGGTTCCTTGGTCCACTGTGTCTCTTGATCCCGCTAAAGAAAACTGGGTCAATGTTTCTTTGGATGACTTGATATTTTCAATGGGAACTTTAAACTCACAAAATTTTTCTTCTCTCTCATTTTCTTCTTCATTAAGATGAAATGAATTTGGATGCGGTAATCCTTGGAATGGTCCATCCCCTAGCTTAATGAGGGTGTGTTTTCTCAAGGGTCTGTTTTCTCAAGTGTGTACTGAATTCATATGTAGCAATGGGGATGTTGCTTAATACAAGACCCTCTTTCTTGGAGCATACCCAACCCTGGAGAGAAGATAGCAGATTTTCTAAGAAGGTTCATAGCCTAGAGATCAGATGTCACAGAAAGACAAGCTGTTGTTGTTGTTAAGTGCCATCAAGTCAGTTTTGACTCACAGTGACCCTGAATAGGGTTTCCAAGAGGGGCTGTTGGGTTTGAACTGCTGATCTTGCAGTTAGAAGGCCAGTGCTTATCCTACAGCATCACACCAAGCCAAGTTGCTACCCAACATAAACTCCTACTGCTCACAGTTTTGATCATCCAGACGGCTAATCTAAGAGACTTACTTGGAATAGCAACACCACCAGCCCACACACTATAATCCACCCCAACAGAAGGGGTGGGCTCTGACTCTCTGCAAAATAGAAAGTGAAACCCATTTTTTCAAGCTTCCTTTACCCCTCCCATCACTTCCTTTCTTTTGACCCCCTCCAATCCATTTTATCTTCTTAGTTTTCATTTTATAAATCTGGTTATGTTGTGAGTGTTTTCAAGCAGAAATAACAGGGATTTCAACAAAGGAAACTAACAAAAGTACCCTGGGACAAGTTGTCTGAAATATACATTGTTTGTATGGGCATGGGCCAGTTTTCTTGCCAGTCTTGAGCTGTCCCTTTGGGTGATTTTCACCGTAGTCACTGAGGACGTAAGCTGAAAAGCAAGCAACCAAGAATGAATGAGGCAGAGAATGAGAATGTCAGGGTAGGTCCCTAGAAAGCTGGGAGCCAGCTACACACAACAAAGTATTTCCCAGCCCCTACACAAAGGCGTGCACACACAAAGACACAGGCACACCCCAATACCACATCTAAACAAAGAACACTTGCTCTAAAACCTAACTTCTCTTTCCTTGAATATATAAAAAGGAGAGACCAGAGCCAGAAAGTTTCCATGAGTTCTCAGCTAGGAGCAAAGAAAGAAATCAGAATCTTTTCCTGCCTAGTTTTAGTGAGTCGGACTAAAAGAGATAGATCGTTTTCAGTTCCTCACCTAAGTATCATAAGCAATCTTTCCCTATTTCCTTTCTCTGCCTATTGGTCATCATTAGTGTGCTGTACCTTTGACTGCCAGGCAGAGTGGTGCTGAACCCACTCCATTAATCAAGCAACAGATGGGGAATTAAGGCCCATGAAGCCAAAATTCTTTCTTTCTATCCCCAGAGATTTATGTTCATTAGCCAGAGGCGAGAGTTATTGAGAGATGATCAGGAGCTAATAAGCTTTACAAATGGTTCCTCTTTGGCATATGTGTGTATGTGTGCATTTGTGGCTTGGTGTGCTAAAGCAGTCAAGCAGAGAATTAACTCTATTTCAAAGAACTTTAAAAAAAGATGTCTTAAATGTAAGATTTGTTTAAGATACCAGTGGATTCGAGTACCATTGCACAATGAACTTACGTCATTCCCTAGAGTACTTTTGAAACGAACTTAGTACCTGACCTGGTGGTGCCTGTTTAATATTTATGGAGACTCATAATGTGCTCTGGACCAAATGGGGCTGATAGGAGTTAGTGTTCCAAGATGATTTCATTGAACTTGAGTCCTTATAAAGTAAGAGTGAAATGAGGGTTTTGCCTGGTAGAAACAGGTCTCAAGTGGGCATTTCTCTACAAGGGTATTGACCCTACCTACCAAAAGGTTATCCACAAAGGTCAGGAACCCCTCTGTCTGTCTAAATGTACAGACCTTGGGCGTACAGCTCAATGCTTTGTCCACTCACACACTCTGTCTTTCTATATCTATGCTGTTGTTTTAGGTGCTGTCCAGTTCTGACTCATAGTAACACTGTATAGC
>NW_006408539.1:17626749-17628213 GCF_000296735.1 Chrysochloris asiatica
TATATATATTGTTATTCTTATTAAGAGCCATCAAGTCGGTTTAGAATCATAGCAACCCATATAGAGTTTCCAAGGAGTGGATGGTTATTTTGAAACAGTGACCTTGTGGTTCAAACCAATTTTGCAGTTCAGTGTTTATCCTATAGTGCCATAACAGAATTTCACATATATATTTTTTTCTGGTGTTGTTAATGGGCTGTACTGCAAGGCCAGTTTGAACAGCAAGGTCGGTGGTTCAAGCTCACCAGTCACTTCACGGACAACCTATACTGGGTCACTATGAGTTCGAACCAACTTGATGGCACTTAACAACAACATGTATATATGAAGCTCTGGTAGCATAGTGGTTATGAGTCAGGTTGCTAACCTCAAGGTCAGTAGTTCAAAACTACCAGCTGTTCCACAGGAGAAAGATGAGGTGTTCTGCTCCCGTAAAGATTTACAGCCTCTGAAATCCTATACAGGGTGGCTAGGAGTCAAACCAACTTGACAGCTCATAACCACCAATACTATATATAGCTATATATGTGAATATATATCTGTATATATAGCTATACATAGATATATATAGTTGTTGTTGTTACGTACCGTGGAATCAGTTCCAACTCATAGTAACCCTGTACAGGGTTTCTGAGGCTGTAAATCTTTACAGAGTAGCATCTTTCTTCCGTGGAACTGCTGGTAGTTTTGAACTGCCACCCATGCTATTAGTAGCCCGACTCATATTCACTACGCTACCAGAGCTCTCTCTCTCTCTCTCTCTCTCTCTATATATATATATATATATATGTATATATTTCTCTCTCTAAATATATATATATATATTTGTGGGTGGTGAGTGCCATAGAGTCATACACACACACACACACACACCACACACACACACATACACATGAGGATGAATCAAAAATTATCTGCACTACGGCTGTAAATTTTATTTTAAAAAACTTTTAGAAAAGACAAATACATCCTTTTTTGACATAGTCTCCTTGCATCCACAGTTTGTCCATCGGTCAACAAGCTTTCATATTCCCTTAGTAAAAATTGTTTCAGTCTGAGCTGTGAGCAATGAAGGCTCTGCTGTCTTCACCTCATCACAGGTGAATCTTCATCCTCCAAGGGCTGCTTTCAGGGGGCCAAGCAGGTGCAAATCATATAATATATATTACATATGTCTATGCATAGTGTAGATATATACATGTATGTATCTATATAATACATGCATATATTGATGTTGAGTGTCATCAAATTTGTTTATCTCATAGTGACCCTGTACGGGGTTTCCGAGGAGTGGCTGGCAGGTTGGAACTGCTGACCTTGTGATGACCAGTCCTGTGCTTATCCTACTGTGCCATACCATGATTCATCCATATTTGTTTATTTATATGTTGCTGTTGTTGAGTGTTGTGAGGCAGTTTCAAATCATAGTGACCCCGTTGTATAGGATTTCCAAGGAGTTATCAT
>NW_006408539.1:17628340-17637607 GCF_000296735.1 Chrysochloris asiatica
ACTCATAGCGACCCTTACAGAGTTTCTGAGCAGAAGCTGGTGAGCTGGAACCATTAACCTTGCACTTCAAACCAACCTTGCAGTCCAGCACATTAACCCACAGTGCCACACCAGGAGTCCAACATATAGATAAACACAGGCACATACATATAATGTAGTATGGATATACATGAACATACATATACAATACATGTTGTTGCTGCTGTTAAGTGCTGTTGAGTTGGTTCCAACTAATGGTGACCATATATAGGGTTTCCAAGGAGCAACTGGTGAGTTTGAACTGCCAACTTTGTGGTTCAAACCGACTTTGCAGTCTAGCATATTAACCCACAGCACCACACCAGGATTGTTGGTGAGTGTCATCAAGTCTGTTCCACCTCATTGTTGTTGTTGTTGTTAAGTGCCATCGAGTCGGTTCCGACCCATAGCGACCCTGTACAGGGTTTCCGAGGGTGTAAATCTTTACGGGAGTAGCCTCATAGAGCCCCTGTATAAAGTTTCTGAGGAGTGGCTGGTGGGTTTGAATTGCTGACCTTGGGGTTAGCAGTCCAATGCTTATCCACAGCACCACACCTGGAGTCCATAGTGGGTGGTGGTTATGTGCCATGGAGTCAGTTCTGACTCATAGCGACCCTGTACAGGGTTTCTGAGGTTGTAAATCTTTATGGGAGTAGAAAACCTCATCTTTCTCCCGCGGAACAACTGGTAGTTTCGAACTGCTGACCTTGAGGTTATCAGCCCAATTTGTAACCACTACACTACTGGGAGTCTATATACATATATAAAAATCTATATAGGGAGCAACGGGGATTTAGTGGGAGAATTTTTGCCTTCCACACAGAAGACTTAGTGTGGTGCTGTGGGTTAATGCGCTGGACTGCAAAGTTGGTTTGAACTGCAAGGATGCTGGTTCAAGCTCACCAGCCACTCCTCAGGGTTGCTATGGGTTAGAACCAACTTGATGGCATTTAACAGCAACAACAACACAGAAGACCCTGCTTTGGTTCTCAGGCAATGCACCTTATGCACCCACCACTGATCTGTTACTGGACGCGTTTCTTGCTGTGATGCTCAGTTTCAATGGTTTCCAGGTTAAGATGGGCTAGGGAGAAGGGTCTGGTGCTCTACTTCCCAACAGCAGACAATGAAGATCCTGTGGCTCACAAGGGTTCAGTCTGAAGTTGATCATGGAAATGCACGACACAGGACTGGACAGGTTTTGTTCTGTTGTGCATGGAATTTCCATGTGTCAGCGACCAGCTAGATGACAGCAGATCATAGCAACCCAAGTAACCACATCCAGGTCAAGATGTGTGCATCATCCCATAAAGCTCTCCTGTGTCTCTTTCCTGTCAAACCCCCTAACCCCAGATCAAACCACTTCCTCATTTCTATTGTAATAGATTCATTTTGTCTACTTATGAACCGCATACAAATGAAATTGTTCAGTTTGAACTTATATGTGTTTACTTTCTTTGTCTCAGTATGTTTTGGATTCCTTCATGGGGCTATTGTAACAGATCTTTAAAAATAATAATAACTGATAATATGGAGACTTCTTTGTTTTGCTTCTTTTGAGTTTCCCTTGTGTTTCTTATTCTGTTTCTGCCTCACCCACCGATTCCTTTTCTGACCTATGATCTTCTTCGTTTCTGTGCCTCTCTATGCTCTACATCTTATTTCTTTATTGCTGATTACAGACAGATCTTCAATTTCATGATCTGCAATTGCTCAAAGTCACACGTTAAGTATGAGTCTTACCAGCTGTTTTCATCGAAATAAGGAAACATGGCCCACTCTCAGACACCTATGTTTGTCCTCTTTCTTGGTGCTCTCTTGCCCAGAGGTCTTTCTGTTTTATGGAAGAAGAGTGGGTGAAATTACAAAGGTCACCGCTGTGTTTGCCAGAAGGAGAAGATTGAATGCTACCTAAAAGCCATCCCTACTGCTGAGCATTCTTTCTTTGCACTAAAATCTAACATCCTTCCCATCATTTCAACCTCTTGTTTCACTGTCGGACTCATTTAGGCAGTAACACATGCTTGGATGGTTTTGTAATTGTTTACAAAAGACTACCACTGAGATAAAGAAGTAGAGGAATTCCTACATCCCTGGGGATTGAGCTGAGGCTTGGATATTCATTCAAGGTTGATCAGTTCTTTGCTCATCGACCTACCTCTGTGCAGAACACAATATGCAATAAGTCTGAAAAGTCAGACCAATTGATGCTCAGAGAGGGAACTCCTGGTTTGCTGTATACATCTCATATGAAGCTGCTTCCAGACCTTTGGAATCCAGGATCTTAAATCACCAGTTACCCACTAGACTGGGGACAGATGCTTTCCCCATGGACACATGTCGCACTGTGTTGTCACAACTTTGGTATCCAGTCTAGTAACAGAATCTCAAGTAATTCCTGCAGAAGTTTCCCAATGATCGTCAAGACTCATGTTTGTTCAGGGGCTCAGTGTCTGCATGGGAAATTTTATCTTTTTTTTTTTTTTTTCCTTTTCTTGACTTTATATAAGCATTTCTACATGCTTCCTTGTTTACTCTATTGGCATTTACCTTGTGCTGAGCTGTCAGAAGCAATTCATCAGAAAGACCAGCATTCTATCTTCAGCATCAAGAAGGAACACTTTTTAAGCTTTAAAGATAAAGAATTTAATGTGCTAAGAGAAAGCAAAGGTGATGACGTTTGCAATACAAACTCCATGTAAACACAGCTTTCCATTCCCACCTCTCAGAATAAAGTGACATTAAATGCCAGAGAAGCTGGTAACATAGATGTAGTGAAAACATTATAACCCATTCAGAAGCCGTTCAAGAAACATAGTGTGTGACTCCAACTGTGTAGACTCTGGTTTCTAGTCCCTAACTCTTCCTGGTCTTTCCTCTATCTTCCTGCCCACCTTCCTTCTCCTTCCAGAGCCTATCTCGGCCACTTTTTTCTTCTCTCTCTTCCTTTAGTGTTCACTTTATTTTATTTTTTCAGTAGATGTTTGATGTGTATCTTGTACAGAGCAGCTATCCTTCTAGGTATTGGCAATAATTACAGTAAATAAGTAAAAGCCTGCTGGTGTTGTTGCTAGGTGCAGTCAAGTCAGTTCTGACTCATAGCAACCCTATGTACAGAAGGAAACAATGCCTGATTCAGCACCCTCCTCACAATCATTCTTATGTTGGAGGCCATTGTTGCGGCCAATGTGCCAATCCATCCGGTTGAGGGTCTTCCTCGTTTTTGCTGACTTTCTACTTTACCAAGTGAGACATCCTTCTCCAAGAAATGGTCCCTTCTGATAACATGTCCAAAGTGTATGAGATGAAGTCTCATCATTCTCACTTCTAAGGAGCATTCTGGCTACACTTCCTTCAACACAGATTCGTTCTTCTCATTGTTGTTATGTGCTGTCCAACTCAAAGCAACCCTTTATAGGGTTTCCAAGGAGTGGCTGGTGAGCTTGAACCACCAACCTTTCAGTCCAGCATATTAACCCACAGTGCCACTCCAGAACTCCATTCTTCTTGTAGTCTATGGCATATTTAATATGCTTCATCAACCCATACTTCAAAGGCATTGGTTCTTTTTGAAAACTATTTCCCGTATTTTCCTCTCCCCATTTCCTTCTCTTTTTCTGACTTATTTCATGATAAGACACTGGACTAAACTAGAGTAGCCTAGTGACAACAAAGCCATGACACTAAATTTTGGGTAGTCACCCCTGCAAACGTTTCCACAGAACTAATACTGCAGGCATAGTGGGCGGAGGCACAGAACAAGATGAATATGGAAGGTTCCTTGCATATGGCTGCCTTTATTAGTCACAAGGAGTGATGCTACTGCTTTGGTCCCTCTGCCAGAGTCCCATCTATCATCAAGACCCCTGTTAGGTGCTGATTAGACTTCCTGGATGTCAGTGATTATATTGCTAAAGCACCAGCAATGCCTCATCCCAGCAGCAATCACTGTTTCTGGGCATGTCAACTTCCAAGAGTAATCAAGTAGCAGTTACAAGAGACCAAGGTTGCCTGGCTCACTCTGAGATACCTTTCAGGACTTTTAATTATTTTATATTCTCATTTGCTTCTTGGGGATCTTCAAACCCTTAGTCAATCTCATTGCATGTGAGTTAATCTGAGCGACAGACAGTTTAGCCCCAGCCTGCGCTGTACTATGAAGTCCCAGTTGAAACGTCGTCCCTGTTACTCCCCAGCTGAAGGGAATCTGAGACTAGTTCTTTCACTGTGAACATTTCAGTTTCTAAAATGATGAGAAACGGCTTGACTTAAGTTTTTGTACATATTATATGCACAGAGGCCCACTCCTTATCTTCTATAATACTTAGTCCAACATCTTGTACTCAGCAGGTGATTAACTAATAGTTATTGGATTATTTAATCCAATAATTTAAAAATCGTATTTAATCACATTCCAAGTGTGATTCTTCTATATGTGCTTCAGTTCATTATTCAAGCTAGTATTAGGAAATCTACAACTACAATGAAACTCTTAAAAAAAACAAAACTAAAACAACAAAAATCAAATTGGGCCATTTTATACAGCTTTTTACACAATAATTTATAGAATTAAAGCCTACACAAGGAGTGGTTATGAATTGGGCTGCTAATTTCACGGTCAGCAGTTTGAAACTACCAGCTGTTCGCAGGAGAAAGATGAGGCTTTCTGCTCCCATAAAGTTTTACAGCCTCGGAAACCCTGTACAGGGTCACTATGAGTTGGAACCGACTCCATGGCGCATAACAACAACAACAACAACACCAGTTCAGGGCTCACTTCCACAAGTCCCCTAGACAATTTAGATGAGGATGGGAACATTCAGGGTACTGCCCAAAACAATTGATAAAAGGGACGATCAATATATATGGCAACAGCTCACCTTCATAGCATTTATGGAAATACAATATGCAACACTTTTGAGTTATATTAATAAGTAACATTAATGAAAAACACAAACACATCAGTCTTAGAAGAAATAAAATCAGACTGTTCCTCATTAGCAAGAATGCGGAAACTTGCACTCACATACTTTGGACATATCCTTAGAAAAGACCAATCCCAATCGTTAGAAAGGCACATGCTGCTTGGTAGAGGGCCAACAGAAACAATGGAAATGCTCCCTGAGATGAATGGACCAAGTCGCTACAACAATGGGCTGAAACATACTAACAATCGTGATGGTGGCTAGGGACTGGGCAATGTTTCGTTCTGTTGTATGTAAAGTAACTGTGAGTCAGTGCTAACTCCAGGGCACCTAACAACAATAACACAGCAGGCTGATCAGGGGCCCCACCTCTCCCCCTCTATCTCTAGATTTCAGATCCTGGGGGTGTCTTTGCCACATTCATGATTGCAGAGGTTGTAGGAAAGGATCCGGACACAGAGCCTTTCTCTGACATTCACACTTTCTAGCCACTGTGAAGAAAGACAAATGTCGGTTGATGTTCTGCTCTTCCTGGGTCCTGGGATGACTCAGTAGCTGCTGGTCGCCCATAGGTTGGGGGTGCATACATATTCTCTCCATCTCCTTCCTAAACACATGCTGGTTTTGTGAGGAAGGAGAAAGACTGTAGTAACTCGTCTCCTGTGGAATGACCACCTTGTTCTCTGTGCTCGTTTTCTGACCCTTCTTGTTTGGTGGTTTCTTAGTCACACACAGGAGAGTTTCTTTAGACTCTCCTCAGACTTCCTCCCCATCTTTCCAGTCTCCTGTGTACCAAGCACATGCCTATGAGTATGCATCTTAGTCCCTTTCTAATAGAATGTATAGAGACTCAGTATAATTTCATCTGTTTTTTGTATGTAGTCTGAATTTAGTCCCTGGGTTTCTAGGGGACAAAGACCAGCCCACAATGGAGTCCTGAATTATGCACATGAGTAGGTAGCAACACAGGCTGCCCCCAACTAAGAAACCCTGACTCAGTGACTTATGACAAAGATAGCTGACACCGAACATGGGAGGAAATGTGACGTCTGGTCCTGTTCACACACAAGAGAGAGAGGCACACTTTGAAGTCAAAACACTCAGTGTATTCATGTTAAATGTCAAGTAAAATTCACTCTAAAATTTCATATCCCAAGAAAGCAAGAAATGTAAGCATCAGTATGTACAGGACACAGTAAATAGGTGGCCAGTAGAAGTGCAGGGACACCAGTGATCTGAAATTTGAAGAAAGTAATAGTTTAAATGTATAAACAAAGGCAAAATCACAACTCAACCTGTGGTTGTCAAGTGGGTTCTGGTTCACAGTGTTGCCACAGTATAAAGAAGAACTGCCCCATAGGGGTTCTGAGGCTGTAAGTCTTTATGGAAATGGCTTCACTTAAATTTCTGCTACATATTTTTTTTCTTACTTATGATCTTTCTCCCACAGAACGACTGGTGGGTTTGAACCATCAGACTTTTGATTAGCAGTTGAATGGTTAACTTGGTGTATCACCAGACTTCTTAAACAAGGACAAGCTGAGTTCAAATAGATACACACGAAGCTGAGGAGAATGCGTTAAAAAATCTGATGGAAAATAATCTGGAAATGGCTACAGATTGAAAACTGAACAGAAATAAAGCTCGTCCCATGCCACAGCTCGCAGCATCTGGTGATTCTCACCAAGGGGAACATGCAGTCGGCATGGCTTTGCAGCTCTAAGAAGTCCCTTGTTTAGTTTTGAGGAGAAAAAAGGAAAAAATGATTGTTCAATGTTTGTGGAGAAAGTCTACTCATAAAAGATCCAGGTAGTATTCAGCGAGCAAGGAAGGCAGGTTAGTATGTTTGCAACAGTAAGCTCTGTTGACCTTGCTGAGCAGGTGCCCTGAGGGCCTGGGCAGGAGAAAATGGTTGGGTTAATGAGAGGAAGAGCATCCTGATTTATGGTGCGGGGGTTTTGGGGCACTGGAGAGAATAACTGTTGACCTCATAAGTAAACACAATGGGCTGATCTACTGAATTAAGTGTACTGGTGGCCAAAGCCCAGAAAAGACTTGATCTTGGTCTTGGGGATAAGTAATGATAGATATCAAGTTGTTGCCATCAACTAGATTATGACTCATGGTGACCCTGTGTGTGTCAGAGCAGAACTAGGCTGCATAGGGTTTTTGATGGTTGGTTGAGGTTTCAGAAATAAATCACTAGAATATTCTTCCGAGATGCCTGAAAACTTTTAGTAACCAGCCAAGCACATTAATTATTTGTACTATCCAAAGACTCTAATACTAGATATAAAGCCAAACCAAACTAAACCGATGGTCATCAAGTCCATCTGTGCTCATACAGACCCTATAGGACAGGGTAGAACTGCCCCTGAAGAATTTTGAGGTCGTAAATCTTTATGGAATCAGGCCACATATTACTTCCGTGGAACAGTTGGTGGGTTCCAACTGCTAACCTTTGAGTTAACACCCAGGTTCTTAACTGCCGTGCTACCAGGTATCCTTCAGTAATAGATAAAGCCAGCAAGCAAACAAATGCCCTGCTACTGAGTCGATTCTGTTTCATAGTGACCCAATACAACAAGAGTAGAACTTCTCCATAGGATTTCCAAGGCTGTAAATCTGATTACCAGTCCAACACAACTGCCACACCACTAGAACTCCTTATTAATAGATGTGTTGTTGTGTAGTTTTGTGCTGTCTTGTTGGTTCTGACTCATAGCAACCCTATATAGGATTTTTGAGGAGCGTCTTGTGGGTTTGAACTGCCAAGCTTGCAATTTAAACTGACTTGCAGTCCAGGGCATTATCCTGCAGCAACACACCAGGACTCCATTATACTTTATTCTTTAATGGCTTCTTCCATCTTGCTCATGATGGTTAGGAAGAGGGATGAGGTAGCTCAGTTCATCTCCGACCCATAGCGACCCTGTATAGGGTTTCCAAGGAGCAGCTGGTGAGCTTGAACTACCGACCTTGCAGTTCAAACGGCTTTGCAGTCTGGCACATTAACTGACAGTGCCACACCAGGACTCCAACTCTGGAATGGGGCTAGAATATAAAAATGTTGATTAATAGGTGCATTATTACTGTAAACACAGAACTGATTTTCAGTTTTGTTAGTTAAAAGTGTTAGTTCCTGCACACTTTGGGATGCATTTCTGACAGTCTGGATGAGTTTCTAAGTGAACTCTGAGAACTACAGACATGAACCTTTCAAGAGTTTGTGAGGGATTGATTGACTGTTCCTAAAAATAGAAAGCTGCAGAGGGAAGATGTCAGGAGTTATTTAGACTAGCCTCCTGCTTCCAAGCTGTTAAATTTAGACCAATTGCAGTTTACACTTGTCCATTCTCTTTCAACTCCTATTTGATGGAAGTTCCACAACCTTCTTTGGCGTTGGTTCACTCAAGAATTTCTTCATTATCTAGTGTAAATCTCTGCTACTCTGATTTAAGTTCCATTTTGGGGGCTTTAATTTGCAATCTTTGTTCCTGCAGCTCTTTGACTTTTCCCCTAAATTTGATTTCAGTGGAGGATAAAGGTAACCAGGGAAATTCCCCTAACACCTAATTTGACATCCAGGTATGACAGGAATAATGACATTTTCTCTAGATGGCTTCTTAGTCCTGTGGAAACTAAGAGAGGAAGGTGAAGGGCTGGCAGTACCAGCTGCTTCCTCCATCCTCCACACCCTTGGAAGGAAAAGCAGAAGTCATGTCCAGAGAAGGCAAAGAAAGCAACAGAAAGAGGCAGGAAGGGTAAATCGGAAGGATACATAAGCAGGGTGTAGAAGTGTTAAAAATCTATTAAACTGCCCCTCCTAGAGTAAAACCCGAATTATTCCCCCTCGTTATGTCGGATGAGGTGTTGGGGTCAAAACTGCTGAACCATCCAAGCAATTACTTCCCTGATCTTCATTCACTGTTGAGTGGTGTTCCCTAAGCATTCTTTCCCAAAGACAAGAAGAGGAGATGACCGGTTGTTGGTCATTTTCACTGTTGTGAAGTATGGGTCTGAGTCCCTGGCTGGTACAAACTTTTAACACACTTTGCTGCTCATGCAAAGGTTGGAGGTTCTAGTCTATTCTGGAATGCCTTGGAACAAAGTTTTGATGATCTACTTAAAAAACTCAGTATTGAAAACCTTATGGAGCATAGTTCTCCTCAAACACGCATGGGCTGCACTGAGTCAAGATGATGCAATAGCAACTGGTTGCTTGGTCGGTAAGGGCAGTGTATTGTGAATGTCTGATTGGTTAGGGCAGTGTATTATGAATGTCTGATTGGTTAGGGCAGTGTATTGTGAATGTCTGATTGGT
>NW_006408539.1:17638045-17646013 GCF_000296735.1 Chrysochloris asiatica
TATGAATGAAGTATATTTATAAACTGTTTTCTCTACATATAATTGACAGCCTTGGCTTTTTTTTTTTTTTTTTGAGAATTTTTAAAAGCATTACTGATGTTCTTATATTGAGTTAATAAAAACATTTAATGTTATACTTTTAGTATCTTAAGATGATGACCTACTTTTTTTTTTGTTTTTGAAAGCTAAGAAGCATATATATCAGCCCAACCGGGAAGTGGGGTTACCATTGCTGTTCAGATCGTCACAGTTTCTTTTCTTTATATTTGTGATAGGGAAGCTTCATCTGCCATTATTCTCTTGATGAAAAGGAGGCCGATTATTAAGAATGAATGACCTTTCTTCAGCGTGTAATAGTTTAGAAGTATGTCTACCTAATGAAAGAACTAACCTGGATTATGCTTCCCAAAGTTATCATTTTTATATCCAATGAATTCTTTTTTTTTGGTAATAAAAGTAAAAGAGACCAGAGTAAGGAACCCCTACTGTGCTAAATTTTTATTATTTCCAGACAAGGTAAAATTATAACTCCTTGTTCTATTGCACTAGAGAGAATTTAAAACCTCTATACCTACATTTTTAAAAAGGTTAGGAAGAGCTGTATACAACTGACATTTCTATGTATGATCAAAGTGTACCTTAATCTTAAATATATACTCTAAATGTGTCAAACACACCATCACCTGCTCACCGTAGCATAGAAACGTTCCCATGGACCACCTGACATTTCCTGACTGAATGACTTCATTGTTCCGCTGCCCCACTTTCTGCTGGATGAGCAGCTGCAGTTAGTAGGCTTGTCTGCAAAGGAGGACCGTTTGCAGCAGATTGTGTCTACGCTCCTCTTTCAAATGCTCCTATCAGTTTTAGACATTTTAAGTGATTCTTATTACCCTTTCTTTAATAACAATGGTGGCCAAAAAGGAAGGCAAGAATTCAAATGTTGTCACATAGAAACTTTAGCAGAAGAAATGGCAATATTTTGTGCCACGTTATGCTGGTTCTGATGTTGTATTTGGAAACTCTGAGAATAAACTGTGATGTTTGGATGACTGACAATGTGCTGTCCTTCTGGTATCAAGTTGTCAAAATCAACAAGAGAGTGTGTGAAGAAAGGAAAGCCTGCTACTCCCAGGAAAGACATCACAAGGCCATGTATGTTTAAAAATCAATTTAGCCCTATCCATTTTGGTTAGATTTCTCTTTGGATTTAAGATCTCAGAAACAAAAGATGGGCTGAGATTCCTTAAGATTTAGATAAATAATAAGACAACAACGCATGTTGAAAATTCCCTTATATACATACTTGTTTCCTTTGGCATAGTGATGTGGTATTTTTTCCACACACACACACACACACACACAAAAATTTGTTGTGACAAAATTTAGCCTCAAATGTTTTGAGTTTTGTTTCCTTTGCAGAGGAAAGATCGTTTTGATTAAGTTGCACGTGAATTGTTGCATGCAGTCTCAATGGTTTACTTTCTATTTTATTGTAACCCCAAAACAATAGCTTTCTTCACAGCTAATAGACAGGGAGCACGATTGAAGAAGGCATTGCCATCAAGGGAAGCAGGCACTGCTGGAGAGAATCACAGAGGGGAGGAGTGGAAATTCCAGATCCCCAGAAGGGCTCTTCTGAGCTGCCTCATGGATCCATGAGGTACAGAGACAAGAGGCACAGGCCTTATTGAGCAGTAAAAAGGCTGCCTTTACCTGGCCGTCTTGCATCAGCCTCACATAGAGGGCCAATGTTTAACTATACAGATGTTCACTTTAGTAAAAAGCAAATTCAGTGTCACAGATATACACTAAGAAGCTTTCCTTCAGAAGCACAGTTATAATTAGAAGGAGATAAAGAGAAAGTTTGCTAGATTGTGAACATCATCTGCAGAGCCTGCAACGTATGCTAATCACGTATTTTCCATGTGCTTGTGCATATATGCCCATTTCAAAAAAAAGGAACACAAAGGAATATAGAAATTGTCAAACAATAGCAGTAATAGCATATGCAAGTAAACTTTTACTGAAGACATTTCAAAAATAGTTGCAGCAATATGTCAGTCAACAGAGAGCTTCCAGAAGTTCAAGCTGTATTCAGAAGAGGATTGTAGAGTGAGGGATATGTTTACTGACTTCAGATGGATGTTGGATTAAAGTAGAGAATATCAGAAAGATGTTTACTTGTGATTTATTGACTATATACATTAGACTATGTGGATTATGAAAAAGCTATCTATCTATCTATCTATCTATCTATCTATCTATCTATAAAACATTGTGAAGAAAGGAAATTCCATAACACTTAATTGTGCTCAGTGGAAGTCATATGATCCAAACAAGGGGAAACTGAGGGGTTTAAAATAAAAAAAGATGTACATCAGGGTTGTACTCTTTCACCAGACTTATTTATTCTGCATGCAGAGCAAATACTCTGAGAAGTCAGACTATGTGAAGAAGAATGAGGCATCAGAATTGGAGGAAGACACATTAATAACCTGCAATATGCAGATGAGACAATTTTGTTTGCTGAAAACAAAGAGGATTTGAAGCACTTACTGTTGAAGTTTAAAGACTAAAGCCTTCAATATAGATTACACCTCAATGTAAATAAAACAAAAATCCTCACACCTGGATCAATAAACGGCATCATAATAAAGGAAGAAAAGATTAAAACTGTCAAGGATTTCATTTTACTTTGATTACAGCCACACCCATTGAAACAGCAGTCAAGAAATCAGATAAAGTGTTGCATGAGCAAATTTGCTGCAAAAGACCCCTTTAAATTGTTAAAGATCAAAGATGTCACTTTGAGAACTAAGGTGCCCCGGACCCACAACAGCTCTGTGTTTTGAGAGGATACAGCTGTGCACCATGGAATGTTCTGTGCTTGCTTTTTTTTTGGAAGTAGATCACCAAATGTTTGTTCTGAGAATTTTCTGGATGGTCTCGAATCGCCAACATTTTGACTGTTAACTCTTTAGAGACTGCCTTTTAATCCACTGGTGGTGGTGCTGGCTGTGTGCCGTGGAGTCGGTTCTGACTCATAGCGACCCTGTACAGGGCTTCCGAGGCTGTAAATCTTTACAGGAGCAGAAAGCCTCATCTTTCTCCCACGAAACAGCTGGTAGTTTCGAACTGCTGAACTTGTGATTCGCAGCCCAACTTGTAACCACTATGCTACCAGAGCTCCTTTAATCCACAGGTGACCAAAACATCTTCTCCTTGAAGGGGGCCTCTCTGCAGTGACCACATTGTTAGATATTCTGGATACAGTACCTGAAGGCATGAGGTGACTTCTCAGAGAACATGATCTTCACAGAGATGAAGTTTTAATCATTAGCCATCTAACACTGACCCTTCAACACTGTTGTTACTGGGGCTCTGCATTATTGATTTGGATGTAATCGATAACCTGTTATTGATAACCTATCAAAACACATGAAATCATGGACTTGAGATCATTCATATACTTACAGATTACCTAAGAGCAGGAATATATCTGATGTGCACTAGACAGTCAGAAGTATAAGGCGATGGGAGTCATGGTGCTCTAAGAAGTTTAATATCAATTTTTCTTATTTCCTCATGTTGATTTTGAAACTAGTCATTTTCTTAATGAGGTTCATTATTATATATATTTTTTATTGTTTCCAAAAGAAATTTTAAGTTCAACGTCACACAGTAGTGAATCCCTTGCTTATAGTAATAGCTCATAATAGAGATCATGTTCCAAGATATAAAATCTTTCATGTTGGCATGTATGCTAATAGCAGATAATTGTTTTCAGACCATTAACAAGTGGATATGGAGGAGAGCCAATTTTCTTTGGAGTAGTTGTAAAGATAGTTACAAAAGTGGATTTCATGAAAGTGGAATTTTTTTACTGCTTGCTTCAACCATATCATGGAAGTATAGAAAAACCTAGGTACCAAAATAAATATAAGTAAAACCTTTGAGGAATCACTGGTTCTCTTCTTCAATGAACACAATATCTGAACACTTCCAGCCTAGAAGGTTAGACATCACTCAATCGTATCCATTGATTTACACAATGTGGTGCAGTGATCACGTTAGTTAATGAAAACTTCATCGCTTCCTGAAATCCTGACTTCCCTTGCACTTCTCAACCTTCTCTTTCACAACCCCATGACATCACATCAGGAGCCTAACCCAAACCCTCCCCATCTTTGAAGAACAACATAAAGTTGAATGAGATCCCAGTTCATGGTTCTAACAGCCCTGGGTCACCCCTATCATTCCTCAAAGTCTCCAACAGCTACTTGCTTCTGACTTCTCCATTCCACATCCTGCCCCAGCACATGACCACACAGAGGCACCTCAGAGGAAAGACCTGGTGATTTGCTTCCAAAGAATCAGGCAATGAAAATCCTATGATGCACAGCTCTTCTCCTTCACACACAGGGCTGCTGGGAGTCAGGGCTAACCCAATGACAGCTGCAAAGAGCCTCCCATGTTCCTTGGAAGTGATGCTTTACCCCATCACTGCTTTCTACACTGGTCTGAAATCCCTACGGATGACACGGTCTGGTGTGACCCTGACCCAGTTATGGTGATGACTGAGGACCAGGCGGTGCTTCCATCCCTTGTTCATGGGGTTGCCATGAGCTGAAGAGTGCCTCGATGGCAACCACCAAAGATACTAACAAGTCTCCCACTTCAGGTGTAAAAAGGCTTCATAGCTTGTTGAAGATTAGTGGTGTCTTGACTTTACCATTTTACATCCTTTTTTTCTAGTTCCTTCTGACTCTTTTCAAATGGAGGAAATCTTTCTATTTTATGAAGGGCCACCTGAGACCTTCTTTGAAACCCTGGGACCCATAAAGAGTCCAGTGATGGTTACGTACTGGGAAGTCTTAGTGGCCTTGTATAGGGTTTCTGAGGCTAAAAATCTTTATGAGAGCAGAGAGTCTCATCTTTCCCTCACTGGAACAGTTGGTAGATTTGAATTGCTTACCTTTCAGTCAACAGCTGAGCTTGTAACCCCACTCTGCTACCAGAGCTCCTCCTGCCAGGGTCTAATCAAGGCCTTCTACCAACTTAGGGATCCCTCTCATTCTAAGTCTCTCCCTTGCTACTGAGGGAACACAATGCTCTTCATTTCTTTGTATCTCCAAATAGGATTTCTTTAATCCTCATAATGCCATTTGACATGGTGAGACATGATGATTTATTTTTATTTATTTATTTATTTTATTTAATGTTTGAGATGAGAGTAACTTGTCCAGAGAGGGAAGTGTCCTGCTCTGCAAGAGAGTGCATGACCCAGGGAGAGTAAAACTCATACCATTTCTCTTAGGGAATGTTTCCACTACAAACTCTTGGTCTCAATGGAGAAGTCTCTCATGTCACAGCATGACTACAACCAGAGATCTCAGAGTCTATCCTGCTACTATTGTTTAGTGCCTTTGAATAGGTTCTGGTTCACAGGGGTTCTGAAGAGCAGCTGGTGGGTTTGAACAGCTGACTTTGCAGTTACCAGTCTAATGCTTATCCTATAGTGCCACACCACAACTCTGGAGTCTATTATCCTGGAAAATCTCTAAATGAAGCATTCATACCTTGTGTCTATTATTACTGAAAAATAATAAACTATCACCAACAAATGATGCTCTGCCTCCTTAATGGAAGAACTGAGGCTCAGATCTATTACTCATTTCAAGAAAATGAGAATATTTCATAATAGTTTGTTCAAGGAAATTATACTTGAAATGATTTCTTTAAAAATTTTGTAAGGCATGATGGGCAATATAGAATGTGACTCAGGGAAAGCATGCCAAAAACATTAAAAAAAAACTATTGGTTTATTCAATAGAGTCTGTGATTTACATAAGTATTAATCTCTAGGAGAAGAAATACAGGATTACACTTAGCTAAAACTCATGTATAAGGGAAAATTTGCTAACTCAGCCCATTTTTCCAGGCCCTAGTGCTATGGGCACTTTTTTTTAAATTAGTAAAATAATTTATAAGAAATTATCATTTGGTAAAATAATCTATAAGAAACAACTCATATAAACAAATCCATTCGTCTATAAGATTTTAGATATTTTGTATAAGAACAATTACGGTGTCTACATTATAGTAAAAAAAAAAGACTGAAAGTTTATTATGTGACAGATACTAGGATACTGGGGAATTGGAAATAAAAGGTAATGTATTTGATAACTAATGAGTAGACAAATAGATAGGTACATAATCATATGGTGTGTTATAATAATAGCATTTTGTGAGCATTTACAAGACCCTAGACATTCTTTCTCAATCCTGTTTTTTGTTTTGTTTTGTTAAGCTCATTTAAACTTAAGAGCAAAGATGTCAGTTTGAGGACTAAGGTTTGCCTGACTCAAGACGTGATATTTTAAATAGCCTCAAATGCATGTGAAAGTTAGACAATGAATAAGGAAGACCCCAAAAGAATTGATGCATTTGAGTTATAATATTAGAGGAGACTATTAAAAGTATCAAAGACTGCCAGAAGAGCAGGCACATCTATGTTGGAAAAAGTACAGTCAGAACGCTCCTTAGAAGCTAGGATGGCCAGACTTTGTCTCTCATAGTTCAGACATATTATCAGGAAGGACCAGTCCCTGGAGAAGAGCATCATGCCTGGTAAAGCGGAGGCTCAGTGATAAAGAGGGAGACCTCCAATGGAAAGTATTGGGACGGTGGCAGTAGCAATGGCTCAAACTTAGCAATAACTGTGCGCTTGGCACAGGGCGAGGCAGCGTTTCTCTCTGGAGTGCATACGCCGCTGTGAGTCAGTATCGACTTTATAGCACCTAACAGCAACAACAACAACAACAACAAGCTTCAGACCTAACTAATGCTCACCCACCAGACTAAGTAAAGGAATCATGAGGGGGGAAAGAAGAGCTTTCGAGTTCAATTCATTTTCTCTCCCACCCCTAAATTAACTAAGAGGAAATGACATTATAGATTAAGTAAAAGAATTTCTTTTCGAGATAGATAATTATATATTTATAGTGCTGTTGTGGCCTTATGGGATAATGTACTGGACCTCAAGCTCAGTGTGAAGCACAAGGTCAGCAGTTCAAATTCACCACCTGCTCCTTGAAACCCTATACAGGGTCACTATGAATTGAACTGACTTGATGGCACTTAACAACAATATAACATGTTGTTGTTGTTGTTAGGTGCTGTCGAGTCAGTTCCGACCCATAGCAACCCTGTATAGGGTTTCTGAGGAGCAGCTGGTGAGCTTGAACCACTGACCTTGCATTTCAAATGGTTTTGCAGTCTGGCTCGTTAACCCACAGCACCACACCAGGACTCCAATATAACATATAGAAATGTATTATAAATATAAGCTATTTGTCAATAACAGATAGCTATTTAAAATCTTCAGTGAATTATTTGATGGCAGGACAAACACAGAATACTGACTCCATTGGTAGCAGAAGAATGCTAAGTTTACTACTTAGAGTTGAAAGTGAAAGACTGCCAGGTATTAATGATAAAGATACTATCAATCACTCAGTGGAATTTATGAGGAGGATCCCTTGCATGACATGACGCCAGAGTTGAAGAACTTGCCTCCTTCTCTCTTAGACCAAGCTTCCTCAGTATGCTGTTTCAGCTCAGGATGCCCTGAGTGAGCAGCCTCTTGTGTAGGTGTTTGCTCATTCCCTGTGCCTGATAATGTCCACTGACAATAATTGGGTTTCAAACGTTTGACCTGGGAATACTTCCTTTACACTTAAACTGTTTGCCAGGCCTCCACCATTTAGCTGCATTCCCAAATCCTTGCATGTTAGATACCACAAATTTCCCAGAGGAGCTTAAGGGAAATAAGACCCAATATATCCAGACTACACTCCCAGCTAAGGTTACTCAAGGTATAAGTAGATTTGTGTTATCTTTCAGTAACCCAGAAATTAATTGGAACTTAATCCAACAGCATTTTAGGAGGTTGTGGAACAATAT
>NW_006408539.1:17646821-17658660 GCF_000296735.1 Chrysochloris asiatica
AAAAAAAAAAAAAATTCCCAGAGGAGCTGGTAAGGAGAAAAACAAAAAGAATCTCTTGACCTACATCCTACTATTGACTCTACTTTATGAATAAAATGAGTGACAAGAATTAGCCCAAATCATAGAACCAGATAGTCATGGAACCGGTGTATGCACCTTTATAGTCTTCAGTTGCTGTTGCTCTTATGTTTCTAAGTGCCATTGAGTCAATTCAGACTCATAGCCACCCTGCATAGGATTTCCAAGGAGCAATCGATGAGTTTGGACCATCAACCTTGTGGTCCTGGGTATACTAGGATACCTAGGATACCACACCAGGACGCCATCATGCTATATGAGCAAAAAATGAGAATTCTTTTTCCTTTTTTCTGAGTAGTCACATTGGTATGGAGAAGGAATGTCTGGTATGTTTTGAAGAATGAGTACAATCTGATTCAATAATAAGTGAGAAAGACATCATTGGGATTAATAGGCTAGGATAAGCTGTGCTTGATAGCTTCAAGAGGTTATGCACAGTTCAATAGTTGTGTTGTATTCAGTGTTGGAGGGAAGAAACATTCCTTCAACCATTTCAAGTGTTTTATCTCAGGTCCCAGAGTGTGTGTGTGTGTGTTTCAAAGATTATGGATTCTAGAAAATCTAACACAATTACTTTTTCTTTTTTTTCTTCACATTTTCATCACAAACGTTCATACTTGGCAGCATCAAAGTTCATGCAACATTTTCAATGTTCCCAAATTTTGCCTTTCTATACTACGAAGTGAGTGGATGCAAATGTGTGAATAGATACAGATTGGTGGTGTACCTGATCGATTTTGCTAAATAAAGTATTGTTTTTCTCTAGATGTGTATGAAAAGGCTGAAACACTACCTGATATCATGAGCAACAGGCCAATGTGCAATGAAATCATTTTCATCCCGGATAAGTCCAACTTCCTCACTTCATTAATTTTTAATTAAACCTCTGACTGATTAAGTTCTCCATCTCTTTTCCATTGCCCTGTGTTTAGAAAATTTCCTTCATATGGTCCTTTGCAGTTTTCAGGAAAAAGGTAAAAACAATATTGCTTGATTATCTTCAGGTATCCTGCTCGTGTGCATCATTGATTATTTTAAGTTAAAATGGAATGCAAACAATATATCAGAAATGGCATTCAGCGAGATGAGAACAGACTGCACAAAGCAGAGATAATGCATGGGCAGAGGAACAGCCCCAGACCTGGGCAACAGCGACATGTGTCCTTCCGCGCACCCCTGGCTCTTTAAGACATGGAGCGGATGATGAGTGAGAAGTCTCTTGGACTTCTAAAGCTTATTGTGGTGGTTCTTAAGGACAACTAAAGGGGTTGTGCCGGTGGGGCTCTACTTTCTTCATTAGCAATGTGGAAAGATGGTGGAGATAAATCCTGCAACCACAGCCAGAGTCTGGGTCCCTGCCCTATGTCAGATAGATTGAGGGTGTCCCTCTGTCTCTCCAACTCCTGGGCATCCTCTGTGGGACAAGTGGACGTGACCGTCCAGCACCTCTGGCATTCTCTTAGATTTGATTCAGAATTTCCCCAATGCCGCAGGCTGGCACCCACTCATCCAGTCTCCGGAGTATGAATTGAGCTGCTGTCTGTTCATCCCCAGCATATGATCACAAAGCATGGCTGTGGGGCTGCCTGTTAGGGATTGCCCACTGTTTGACTCCTGAGTGCCACTGGGACAGCCAGGAGAAGAGAAGATGGAAATTCTACTGGATGGATGGATGGAGGCTTTAGTGCATAACCTTGCCCTGCATTCTGCATATGCTAAAGGTGGACACATTATCAAGGTGCTGCTCACAAAGTACAGCAAATTATAAAAAAAAAAAAAAAAAAAAGACTGCAGAGCCCAGTGGGGTGCTCTCGCCCATGTTTTCTTTAAAGTTGACTCCAGTCCTTCTTCCATTCAATGTCTGTCTTTCATTTATTTAATATGGACAGATATCTATTCAGAACTACTGTAGGAGCTGATGGTGATCTGAAAAGGGGAGGAAAACCTGGTCTACGTGAGCAGCAACAGGGGTTAAGAAGGACGAAGTGGTCCACGGAGAACTTGCCAGGGCACTATGTAGGTGGAAGCAGCTCCTGGACTCAGTGGTCACTAGGATTGACCAGAAGAGGTTCCAACAAATTTGTGAAAGTGGAAAGGAGGCTGGAATGGTTTGGAAGCAAGTGGCGAATGCAACCTTGGAAACAGTGGGTATAGGTTACTCTTGATATTTTTCTGTGATGTTCTGTATGATGATACTGAATGGGGTGGGAAGTAGGAGCTGGGATCTCAGGTATTTGAGGGGTTGCATGGGACACTGTATTGTCTATGATACTTGTCTTTGCATGGAGTTCCAGTCTTGTACACATTTTATTTCAGTACCAAAATGCCTGTCTTCAGTTTTAGCAATCGAGCCATTTCTAGACAGCTCATCAATACACTAGTTCCACCCCTCCTCTCTGAATTATGTAATTATCTACAGAGTTACTCCAACAGCAGCCAGCCTGAGCTCATTTCTCCCCACATTTAGCTAGGAGAGTTCTATTCCCTAAGTAGACTTATCTTGCTCCCTAAATTTTAATTTATTAACTGTTTCACCTGAAACCAATCACCCTCACAGTCAATTCCCCGAATCAAACATCTGCCTTTTCCATTCAGAGAGCTCTAAGTGTAGAAGGACACCAGGGGAGGAGAATTATGTTGTCTTTTAGAAGCAGAGATGTTTACAAAGACATGACTATTACTCCCGACGTCTGTGCTGCATCACCAATGAGCTACTGCTCTGGCCTGGGAGTGTGAGGGATGCTTGTTGCTTACCTGGGAAGACCCTGGTGGCCCTCTGTTCTGTATCCACTGACCTCTGACAGCAGCTCTTTAACACCTGCTATCTCAGCAACCATTCGTTCCCATGGTGCTGTGTTTACCTATAGTATCTCTTTGCATGACATTTGTGGCCCTAACATGTTTAACCCTTGCTTATCTCCTGAGCCCTGGAGGTGCAATTTTGAGATTCTGAAACACAGAGTGTACCATGAATCGGATATGATTCTAGGGCAACTGCTTTGGGCTTGTTTTGTTTTCATTTTGGGGGGAGGGGTGTTTAGAATGGTTTGTCATGGGGTATAGGAAGTGGAATGAAACTTATGTTAACTTTTCCCCAAACTTTGTCCTAAACACAGAGGTCTGTCTGAGGGCAGAAGGTGGATGACCACTTTACCCAGGTCATGCTTCGAATCTCCCAGAATTAAGTAGAAGGCAGAGTCGGTGAGCATGCGCTGTAAACATGCTGTGTTTTCTATTTCCCTGGGAACCTGAGCCCTTCAGAGGTTTGGTCTGGGGGCACTGTTGGAGCTGCTGGAAATCCTGGATAATGGAATCAATGTCGCACAGGTTTACACTGTGTACACACCCCTTTCTGCTACGGAGGATCCCTGGTGGCACAGTGGTCAAAGTGCTCAGCTGCTAACTGACAGTTTGAACCTACCAGGCATTCATTACCCATCTGCCCTTGTTTGCCCCGACATCCCTGACCATCATGCCTTACACCATAGTGAAGCATCTCGGCTCCTAATGAACTGAGTCCCACTACTTGTGCTCTGGGTGGGGCATCCTCTTGTCTACTGAGGGGAATCACCCACCACTTCTTGTCCATTCCTGGACCATTTCCATAAGCATTCACTACTCTGCCATCTTAAAAACATCACACACACACCCTACCATTTCTCCATTACCCTTCTGCAGTAAAATTCTTTGAAAGATTTTTCTATACACACTTTCTCCAACGTCCTCTCTTATTTCTCCTCTGTAAAACTTTTCGTTCTTAGTTTTTTTTTAATTGAGCAAGATTTGACACAAAGTAAATTAAGTAGATGGTGAATATGTGGTTTAATAGTTGTGACAAATATGTACCCAGATACCTAACCCAATTAAGGATATAGAATTTTTCCATCATCCCTAAAAGTTACCTTTAACCCTTTCCAACCAAGGTGACCAGTGTTTTCATTTCTATCACTATAGATTTGTTTTGCATGTTCTTGAACTTCTAAGAATGGAATTCATTTTGTTTAAAATTCTTTGTTAAAATGCCTTTGCTATTCATACATGTATCACTGGTTCATCCTTTTAGTCTCTCTGGGTATTATTCCTCTGTATAAACACATCATAATTTGCTCATCCTTTCTCTTGTTGATGAATTTGTTTTCAATCCCGGCCTATTGTAAAAAAGGCTATATGTTTATTTTATGCAAGTAATTTTGTGGCCTCAAAGTTTCATTTCTGTTGATTAAATCCCTAGGTGTGGAATACATGTGTTTAACCTCATAATGAACTGCTAGTTTCTCAAGGGTTTATTGTGATTGTACCCTCTTTTGTTGTTGTTAGGTATCCTCAGGTGGATTCTGACTCATAGTGACTCTATAATAGAAAACCAGACGAGTAAAGCTGAACAAAACACTACCCAGTCTTGCACCATGTTTGATCTCAGATGCAACCCCTGTATCAATCCATCTTGTTGAAGTCTTCCTCTTTATTACTGACCTGACACTCTGCTAAGCATGATGTTCTTCTCCAGGAACTGATGCTTCCTAATAACATGTCCAAAATAGCTGAGCAGTCTCGACATCCTCTCGTCTAAGAAATGTTCTAACTGTACTTTGTCCATGGCAGATTTGTTCATTTTTCCAGCAATGCATGTTATATTCAATATTGTTTCCCAAACCTTAATTCAAAAACATCAATCCTTCCTCGGTCAACCTTATTAATTGTCCAGCTTCACCATGTATTTATGGAGATTGAAAATACCATGACTTGGGTAAGGCACACCTTAGTCCTTAAAGAGACGTCTTTGTTTTTTAACTCTTTAAAGAGGTCTTTTGCAGCAGATTTGCCCAATGTAATAAGTCATTTGATTTCTTGACTGCTGCTTCCATGGGCATTGATTGTGGATCCAACTTCAATCTTTTCTCCATTTATCATGCTACTTACTGGTCTAGTGAGGAGTTTTGTTTGCTTTATGTAGAGGTTAACCCATACTGCAGTCTTTGATCTTCATTAGTAGATGCTTCAAGTTCTCTTCAGGTTAAGAAAGCAAGGTTGTGGCATCTGCATATGGCAGCTTGCTAATGAGCCGTCCTCCAATCCTGACGCTGCATTCTTCCCACAGACCAGCTTCTCAGATTATGTGCTCAGTATAGAGATAGAATAAATCTGATGAAGGGATCCAACCCAGGCACACACATTTCCCGATTTTAAATCATTCAGTATCCCTTTGTTCTTTTTAAATAACCATCTCTGGCTCTGTGTACAGGTTCCCCATAAGCACAATAAAGTGTCCTGCAATTTCCATTCTTATCACTGGTATCCATACATTTTTTTATGATTCACACAGTTATATGCCTTTGCATAGTTAATAAAACATAGGCAAACATCCTTATGGTATTCTTTATTTTCATCCATCTGACATCTGAAATGATGTCTCTTATTCCAGCTCTGGTAGTGTAGAGGGTTACGAGTTGGACTGCTAACCACAAGGTCAGTGGTTCAAAACTACCAGTCCCTTCTCAGGAGAAAGATGGGGCTCTCTGCTTCCATAAAGGATTACAGCCTCAGAAACTCTATGATCATTATGAGTCTGAACTGACTCCATGGCACATAGCCGCCACCATCACCACTCATTTCTGAATTTATCTTGCGTTCACTGAAGTGAAGTTGGAAATGGACCTTAGTAATTGTGTTCCTCTGGACACCAATGGTTAGCAAAGTGAGTACCCTTATCAGTTTAGGTATTTTAATTTGGATATAAGGAGCTTTCTTGGCATAGTGGTTATCAGTCGGACCACTAACCTCAAAGTCAGCAGTTCTAACTACCAGTTTTTCTGCAGGAGAAAGATGCGGCTTCTGCTCCTGTAAAGATTCACAGCCTCAGAAACCTATGCAGGGTCACCATGAGTCAGAACTGACTCCACGGCACACCACCACCACCACCACCACCACTGGGAACGCTTCTGTTTTGAATGCACTGCCTAGACATTTCTTTTTGACTACTCTATGAAGTGTCTACTTTTTTTGTAAATGATTTTTGCAGATGTGAGCTTGGATTTGGTGTTCTTCACTAATTTTCCTTTTCCTAATTCATTTGGTACCCAAAGACACCAAAATGGAGGCCAGCAGATGTTTGATGAGGCAAGGGTTTGCACAATGAACAAGTTTGCTTCTACTATGCCTGGATTGGGTGCCAGACAGCCTTCTATCAATGCCTGTGGCAGACAGCCTTCTATCACTTACACCTTCCTCAGCTTTGGGTTAAGATAGTTTATAATCCTGGACTTCAGTGCTCTTACCTCAGTGTGAAATTCACGATGCTGTGGTTGTTGTTATGTGCTGTGGAGTCAGTTCCAACTCATAGGGACCTTGTACAGGGTTTCTCAGGCTGTAAGTCTTTACGGGAGCAGATGTAGTAGACAGATTTATAACATACCCCTCACCTGCCGCCCCCCCCCCCACACAAAGTTTACATTCTAATTTCTAGAATCTTTGAATGAATTACTTAATGTTGTTGCTTTCTGTGTCAAAAAGAATTTGCAGATTTGGTTAAATTAAGAGTCATGCTATAGGAGATTATGTTGGATTTTAAAGTTCTTGTGAGTTGGAAGAGGAGAAGGGAAGATCGAGCCAGAACAGAGGCATGATGACAGAGATGTAGGTGGAAGTGATAGAAGGAAGGTGCCACTAGCTAATGAATGTGGAGAGGCTCTGTAAACAGAAAAGACAAGGACGTAGATTCTCCTCTACAGTCTCCGGAAGGAATATAGCCCTGCTCAATTTCAGTTTTAGGCCATGTGCCTTTCCTAGCTGGAAGAGAATAAATGTGTGTTGCTTCAAGCCATTTTGTTTGTGAGCATATCTTACTACCCCAAATCAAACCAAACCAAACCTGTTGCTATTGAGTTTGGTTTAAGACTCCATCGTGCTGATCTCCTGTGGGTCCAACTAAAACTATGTACCGTAAGGGTTCCAGTGACTGATTCATCAGAAGAAATTGCCAAACCTTTCTTCTTAAGTACCTCTACATGGACTTTACCTACCAATCTTTTCACTCTCTGTCAAGGGCGTAGTCATTTTCACTGCTAATAGCCAGAGGTAACTATTACAAATATTCACCCTGGAGTTTATAGAAACATATAGAGACGATGTATGTTAAGCATAGAGCAGATGCTCAGTAAATAGCATCCTCATCTTCCCTGTGATACTTTAGAGTCTGGTAATAGTTTCCTCTGGCCTACAAAGTGATAGCCACATTTATAAAAGGAATAGAGGTGTCAAAACTTAGATAGTTCTTTTGCAGTTTATAAATCTACTTCCTAGACACGGCTGAATTTGAGCCTCATAGACAATTAGTGTAAATTAGAATTGTGAAAACAATTTTCAAATTCTAGATAGCGCTCTCATAAAATTCCCTAGTTTGCATACAAAGAAATGAGAATTTTTTGACATTTGCCAACAATCATAAAGCAAATTTGTGGTGACACATGAAATGTATCCCAGTGTTCTGAATTCAGTCCCTGAGTGGCACAAATGGAGCCCGGCTATAGGCACCTTAGAAGAAAGACCTGAGTATTTGTTTCCAAAAGGCCACAGGTACGGAAACCTGTGGAGTGGTTCTACTCTTTGCACATGTGATCAACGTGCATCTGAATCTGAATTTAGGAGGTTTTTTCCCTAACAGTCTTCATATTCTCTGCTGCCTGCCAACCCCCCCACCCCCCCACCCCCACATACTCACTGCCATGAAGTTTATTCTGACTCAACACCATTCTATAATGGGTTTCTGAGGCTGTACATCTTTAGTGCAGCAGATAACCTCATCTCTCTCCCACAGAATAGCTAGTAGATTTGAACCGCTAACCTTGCAGTTAGCAGCCCAATGCCTAACTCACAACAGCAGCACATTCCTTCTGCTGTTCCCGCGTGTGACTAAAGCCCTGGTTTTACTTTCTGCTGCATTTATACCTCATTCTGTCTTTTTATTTTTCGTAAAGGTAAAAATTCAGAGAAAAATACAATAATCTCTACTTCCCTTTTTCCATCACTATGTGCTAACTAAAAATGTTTCCTTTAGTAAGATTTCTTCTTTAGGAACCCTTTCTGAAACTTGAAAGTAGCTATCCGTCTTGCTGCTGTTCTATCAGTACTAAGCTTCAGACAGCGATAGACCAGCAAATAGCCAGTGATGGGGAATTCTGCCTTCTGTTCCTCTTCTTCCTTCCGGGACACATTTGTGGACCAGCTGACTCAACTTCCCTTCTGAAAATTGAATGTTGCTGCCATGCTACTCTGAAATGTTATTTGCAGGCTAACAGCTTCAAATGGTTAGAAAGCTTTTAAAAACATTCCTCTTCTATTTAAATGTATGTTTCAAACCAGGCATCCAAATGTCCAGTGTTTCAAAAAAGCCTTTAGGTAATATCCTCAAGGTAAATTCCAGCCACTGATTGACAGAAATGAACTCCTAGGGTGTTGTAATATACATCTCCCTTTATTACCACAAGCTCTCAAGCACTTTGCAATGCCTGGTCAAATCTGCTGGAATAGCCCTCTGGACGTGTTTGTGTTGTTGGTTTCATGGTGTATTCATTTCTGGCTGCCAAGGGTGTAGTTTGTGTCTCTTTAGGGTGCTCAGTTTGAACTGACATCTGTTACAGATACTGCCTGTCTAAAGAAACCTTTTTATTTTCTTAAAGCATGCTATGACTTAAGGCAGCTGAGGGATTGAAAAAAAAAAAGAAGAAAACTAGAAAAACGAGATTTCACACCAAAATAAAAATTTTAAGGATGCACGCTGCATTATTTTCATTGTGGTTGTTGAGTGCTAATTAGTCGGTTCAGATTCACAGTAACCCTGTCTATGGTTTTTGAGGAGTGGCTGGTAAATTCAAAGCACCAACCTTGGGTTTCAAGCCCATCTTGCAGTCCAGTGCTTTATCCTACAGCACTAAACCAGGATTCCATTATTTTCATTAGCGTTTAGGCAATACAAGTATGGACACCGTGTTTGTGCTCTGTGAATCTGCCATTGGGGTTTTCTATAGGAGCTGCATAATGGAGCCTGGTCAGGGGCTGTGACCATTTCAATGGGTTGTCCCATCTTCACATCAGCAGGGAGCAGAGTACCCAATGAACAAGGTAAGCACAGCTTTAACTTGTAGCGGAGTGGTTATGAATCAGGCTGGGAACCACAAGGTCAGTAGTTCGAAACTACCAGCTGCTCCATGGTAGAAAGATGAGGCTTTCTGCTCCTGTAAAGATTTACAGCCTCAGGAACCCTGTATAGGGTTGCTATGAGTTGGAACCAACTCCACGGCACATAACAACAACAACAACTGGGTAAGAAACTAACTTTGCAAGATGGTGCTATGGGGCTGAGAGCGAGACGCCAGCCACCGGGAGAAGCAGAAACTCTGATGCGGTGAAAAATGTGAAAATATTCGCTACAGGTTAGTAAGTAAGCACAGGTAAGCTCTGGCTAACTTGCTTATTGGGTGGTCAGACATGGAATGAATTATGAATTAATGAACCATGAGGTTTCTCGAAGGGAGAAAGTGGCTCATTCTGCAGACTAAATGAAAAACCTTGGAAATCTAAAAGCACTCACTGTGGTGAAGATTTTGTTTAGTGTGGCAAATCTGATTTCAGAGTCAACAGAGAGGTGTGTAGTCAGAGGTTAATCCTCCATCAACCAGGCCTCCCTGAGAACAGCTCGCCGAAGACTGAGGTGATGACTTGCAGGCTGCAAGGGAAGGAGCCAGACTGAAGTGCCTGTCTTGAATGTCTGACCTCCTCAACTCTCTTTCAAAGATTCATTTCAAATTTCTAGAGTCCAGAGAGACCAAGTCACCTCAAAATAGAAAAAAGTAGTGAGTATCTGGAGGCAGGAAATCACTGATAATATCCCTAATTGACAGCTATCAGCACGTTTCTTTTTTTTTTTTTTTTCCCTCTTAATATCCCAGTGTGTGTTCAACCTTCAATTCTCATGAAGGACCATAGGAGGTAATGAACTCCGCTGCATACAGTTGAGAAAAACTTCATGAGAAACATGAAGAAACTTGGTTGTGATTACAAAAGCAATAAATGGAGAAGGAAGGCCTAAAATTATTTTGATAATTTTTTGCCTTCTCTGCTACCATTTATATGTTTAATAATGTATAAACATCACCATTAAACACTGAAGAAAAAATAGCCATCAATTGCTGTGAACTCTTGATGACCCCATTTGTGCCAGGGTAGAAAAACCATGCTTTTTAGGGTTTTTAATAGCTAATTTTTAGAAGTATATTACCAGGTTGCTCTTCTGAGGAGCCTTGGGTAGATTTCAATGTCCAGTGGTTTGGTTAACACCTGAATATGGCAGCCATTTGGGCCACCCAGGCACTCAAAACAAAAATAAAGATCTCTTTATGAGTCCTGCAATATGTCTCTATTACACAGAAAAATAAATAAACTGTCAGTGCATTGTTTTCATTAATATACCACAGGTAGAAACTGGCAATTACAGCAGGATAAAACAAAAGTGTTGCTATAAAATCATAGAAATCTCTATTAAAGAAAAATATCAAAACGCAAAGCAATTGTTTCTTGACATGTCCTCCATCTAGATCTCTATACTTCTGAAGGTACTGTTTTCATCTGTCTTATAGCTCTTCCCTGAAGAATTCTGTACTCATCGATTTATACCACATCAAAACAACAATTTGGACATCCTTGAGGGACTCAAATCATGTTTCTTTCAAATGTTTTTTGAGTTTTGAGAACAAAAAATAGTTTGAAGGGACAAGAACGAAGGTGAACGGGGTAAGGTTTCCCTATGGACTTTTCATAGGACAGTCCTTACTACCTTCTGAAAATGGCCAGGTGTATTGTCATGATGGGGAAAAAAATTCCTTAATACAACTTTCCTGATTTTTTTCTCACCGATGCAGTTTTCAAATTTCTTAAACTTCTTAATAATAAGTCCCCATGGTTGTCCTTCCAGAAAATCTACCAAGATTATCCCTTCAGAATCTCCCCAAACAACAGCTATAACTTTCTGAATTGCTATCTCTGCCTTGAATTTCACTGGCCCAAGCAAATCTCCTAATGGAAACATCTTGTTTGAATTTTTTTTTTTTAAAGAATAAGCCAAGGACATATCTATTAGAACTTGTCTGCAGCCATCCACTGATTGCAGAGATAATTGTACTTTGTTTGGAATAAACTGTGGTCTATGAACTGGGCCCTTACTTGCAATACTTTCCAAATTACCCTTGAATAACTGTTGACTTAATAATAAATACACCAGTAGGAACCAGTAGGAAAGTCACAAGTTTGAGCTCCTGACAGGATAACTCTTCATTTGTTTTTGTTGGTGGTATTAAGTGCTGTCCTGACTCATAGCGAGCCTACGTGGTGTTTCTGAGGAGCAGTTGGTAGGTTTGAATTGCCAGCTAACAGGTCAAATCAACCTTGTGGTCCAGTTCTTATCATCATTAAATCTCTAAAATACAATATTCAGTTTTCTAAGGAAATGTCAATGTAGAATCAATACTATTTGAGAAAAAATAAAAATCAAGGAATATGTCTGTGCAAACAGATACTTGCAGCTCAGATTGAAATGTTCCTCTCAGAGCAGCATGGTCTTGCTGGTGAGTATGTGTTGTTGTTGTTGTTATGTGCTGTGGAGTCGGTTCTGACTCATAGCAACCCTGTACAGGGTTTCTGAGGCTGTAAATCTTTATGGGAGCAGAAAGCCTCATCTTTCTCCTGCTGAATAGCTGTTAGTTTTGAACTG
>NW_006408539.1:17667128-17668479 GCF_000296735.1 Chrysochloris asiatica
GTACGGGGGAAGGATTGCATGGAGGGGATTGTAACCATGGCAATGAGACGATATACGATAGAATGAATGTAAAACCAATGTTCTCCCATGTAAACTGTCACATAATTCACAATAAAACATTAAAAAAAAAAAAGAAGAAGAGCCATCATATGAAGAGTGCAACGTTTCCTTTTAAAGTTGTTGTTTAGTTTAGTTTTACGTGAATCCTTATTGTGGGGGGCTCCATATTAAGTATGGTGGTGGTGGTTGTGTTCCATCAAGTTGGCTCTGACTTGTAGTGATGCTGTATAGGGTTTCTGAAGCTGTAAATCTTTATAGGAGCAGAAAGCCTCATCTTTCTCCCACAGAAGAACCGTTAGATTCGAACTACTAATGTTGCAGTTAACAGCCCAGCTTGTAATCCACTATGCTACTTGGTATTAAGTGCCATCGAGCTGGTTCCAACCCACAGAGATCCTGTATAGGGTTTCCTAGGACTAGCTGGTGAGTGTGAACCACCGACTTTGTGGTTGAAACCGACTTTGCAGTCTAGCATATTAACCCACAGCACCACACCAGGGCTCTTTAACCTTAGTAAGTATGTGCCTGTGTTGTTGCCATTGAGTCAGTTCTGACTCATATTGACCCTGTATAGGGTTTCTGAGGAGCAGCTGATGAGTTTGAACCACCAACCTTATTGCTCAAATGGACCTTTTGGTTCAGTGCTAGAGCCTACAGGAAAAAAGTGAATTCTTCCCTTGGACTGTTGAGTTGAGAGGTAGGAAATAGATATTCAAAGGAAGAAAAATGAGTGTAAACTGTTGATATTAAACTGAAATATTTGCTCTGTGCTGTTTATTCATTCATTAAACATATTTATGGGCTGCCTGCCCTGTTCTGGGGCTGTGCTAGACACTATTGATGCTATGGTAGACAACAGACATGGTTCTCCACTCCTCTACAACTACCAACAGTAAGGTCCTAAGAAAACTTTCTATGTCTGCATTCATTGTTCCCTCAGTATATATATACACAGTTTATTATTAGAATATGTGGTTATTGTAAGGTGCCACCGAGTCAGTATCGACTCATAGTGACCCTATGCACAACAGAACTAAGCACTGCCCGATCCTGCGCCGACCTCACAATTGTTGCTACACTTGAGCTCATTGCTGCTGCCACTGTGACAATCCATCTCACTGGGGGAGTCTTCCTATTTTTCTCCGACCCTCCACCTTACCAAACATGATATCCTTCTCCAGGAACTGGTCCCTCCTGACAATATGTCCGAAGTATGAGAGACAAAGCCTTGCCATCCTGACCTCCAAGGAGCACTCTGGCTGCACTTCTTCCAACACGGATCTGTTGGTTC
>NW_006408539.1:17669056-17674414 GCF_000296735.1 Chrysochloris asiatica
TTTGAACTGCTGACCCTGAGGTTCACAGCCCGATTCATAACCACTACGCTACCAGAGCTCCTTGCTGGTGAGTACTCGTCAAGGGGAATAGCTCAGCTGATCAGACCATCAGCCTTTCCTGAAAGCTCAAGGAGGCAAAGCCAAGGAGATCAGCCTAGAAAGTCTCATCTGGAGGTTCCTCAGATGTCTAACTATTGAAAGAGAATAATCGCTGGGAACAAATTCAAAACCCAGAACATGGCTAACCACTTTGGATAAAGGTATATTGTTGTTGTTGTTGTTAGGTGCCAGCAAATCAATTTCACTCGTAACCACACTATGCACGATAGAACAAAACACTGCCCGGACCTGGGTCATCCGCACGGTCGTTCAACTTGAGCCCATGGCTGCTGTTACTGTGCCATTCCATCTCGTTGGGGGTCTTCCTCTTTTTCACTGACCTTCCACTTTACCAAGGATGATGTCTTACTACAGGGACTGGTCCCTCCTAATAATAAGTCCAAAGTATGAGAGAAGACCTCACGCCATCCTGGCTTCTAAGGAGCACACTGGGTGTACTTATTCTAACACAGATTGAAAGAGGGTATAGATTCCCCAAAATGAAAATGAGACTGCAAAGGAAGCTTCAGTCATTTAAAGATGGACCTCCAAAATGATTGGTCAGTCAAAATGACTGAGATAGGTATGGCTCTCAGCACAAATTGGATGCCCGAGCCCACTGAGTCCATTTAATTCCTAACGACCTTACAGGACAGATCAGAGCTTCCCTCTTAGAAAGTCCAAGCCTGTCCCTCTTTACAGAAGCAGACTGCTACACTTTCCCCCCAACAGAGCAGCTGAGGAGTTTGAACTGCTGACCTTTCAGTTAGTAGCCAGCACCTAACCAACATGCCTCCCTGGTTCCTTTGGATACAGATGACCCAAACCATAAGGCTGTGGAGGTGTTGGAGTGACAGAAAATGACCAAACACTGCTTCTGGATGGAGTTTGCAGTGGCGCTAAGCATGCAGAATCAGGTATAGTGTATCTTTTCAGCTATTTTAATACACGCAGATACAGGGCTGTGCAAGTCCAGAAGACGACAGAAATACTCAGAAGCTGAGCTACAAATGACCTTATTAACAAAATGACCTCGGACTTGGGTTTGGAAGGAGAGTATGATTTTGACATAAAAGGAGCTAGAGAAAAGAAAAGAAAGTAATTCCAGAAAGAAAATGGAGAACATGCAAATTTTAGGGAGATGACAGGATACAGAATATTTGGGACATGTCATATTTTGGCATCTGGGTGGGACAAATGGTTTGCACTCAACTACTCATTTAAAGGTTGGTGGTTCAAACCCACCTAGCAATCCACAGAAGAAAGGTCTTGTGATCTGTTTGCATAAAGATCACAGTCAAAAAAGTTCTGTGGAGCAGAACATGTGGGGCCACCATGAGTCGGGATTCACTTGATGACAACAGGTAGGAGAATCTGATTCAAAGACAGACACTTCTCCCCCACACAGATGCACTTACCTGCCTCCGAACCCAAATTTCATATAGCATTGTAAGACACCTTGGCGACACAAAGGTTATGTTCTAGGCACTAAACATGAGGTTGGAGGTTCGAACCCAGCAGCCACTCTGCAGGGGAATGATGTGGCAGTCTACTTTGGTGTAAGTTGCACTTTGGAAACCCTATCGGGCTGTTCTGCTCTGCCCTGTGTCATCACTAAGAGATGGAACCAACTCAACGGTTTGAGGTAGGTTTTGGTACAACTGCTTTAAAATCAGCATTTCCAGTTTGCATGTTGAACTAACAGCCCTGCATCCTTTATCGCTGCCTATGTTGGAGGAGAATACTAAAAGTGCCATGGGCTGCCAAAAGAACCAACAGATCCAATTGGGAAGAAGTGCAGCCAGAGTGCTCCTTAGAGGTCAAGATGGTCAAACTTCGTCTCCCATATTTCAGGCATATTGTCAGGAGGGACCAGTTACTGGAGAAGGATATCTTGGTTGGTAAGGTGGAGGGTCAGAGAAAAAGAGGAAGACCCCCAACGAGATGGATTGGCCAAGTGACAGCATCGATGGACTCAAGTGTGGCATCAGTAGTGAGATTGGCCCAGGATTGGGCAGTGTTTCGTTCCGGGGTGCATAAAGTCGCTATGGCTCAGTATCAACTCGATGGCACCTAACAACAACAACAACAGTTATCAGAAGTGGACAAGATACTTTTTGCTACTTAACTCCTCATTTTATCATTCAGTGCATTTACTTTTACCGCACAGTGACCCGAATTTAAGATAACACCGCTTTGACCAAGATCAGGTTTCTAATTCAGTGCCATATTTCCTTGTTTTCATCAGAGAATTTTATCTGATCTTTTTTTCTTCCTCTCTGTTCACTTTGAGGATAATTGTTGGCATTTGTAATATGTGCAGGGACTACATCTGCCTCTGAGTGAGCTCCTGTGTTCACTATTCAATGAAGCATTGAAGCATTTGAAATGCAAGAACATTTCTCAAAACGTTGTAGCTAGTTAATAATTCTTCATGCTCTGAATGCTGCTGCTCTCACACCCTGAGTCTATTAATCTAGAAAAGAACGCAAGTTACACGGCTTTCATTCTACTCCCTTATAGAAAGCAACAGAAAAACAGGGAGAGGGGAACTCATTCAAGGGGGGTTTATTGGAATCTTTCAGGCAAACAAACAAAAAAAAAAAATTTTTTTTTTTTTTTGAGAGGAAACTTGAACCAAGGAACAAAGAATTTTATTGAAATTGTATTTTACCTTTGAATTTAAAACCTCAGACTTCTGTGTCAGTTTAGAGACAAAAGCAGCATTCTAAAATAAAATAAAATAAAATTTTGATTGAGAAGAAAAATAACGGTGAGTCATGACTACATGTAGAGTATTGGAAATAATTTTTTTAAATGAAAGGATTCCCTACCCCCCGATGTTGTTGTTATTATGTGCCGTGGAGTTGGTTCCAACTCATAGCGACCCTGTACAGGGTTTCTGAGGTTGTAAATCTTTACGGGAGCAGAAAGCCTTATCTTTCTCCCGTGGAACAGCTGGTAGTTTCCAACTGCTGACCTTGCAGTTCGCAGCCTGATTTGTAACCACTAACTACCAGAGCTCCTTTTTTCGATTATAAGATTCCAAAAATGAAAGAAATCTGCAGTGCATGTTAGAGAAGGTACACCCAACAGTATAAATTGCTATATATTTTCTGGAAAGTGATTTGCAAAGTTATGTTAAAGCTTTAAGAAAAAGATATGATACCATTGGTTTAACAGGTCCTCTTCTCAGACTTTATCCTAAAGAAGTATGACAACAGTTGCCAATGATTTAAGTCCAACTCATGACAACTCGGTGGGGTTTTCAATGGATTCTTGTTCAGACGTAGACAGGTTGTTCTCACAGGGTGAGCTCAAACCTCCAAGCTGCATTTATTAGCCACTGATTGCATCTCTGAAGGTCTCCAGGGAAGTATGAGATACAGTTATAAAGATGGTACAAGATGGTTCATTGTAAAACTGTTCAACATGCTAAAAAATATGAGAAATTTAATTTCTACAAAATATGATTGGTTGACTGATATATTACTAGACCCATGCATTTGGCAGCTTCACCACTAAATGTGATCATGCAGATGAATATTTATTCATATAAAAAGGGATTTACACTATTAAATGAGCATGATCCTTTAAGGAAATGACGTTTATATGTATTTTATGTTAAGAAGTGTGGAAGCAGCAGCCGCAGGGTGTCACATGTCATTTCTGGGTTTTTAGAGAACTATTCTCTTCTATTTGCTCATCTGCATTTTCTTGCCTTTTTCGATGAACAAGTATCAATTGCATCATGAAAAACAGGGGAAGTTCATAACATATTAACAAAAATTATGTAGAAGTCATCAAATAGTATTTTATTACATAACCTAGATACAGATATAACTTATCTGTGAATATTTTTTTAGTTATTTTTACTTTACTTTTCACTCAATGATCACATTTTCCACTACAGATAGGGGAAATACTGAATGAGATTAAGCAAACTAAATGAGCAGATGTAGATAAAAACTTGTTCATCAATTCCACGTGAGAAAGCTATAGAGCAAATCTACAATTGGCCAATTCCATACTCAATTAACAGAAAATTTGCAATCTGGTCTAAATAAATGTTCAAATCAAATGGCAATATGCCCTACACTGCCTCATAACTAAAAATGAAATTCCATAAAAGAGATAAATATGAGGAAATTTCAACTTGCTTTCCAACTCTCTGTGGGGCCACAAAACAATTTTAATGACATTTTCCAGCTGATGTTTCATATGTAAATTTATCTTGCCCCAAGTCAGTCATGAAAGGAAGGGATGCCTCTGTGGCCCTGGGTCTCCTGAGCTAACAGATTTCAGTTCTCTCACTTTGTGACTCATTTAACAAGCTGATGTGCGCATGACTGAAAGCCATGCACTGCTGGAGTCCTTGTACTGTCCAGAATCATCATGGAATGTCTCTGTTAGCAATAGCCTGTCTCTCCCACCAAACAATGTTTCTGCCCTGTTGGCCTGGCTAAGAGAAGGTGGGAGAAGATACTGGTTTGTTGTTGGGTGCCATCAAGTTAGTACCAATTCGTAGCAACCGTATGAACAACAGAGTGAAACACTGCCTGTCCTGTGCCAACCTCACAATCATTGCTATACTTGAGTCCATTGCTGCTGCCACTGTACCAATCCATCTTATTGGGGGTCTTCTTCCTTTTTTCTGTCCCTCTACTTTACTAAACATGATGTCCTTCTCCATGATCATGGTCCCTCATGATAGTATGTCCAAAGTATGAGAGACAAAGTCTGGCCATCCTGGCTTCCAAGGAGCATTCTGGCTGTACTTCTTCCATCGCAGATCTGTTTGTTCTTTTAAAAGTCCATGGTACCGTCAATATTCTCCTCCAACACCATAACTCAAATGCATCAGTTCTACAGTCTTTATTCACTATCCAACTTTCACGTGCATATGAGGTTAGTGAAAATACTAAGGCAGGTGCACTTTAGCCCTCAAACTGACATCTTTGCTCTTCAACACTGTAAAGACGTCTTGTGCATCTGACTTACCTAATGCAATATGTTGCTTGATTTCTTGACTGCTGTTCCCATGAGTGTTGATTGATCTGAGCAAAATGAAGTCTTTGACAACTTCAATCTTTTCTCCATATATATGACTGTTGTTTATTGGTCCAGTAGTGAGGATTTTTGTTTTCTTTACTTTGAGGTGTAACACATACCAAATGCTGTGGTCTTTGGTCTTCATCAATAAGCATTCACTTTTTCACTTTCAGCAAGCAAAGTTATATAATTTGCATATCAGAGGTT
>NW_006408539.1:17679204-17686746 GCF_000296735.1 Chrysochloris asiatica
CCCTGACACACACCTTTCCTAATTTTAAACCATTCAATGTTTCCTCATTCATATAACTGCCTTGGTCTATGCACAAGCTCCTCATGAGCACAATTAATTGTTTCTGAATACTTGTTCTTCTTAATGTTGTCCATAGTTTGTCATAATCCACACAATCGGAAGGCTTTGCATACTCTATAAAGTACAGGTAAACATCCTTCTGGTAATCTTCACTTTCAGTCAAGATCCATCTGATGTTATCAGTGATATTCCTTGTTAGCACATAGATTCACTAAATAAAGTGTAAACATTTTAAGAAGCATCGTTACAGTGTAATGTCTTTCAAACAAAGTCTTGATAGAAATAATACCACATATGCCACAGTATGTTCTTCACATGAGTCATTTTTTGTAGCTATCTGCTGTGGTATGAGATTTAAAACTTTCTTCTCTTTAACAGGACCCTCAGTAAGAACTATGTCTTATATCAAATCTCAGTATACACATACACAAATGTATATACACACATAAATCAAACAAAAGTCACTTGAGAAAATTCTTTATTAATTCTGACATACCAAAAAGTTTCTCTTTTATCCTATTGGATTCTATTCTTTTTTGTTGTTTTTTAAAGAAATTTTGTTCATAATCCAGAAAATCAATTTCAATACTCATTAGTAGCTCATAATTCACAGGTTGTAGCACACTGCATTTAGGTAGTTCTGAGATAACAGAACATGTTATCTGATTTATTCTTTGAAGATAGTAGCCAGTTTCTGAGGACGGACCTAATCTGTGCCAAAAATTGATCCAGAAGCTCCAGAAAATACTTAGAAAGGTTACATGGCTCTTCTAATACCAAAGCACAAGGTAGACTATTTCTACAATAAAAACACAAAATTAAATTAAGTATGAATGTAATTAATGAGCTGGATTTTCCATCCATTATATTTACATAATCTACTTTTCTTAATAACCTTCAGTATGGATGACATCTGAATTTAAAGAAAACAAACATCCTCACAATTGGATCAGTGAGCAACATTGTGACAAACAGAACACAGGTTGATGTTTCTAGGATTTAATTTCACTTTTATGTACAATCAATATGTGTGGAGTCAGTCATTAAGAAATCAACGGATGTATTGTACTGGCAAATCTGCTCCAAAAGACCTGTTTAAAGTAAGTGTCACTTTAAGGATTAGCATGCCAAGCCCACATTGTGTTTCTTTCAACTGCCTGAGGTGGAAAGGCTTGGTATTGTCAATGAAAATGCCTATGAAAGCCAAACCATGAATAAGGAAGCCCAAAGAATCAATGCCACTGAATTATGGTGTTGCCAAAGAATATTAGGTTTACAATGGACTGCCAGAAAAGCAAATAAATCCATCTTAGAAGAAGTAAGATAAAATTCTTCTTTAAGTGAGGATGATGAGATTTTGTCTTTTTTTGTGTGAGAAAGCACCTCAGTCAGAGAGGGTCTGTGAGACTCTAGGGGAGAAGATGTATCAGGGAGAGAGGTAAGTGGTGTTGGCAGGAGTAGTGGAGAAGGTATGACCAGCAGCAGGGAAGGTGTGTGGGCAGGAGGAGTGGCCACGCTCTGGTCACCAGGAGGATGTGGGAAACTAGTTACCTGCTTCCTACCCCAACTAACATGCTGTGCACAACAATCCAAAATGGTGGCACTGTGCTGAATTGGTTAACAATGCAGTCTTTCATGTGTCTTTGTTCACTGTGTTCATGATTTTTCTTCTTCCGGTTAACTATTTGATCTGCTTCTTTACCCTTTCATTTGAAGTTCAGGGTTCTAGAATTATCATTCATATCTCTCTCACTTGATTTCTTAGGTGTTTGTTTGAGAGGGTTTGTATAGTGTGTCTGCCTAGTTGACTGTCTTTTAACTCTTCCTATGTTGAGCTTCTCCATCTTCTCTTTTCAAAAAGGTAGTCTATTTGATTCTTTTATATTCCATCTGGCAAGGTCCATGACTAAAGTCCCCTGTATGTTGATGGAGAGAAAAACAAAAGTCTTGCACAATTCTTTAATGTGATCTCCAGTATTATCACTGTCACCAAGTCCATTGTTTCCAACTACTGATCCTTCTTTGATGTCAGTTTTCTCATCCCAATTAGCAGAAGTTATCAAGGCAGCTTGATAGAATGTTTGTTTGTTGTTTGCTTTTTAAAGGTACAAAATTTCTAATTTTGTTATTTTTGACATTAGTGGTTGATGCATAAATTTGAATAGTAATTGCATTAAAGCATTAAATGGTCTTACTTATATTGTTGTTGTCAAATGCTGTCAAATCAATTCTGATGCATAGCGACTCTGTATAGGGTTTCCTCGCAGCAGCTAGTAAGTCTGAACCTTATGGTTCAAACTGACCTGGAGGTCAAGTGCTTATCCTATAGTCTTATTTATAAGCATTTGGATATTATCCTATCAATGACAGACAGTATTCACTTTAGGACTGAGCTTGAAATGTTCTTTTTAACAATAAATGTGATTCCATTCCTCTTGAATTTCTCATTCCGAGCATAGTAGAGTATTTGATTGTCTGATTAAAAATGGCCAATACCAGTTCATTTCATCTCTCTACTACATTGTTAAAGAGCTCTGGTGGTGTAGTGCTTACGAATCAGGCTGCTAACCTCAGGGTCAGCAGTTCGAAACTACCAGCTGTTCCATGGGAAAAAGATGAGGCTTTCTGCTCCCGTAAAGATTTACAGCCTGGGAAACCCTGTACAGGGTCTCTATGACACAGAACTGACTCCACATAACCACCACCACCACTACATTGTTGTTGTGAGGTGCCATTGAGTCGGTTCTGACCCATAGAAACCCTGCATAGGGGTTCTGAGGAGCAGCTGGTAGGCTTGAACCACCGACCTTGCAGTTCAAATGGCTTTGCAGTCTGGTGCATTAGCCTACAGCGCCACACCAGGACTCCTCTGTACTGCATAGGATATAGTATTTTTTATGCATTCCATTTTTTACCCCTTCCAAATTTCCTAGGTTCATAGTTCAGACATTCCACATTCTGATTATTAGTTGATGTGTGCAACTATTTCTTCTCATCAGGAAATGCAGGTCCCAAAAGTTTTGGTCCATTCATATCACTATGGTTAACTCTACTTTGAAGAGGCAACACTTCCCCCATCATATTTTGTTTTCCTTCCAACCTGCATGACTTCCTTTTGGCATGATATCCGAAAATGGCATGCTGCTGTTCATAAGGTTTTCACTGGCAGCTGAATTCCAGGTCCTTCTTCCCAGTTTGTCTTAGTCTGTACGCTCTGTTGGAACCTGTCCATTTTAGGTGACTTCTGATATTTGAAATACTGATGGCATAGCGTCCAGCATCACAGCAACACAAAGATACCACAGTATGACAAACTGATAATTAAGCACTTACATACATATATTTGCTGAATTCCTTTTATTTTATCAATATATATAACATAAATACATACAAACGTGTGTCTTCCTTTTATTAGCAAAGCTGTTTCATGTTCTCTGAGGAAGGGTAATGCCTTTCTTTCTGGACAAGAAAATATGTTTCTTTGGCCCTGCTGTTAAATTGCATTAACGGTAAGAGACCAATATGTAAGATGCTCTCCAACGGAAACTTACTTTTGTTTTAACTTAGCACCTTTAAAGGGGTTACCCAAAAAGGTGCCAACTTTTGACAAAACAGTCATCTTCCTTATTTCTTAAACTCAAACTCTATCAGCATTTATTGCCTCAATATATTTTGCTTGTTTTTCTTTCACTTTAAACGTTTAACCTACTTATACTGTTCCATGTGGGGTTTGACTTCCATGGTCAAGGAAATTACCTTTCTTACTTTAAATCTTGGCCGTTGACAATCCATGTTAAACAAATCCATTTCCAAGAAGATCAGAAGGAAGACATGAATCAAAACACCACATAGTGCAGCTGTGTGCACTGACTCCTTAAGTTTTCTTGTTTTGAGATTTAACACTGTTACTGAAAATAAAGGTCCAAGAACTTGGTATAAAAATTACTGTTAGAGCGAATTTATCTTAATCAAAGTGTCCTTGAGAGTAAGTTTATGGGGTGAGTCTCCTCGAATTCAAAAAGGAAATCTCTTTTGCTCTGCACTTTAGCAAGTACAACCCAGTCTCTACAAAAGGAACAGACATTATCTCTGAGCAGTCCGACCTACTAGAAAGAAAGAAGGCAAGCTGAAAATTGGGAGAAGAGTTGATTTCACTACATGTTTATGTTAATAGGGTATTTGACTTTTGAATGCTTCATAAACCTTGTTATGCTCTATGCTATTTGAGAGAGTAAAACAGCTGGAATGCTGCCAGTAGCCTTAATTGGAATCAGCTTAGCAGGGGCTGACAAGGGTTCCTAGTGTTTAGTTTCAAACTTATTATAAAAACACAAAATTATGTGGTCTTTATTTTTGGCACCTCTTTATTTTGTGCCTCTAAAGGTAAGACTCAGCTTCATTAGGAAATAAACTCATTTCTCCCTTTTCTGCTGGGGACCAGTGCTCTGAGTAGAGTCCCGTGGGTATAGTCTTTCCTGTTTAGCTATGGATGTAGTTTGAAAGCAATCTGGGATTGCATGGAGATCTCTCCTTCATGCATCTCCATTATTGGCTAAATGATCACTCAGATAACCAGTCCATGGTCTAGTTACTGAGCTGTGGTCAATCTGTCACCAGTGTGGTGAACAAGGCCACAAAAATATGCTCAGAAGCGACTCTTGGGTACTCTTAGATTTCTCCTATCAAAGATTCTCGTTTACTACTTGTCAACACAATCAGACTCTCCGTTTTATTCCAAGTCTTGAGAATTACCTGAGTTTTGTGCTTCCTTCTAGATTTTAGGGAATTCTTAGTTTTTATTTGGTTTTTGCCTTTTTAGTTGGACTTTTTGGCACCCAGCTGGCTCTAATATTTCAACGTGTCTGTATTGCTTATTATACTAGTTTCTGCAAATAACAAAGTCAGGGCTTTAAAAAGTTATCAATTCCCCACTGTGTGCCAGGGAATGTGTTGGCTCTATAGAATAATCACTAGAATAATAACTACAAGGTCAGCGATTGGAGCCCACCACCTGCTCTGCTGGAGAAAGATGAGCTTTTCTGCTCCTGTAAAGATTTCCAGCCTCTGAAATGCTGTACAAGGTCATTATGAGTAGGAACTGATTAGACAGCATTTAACAAAAGCAACAATGTGCTCCACAGTGTTCTGGGTTCTAATGGCACAAATATGTGAATAAAATATAGTTCCTGTCTTCAAATTCTTACATTCTGTTTGAGATGAAGCAGAAATTGGAAATTATGAATAGTGATGAGTGAATTCTGATTCAAATTGTTGTCTAGCTAGTAGCCTCAGAAGCAGCCTAATTCAACCCAATTTTCACTAAAATATCCATGAGAACTCATAAGAGGATGAAAACTCAAACTAAAGCTCATGTGGATATAACCCTAATACAAAAGTCTGGAAGAAATTTTCTATTATTGTAAGAAAAATGGGTTGAAAATGTCATCTGCAGTTTTCAGGTCAAACAATATACTAGCTTTACTTCATGGAAAGTGTATCTCCAGAAATTTGACAGAGATATTTTGTATATTTTTCAACACCTATCTCTGGATCAGATGGTGCTTCGTAGATAATTGAATGGATATATTTTTCTCATAATTTTTCAACAGATTTCACTGTGGCCTTATCTCCTTTCCATCTAATTCTTGTTCCAGATTAAGGTGTAGTTTTAGGAGGAATCAATCCATGAGACCAGGTGTCTTTACTGGGTATTCAATGAATCCCACCATCTAGTTCTACTTGAATCTGCCTGTGTCTTTCAAGGAATTGATTCATTTCATCTAAGTTACTGAGTCTATTGGCTTCAAGTGTTAAAAATATTTTATTATTAATATTTTAGCATATGTAGAATTTATACAGAGATCACTTGATCATTACTGCCATTGATAGTTTGTATCTTCTAATTTTTATATTTAACTTTACTAATTGTTTGAAAAATCAGCTTTTGGTGGAATTTCTTCTCAGCTATTTTTCTTATTAATGTTTGAATGCTTTCTGTTTTGATCTTTTAGTTCTTATGCATACTTTGTTTCATTTACCCTTCTTTTTTAGCTTTTGTAAGGTAAATACAGAAGTCACTGATTTGAGATTTTTGTTTTCTGTAATACAGGCATTTTATGCTATGAATTTCTCTTTAAGTACCGTGTTGGATTCATTCAACATATTTTAGTATTCTATGTGTTCATTTTCATTAAGTTCAAAACGTTTTCTAATTTCCCTTTGAGTTTCTTTATGGCCCACATATTGCTTTACTTGGTTTCAAAACATTTGGGGGTTTATCAGATATCCTTATATTATTGATTTCTAATTTAATTCCATTATTGGCAGAGGACCTATTTTGTATGAATTAAATTCTTCTAACTCTACTGAACACATTTTTTAGTGTCCAGAGTCTGACAGATCTTGATAAATATTCTGAATGTCCCTAAAAGAAATTCTTTTATAATTTTAACTTTTGGAGTCTATGTATTTAAAATGGGTGACTTTAAGACATTATGCAGTCATCGGCACTTTATCTAATCTGACAATCTCTGTGTATGATTGAAGTATTTAGTTTGCTATTTACATTGTTGTTGTTTTCAGGTGCCAAGAAGTCAGTACTGACCTTATACACAACAGAACAAAACCTTTCTGGCCCTGCACTAATCTCACAATCATTACTACACTTGACCCCTTTGTTGTTGCCACTGTGCCAATGCATCTCGGGGGTCTTTTCCTTCTTTGCCAATCTTCCACTTTCCAAAGCATGATGTTCTTTTCCAGAGACTGGTCCCTCCTGACAATATGTCCAAAGTACGAGAGACAAAATCTGGTCCTCCTTGCTTCTAAGGAACATTCTGGTTATATTTCTTCCAACACAGATTTGTTTGTTCTTTTGTCAATCCATGGTACTTTTTAAATTCTCCTCCAACAAAATAACTCAAATGCATCAATTATTCTACAGACTTACCCATACATTGTCCAGCTCCCACATGCACCAGAGACTATTGTAAATACCTAGGATTGGATCAGGCACACCTTAATCTTCAAACTAAAATCTTTGCTCTTAACCACTTTAAAGAGGTCGTATACAGCAAATTTGCCTAATGAAATACATCGTTTGATTTCTTGACTGCTGCTTCCATGAGAGTTGATAGTTGACTCATAGAAGATTGATTTTATCACGACATTTGATGATACATGTTGTTGTTGTTAGGTGCCATCAAGTTGGTACTGACCCTATACACAACAGAACGAAACATTGCCAGATCCTGGGCCAACCTCACACTCGTTGCCACGCTTGATCCCATTGATGCTGCCACTTTGCCAACCCATCTCACTGGGAGTCTTCCTCTACTTCTCTGAGCCTCCACCTTACTAAACATGATATCCTTCTCCAGTGACTGGTCCCTCCTGATAAAATGTCCTAAGTATGAGAGATGAAGTTTGGCCATTCTGGCCTCCAAGGAGCACTCTGGCTGCACTTCTTCCAACACAGATCTG
>NW_006408539.1:17686846-17687797 GCF_000296735.1 Chrysochloris asiatica
TTAACAACAACAACAACATATCAGAAACAGGAGTTGGGGACCCCACTGTCATTAAAGAAGAATCAGGCCGGGGAGCATGTACTTTGGACCTCCAGATTTGTGCACATTGTACCCCCTTGACACAGGGATAGAAAGATGTTACACTGGAGGGTCAGCAACAGGAGAAACAAAAACCAGAACATGAGACAGAGCAGTGGACTTCCCAGCTCACAGACCAAGGAAGGTTGAGTGACTTTGGGGAGGAGACTTGCTTGTAGATTGGGGAAGCTAGGTTTGCTGACCCATGGAGCTAGAACCAAATGCCTTCAGGCTGAGGCTTATGGTGAAGTAATGTGTCCTATAGACAACTGTGCCCTGAACATTGTCTGATCTTGCACTATGACCACTTAACTTCCCTAAGAAATCTCTTAACTGTGAATATGGTGTCTGATTTCTCTTGGGTCACTGCAGTGGAGTATTGAACTCAACTGAGGAGTATAAAGGCTTGTGGAAGGAATGAGTTATTGTCATATTTTTCTATCCCCAAAGGAGCCTTGGTGGCTCAGAGCTTAAGTACTTGGCTGCTACATAGGTCTTCTGGGTCAAACCCATGAGTTGCTCCACAGGTGAAAGATGAGGTAGAAACCCTGTGTGGTAGGCAGTTCTACTCTGTCCTCTAGGGTGGATATCAGTAGTAATGGGCTTAGGTTTCAGCCCTGGAGTAAGAAAATTGAGTGATGCTCGTTGTCCTTTAAAGAGTCTATAAATAATGTCACATGACCTAGGTAAGAGTGGTAGAGTCTTGCATGTATACACTACAGGGAAGACACTTAGCAAATGAGTTTAGAATGACCAAAACAGCACATAAGATACAAGACTCAGAACATGAACTGGATTGAGAGATACATTCCATAAAGAAGAGCCATCATCTCGACACCGATAAGGGGAAGTGAGGGAAAAACAGCAATGAAG
>NW_006408539.1:17687897-17702958 GCF_000296735.1 Chrysochloris asiatica
TTCAGTATCATTGGCTCTTGATCATATGCTACCTCTTGAAACGGTTGAACATCAACCATTTCCTTATGGTACAGTGACTCTGTATATTCCTTCCATCTTCTTTTAATGCTTTCTGCATCATTCAATTATTTTCCCAGAGAATCTTTCAATAACAAAAGTCAGACTTGAATTTTTTCTTCAGTTCCCCCAGCTTGAGAAATGCTGAGTGTGTTCTTCCTTTTTGTTCTTCCAGCTATGACACATAGTTGGCAATAAATCTATCATTTTCTATTTGCCCCACCTATTATTTACTCCCTTTTACTTCTTTTGCTGCTTTCTTTTGAGTTATTTCAAATAAACATTATGATTCCAATTTATCATCTTTGAGGCCTAATTCATTACACTTTAGAATTTTTTTTTAGAGTTTTCTTTTAATTGTGTATTCTATCTTAAATCTTTTAATTGTGTATAAATAAATCTTTTAATTGTGTATTCTATCTTAACGAGATGTCATCCCACATCTTGTGTTGTATACAAAGGCCATTACAAACTTTTATGTTCATTTTCTCCTCCTGGATTTCAAGTTGCTTCTATATATGTTATAAACATCATAATAAATTGCTGTTATTTGTCCTTTAGTGGACAGTTACCTTAATGCATATATTTGTGAATTCTGTATCATTGCTTCTTACTAAAATTTACCAATAATATGTCAAAATCTTAATACCATTTTTCCACACACTGAAATGCACCAACTATATATCTGTGTGTATACTCCCCCTTCGTCTCATTAACAACCTGTGATATGCAAATGATGCAATCTTGCTTGTTGAAAGCAAAGAGGAATTAAAATACTTACTGATGAAGATCAAAGGCCACAGTCTTCAATATAGTTATAACTTGATATAAAGAAATTAAAATCCTCACTGCTGGACCAATATATAACATCAAAATAAATGGAGAACAGACTGAAGTTGTCAAAGACTTCATTTTCCTTGGGTCCACTCCAGCAGTCATGGAAGCAACAATATATTGCACTGGGCAAATCTGCTGCATGAAACCTCTTTAAAGCGTTCAAAAGCAAAGATATCAGATTGAGGACTAAGGTGCACCATGATAGTTTCAATAGCTTCATATACATGTGAAAGTTGGACAATGAATAAGGAAGACTATGGAAGCATTGATGCATTGAGCTATGGTGTTGGAGAAGAATATTGAAAGTGCCACGGACTACCAGAAGAATGAACACATTTGTTTTGGAAGAAGAACAGCCAGACTGCTCCTTGGAAGGAAGGATGGCCAGATTTCACCTTTCATACTTCAGACAGATTATCAGGGAGGGGTGACCCGTCCCTGGAGAAGTACATCATGCTTAGTAAAGTGGAGGGTCAGTATAAAAAGGAAAACCCCCAAGGACATGGATTTGCACAGCGGCAGCAGCAATGGACTGAAGTGTCACAATTGTGAGGGTGGCGAAGGACCAGTTAGTGCTTTGTTCTGTTGTGTATGAGGCTGTTATGAGTCAGAATCTAGTCCATGGCACCTAACTACACCTCCTTCCTATATGCATTCAGTTTCTGTATTTCTCTCTGCAATTACCTGTAAAACACTGTTATTGGAGGGTTGTGTATCTATCCTAGTATTTACCTCTGTCCCCTTGAATCCTTGCTCTACTCCCTGTTCCTTCACCTGTTTTTAGCATTCTTTTACCAACCTCCCTCTTTTTGTATATTGCCTTCCCCATCATCCGAGTTAACAGGTGTCTAACCTCTCTCTTCCCTTATTAACCATCAATGTTTCTTTTAGCATGAACACATTTTCTTGAGTGTTTGAAATAGTAGTGTCATACAAGATTTGTCCTTTTTGAACTGATGAATTTCATTCAGCATGCCAATCACAAAAGAACAAATAATTCATGAGACCACTCAGCATAATGTCCTCCAGAGAGTCCTGGTGTGGCACCTCAGAAACTTACACAGGTTTTAGTTGGAACCAACTGGATGACACTTACAACAAAAAATAACTTGGTCATCCAAATTCATCCATGTTGTGAGGTGTTTTGCAAATTCATCATTATCCTTAGACATTGCATAGTGTTCTACTGTGTGTATGACTCTTATTTCTTGGAGATATATACCAAGTAGAGGATTGCTGGATCATCCTCAGTGGTTTCATCATTTTAGAGTTCCAACAGCAATGTAAGATGGTCCCAGTCTTTCCACACTTTTGCCAGCATTTCTTGGTTTCTGCTTTTGTAAGTTTGCTATCAAGCATGGCAACAATTGTGAGGTTGGCCCAGGATTGGGCAGTGTTTCGTTCTGCTGTGCATAAGGTCACTATGGGTTGGTACCGACTCGATGGCACCTAACAACAACAACATTAAGGCTGGATGAAATGATATTTCAATGTTTTGATTTACTTCTCTCTAAATGGAGGGCAGAGTCCTAGTGTGGCTCCCTGGGTTAATGTGTTGGACTGCAAAGTTGGTTTGAACTGCAAGTTTGGTGGTTCAAGCTTACCAACTGCTCCTTGAAAACCCTATACATGGCCACTATGGGTGGGAACTGATTCAATGGCTCTTAACAACAACAAATAGAGTCCTGATGTGGTGCTGTAGGATAAGCACCAGACTGCTTACCACAATGTTAGTGATTCAAACCCACCCTCTGCTCCTCAGAAAACCTATAAATGGCCACTTTGAGTTGGAACCAACTAGACAGTACTTAACAACAACAACAACAACCATGGCTAATGATCACAAACATGTCTTCTTATGTTTGTTGGCTGTCTGAATGTCTTCTTTGGTGAAGAGTCTGTTCATGTCCTCTGCCTATTTTTTAATTGGGTTATTTGTCTTTTTCTTGTAGCGGTGTTGTAGTTTTCTATACATTTTAAAGATTAGTTCATTGTCTTATTTAGGCCTTTATTCCATGTTGAGGTCTCTAATCCATAATTCTATATGGTGTGATATCTTTTTTCATTTTATGCAAATGGATTTCCAGTTTTGTCTGCACAATTTTTTGAAGAGACTATCTAGTCTCATGTACTGTGTTTTGATACTATTCAAAGATCTGATGATTCTTTGTGGATGTATTAACTTTTGGGTTCTCGGTTCTGTACCATTGACCTATGTGTCTTTCATTGTATCAGTATCAGGCTGTTTTGACCACTGTGTTGTGTAGTAGACTTTGACATCTGGAAGTGGAGACTTCCTACTTTGTTCCTCTTTTTAAGTAATGCTTTGCTTCTCTGAGCTCTCTTTTCTTTCCAAATAAGGTTAGCGATCAGGTTTTCATTCTCTTTAAAGAATGATAATGGAAGCTGTATTGGGATTGCATTGTATCTATAGATGGCTTTGGTTGTGTTGATGTTTTCACAATGTTAAGTCTTACATGAGCATAGAATATTCCATTTTTGTAAGTCTCTTTTGGTTTCTTGTAGTAGTACTTTGTAGTTTTCTTTGTATAGGTCTCTTGTTTCTCAGGTTAGATTTATTCTGAAGTGTTTCATCTTTTTGGTGACTATTCTCAATGGTATTGTTTTCCTGATTTTCCTTTCAGAGCTCTCTTTTTTTTAGTGTAAAGGGATCTGACTGAGTTTTGAATGTTGATCTTGTACCTTGACACATTGCTGAATCTTTCTATGAGTTCCTATTATTTATTTGCAGAGTCATTGGAGTTTCCTATACCCTATCTAGGATCACTATGAGTCAGAACTGACTCAATAGCACAAAACAACAACAACAACAGGATCATATTATCTGCACATAGAATTTTACTTCTTCTTTGTCCATTTGGATGCCTTTTCTGGTTCCTGTTCACAAACGCAATTTTTTTCAGTTTCTCTTCATGAAGAGTAATGTTGGCTGCTGGATTTGTACATATGCCTTTAAATATGTTGAGGAATTTCTCTTCTATTTCGATTTTGTTGAGTTCTTTATTGCTTGTTTGTTTAATCACAATAGAATTAGGTTTTTTTCCAAATGACTTTTCTGCACCAATCAATTTGATCATGTGTTTCTTTTCTTTTGTTTTTGTTTTGTTTTATTTTAATGTGGTGGATTATGCTGATTGCCTTTCTAATATTTAACCATTCTTGAATACCTGGTATGAATACCATTTGGTAATAATGATGATTGTTGATATATTGTTAAATTCAATTAACTAGAATTTTGTTGAGAATTTTTGCATCTGTGTTCATGATGGATATTGGTCCATAATTTTCTTTTTTAGTGATGTCTTTGTCTGGTTTTGGTATGAGGTTATACTCCATAAAATGTATTAGAAAGTTTTCTATCCTTTCCTATATTCTGGAAGAGTTTAAGTAGGATTGGTATCAGCTCGTCTATAAAAGCTTGGCAGAATTCACCATTAAACTATATGGGCCCAGACTGTTTTTTTGTTTTTGTTGTTGTTGGGAGTTTTTAAATTATATGATCAATTTCTTCTTTTGTTATGTGTCTGTTCAAGTTTTCTACTTCCCTCTGTTTGAGTTTAGATGATAGTGGTTTTCTAAAAATGTGCCCAACTTTGTTGGAGTATCATTCTGCATAGTATTTTGTTATTATCTTTTTTATTTCATTTGGTTCTGTTGTGTTATCACTTAGATCATTACTTATTAATGTTATTTACATCTTCTCCTTTTCTTTTGTTAAATTTGTTTTGTCAATTTTATTAATCCTTTCAAAGAACCAACTTCTTAGCTTGTTTATGCTTTCTTTGCTTTTCTGTTGTTTTTTGTTTCATTTATTTCTGCTCTAGTCTTTATTATGTCGTTTCTTCTGGTGGCAGTAGGCTTGGTTTTCTGCCCTTTTTCTAATTGTTGGAGATGTTGTATTACTATGTTGACTTTGGGTCTTCAATTTTTTGGCTGTGTGTGTTCTATTGTTTGGCGTGGTGGTGGTGGTTGTATGTCATAAATTTGGTTCCAACTCATAACAACCCTGGATAGTATTTCTGAGGCTGTTAAATCTTTATAGGAGTATAAATTCTTGTCTTTTTTTCAAACAGCAGCTGGTAGGTTCAATCTTATGACCTTGCAGTTAGTAGTCCAACATGTAACCCAGCACATCACCGGCGGGTCCTTGTTTATTGGTATAAATTGCTCTTTACGCACTGCTTTTGGTATTTCCCAAAGGTTTACATTTGCTGTTTTCATTCTCTTTTGATTAAAGGAATTTCTTAATTTCATTTTTTATTTCTTCTATTACTCAGTAGCATTTACCAGGGTCTTATTCAGTTTCCATGTATTTTATATTTTTGCATCTATGTTCATAAGAGATATTGGTCTATATATTTTTTTCCTATTGTTGATTTCTTATTTTATAGCATTGTGATCTGAAAAGATGTTTTGTAATATTTCAATGTTTTTAAATTTATTGAGGCTTGCTTTGTGGCCTTACATATGGTCTATTCTGGAGAATGTTCCATGTACACTAGAAAAGCAAGTGTATTGTGCTGTTGATGGGTTGAGTACTCTGTATAAGTCTATGACGTCAAGTTGGTTGATTGTGTTGTTTAGTTCTTCTGTGTCTTTGCTGAGATAATTTCTGGTTGTTCTGTCTGTCATTGTAAGTATATTAAAATCTCCTATTATTTCTGTAGACTTGTCTGTTTCTTCAGTTCTATTAGACTTCGGTTTATATATTTTGAGACTCTTCCATTGGAAGCATAGATATTTATTATAGGAGCTCTGGTAGCATAGTGGTTACAAATCGGGCTGCGAGCCGCAAGGTCAGCAGTTCGAAACTACCAGCTGTTCCGTGGGAGAAAGATGAGACTTTCTGCTCTCTTAAAGATTTCCAGCCTTGGAAACCCTGTACAGGCTCGCTATGAGTCGGAACCGACTCCACGGCACATAACAACAACAACAACATGCCTTCTTTATCAACTATCCTTTAATCATGAGACAATGCTCTTCTTTGTCTCTTATGCTGGATTTTGCCTTAAAGTCTATTTTATCAGAAAATAATATTGCCACTCCTGCTTGTTTTTGATTGTCATTAGCTTGATATATATTTTTCCATTCTTTAATATTTAATCTATTTTTATCTTATGTGTAAGATCTGTCCCTTGTAGACAGCATATTGAACAATCATGTTTTCTTATCCATACTACACTCTGTCTCTTGACTGGTGTGTATAATTCATTGAAGTTCTGTGTAATTATCGATAGGTATTAACTGTTTGATATCATTTTGTTGTGTTCTTTTTTTTTTTTTAATGTTGCTGCTGGTTTCTTTGTTCTACATAATTTTCTGTGTTTTCTTGTCATTTTCTTTAATGCTGTTGTTTTAGTGTTTGCTGTTTCTTTATTGTTTTCCTTTTTCTTGTTTTGGTGGGAAGGTATATTAATTTTCTTTGAAGTTACCCTTTAACTTAATAATTTCTTGCTCAGTTGAAAACAGTCTGTTTTATCTTGAGACTTACTAGACTTCCCTGCCATTTGGAAGTTCTGTAACTATGCTTTTCCCTCTTTTTGCATTGTAGTTATCTTCTTTATAAATTGAATTCTCTGGTTCCCCATAATGTTTTTATTTTGAAAGATACATTGAGTGGGTGTGAATTGTTTCTGATAATAAATTTCCTCTCATTCTCTTTAAAGTTTTGTTCTTCTTTATCTCATTATCACTGTGAATAATTATTTTGATTATAATATGTTTTAATGTTGGTTACTTCATATTTTAGTCTTCAGAGATAGTTGAGCTTCTTTGATCTGAGATTTTTATAGGCTTTTTAAATTTATAGTTGTATCCAATTTGGAGAAAACATATCAGTCATTATTTCTTCAAAAAGTTTTCTCAACATTTGCCCTCTACCCTATCCAAACATTACAATTGAATGTATATGAATGATATCTGTCCTAGCTCACTCATGCTCTGCTGTATTATTTTATTATTTATTCAATCTGTCTTCTTTTCTGTGTTTTATGTTAGACAATTTCCTTTGCTATGCCTTCAAGTTCTTATAGCTATTCAAAGATTCCGAGTGATGGAAGCTTCACCATCCACACATAAGAAACAAGAGGATCATGCACCGCTTCTTATGCATCAGCACAGAATTGACACACAACATATGTGTGCACGGCCAATGATAATATGACCCCACACAGCTGTAAGGAAGTAGGGAAATGTGGGATAATCCATGAATTTTCTGTGATCGTGTCACATAAGAGCACCTGTGAAGTTATCTTTGTAATTATGTCTATATGGCAGGTTCTATATAGAATCCTGGTGTGGTGCTGTGGATTAATGTGCTGGACTGCAAAGTGATTTGAACCACATGATCAGCAGTTCAAGTTCACCAGCCACTCCTTGGAAACACTATACAGGCTTGCTATTGGTAGGAACCTACTTGACAGCACTTAACAACAACAATATATGTAGAGAAGCCATTGTGTGGCATTGTAGGATAAGCACTGGACTGATAACCTCAAGGTGGCAGTTCAAACGCACCAGTGGCTCCTTCGAAACCCTATACAAGTTACTATGGAACAGAACCAACTCAACGGCTTTTAGCAACAACAGAACATATCATCTGTGGGTATTAGAATTATTTTTTGCTTGAATTCATGCATTTCCTTTTCTATATTTTCTATGAATTTATGATTAACATTTAGTCTTATAATAAAGGAAAATTAGATTTGGTCCTATAATTTAAAGCAGCTCTTTTGGAGACCTGAGCCTGATAGGCCCCTGTGCAATATTGTTGTTGTTGTTAAGTGTCGTCAAGTCATAAGGTGTCCAAACAACGAGAGACACAGTCTTACCATCTGGCCTTCTAAGGATTACTCTGCACTTCTTCCAACACAGATTTATTTGTTCTTTTACAGTCCATGGTTCTTTCAATACTCTCCGCTAACATCATAATTCAAATGCACTGATTCTTCTCTGGTCATCCTTACACATTGTCTAGCTTTTGCATATATATGAAGTGGTTCAAAACACCTTGGATTGAGTTAGGCACACTTTCACTCTTAAAGTGACATCTTTGCTCTTTAATGCTTTAAAGGCAATTTTCTTTTTGCTGCATACTTGCTGAATACAATATGTCCTTGGATTTCTTGACCATTGTTTCCATGAGCATTGATTGTGGATCCAAGTAATAGGTTGGCATTAGATAATGCCTCAGGAGTAGATCACCTATTTCTTTGGCCTAGTCTGTTTTTAATCTGGAAGCCCCTCTGAAACTGTTCACCATGGGTGACCCTGCTGGTATTGAAACATGGTTGACATAAATAACTTCAAGCACCACAGAAACATGCAAAGCACTACAGTATGACAACCTGTCAGATGACTGAGGCCACAATGTTAAGAAACACATATATGTATCATCCATTATTGGTCTTGAGAGATATGCTGTAGAAACATGGAATGCAGTATACATAAGAGAAAATTCTGTGTCGCAGTGTGACAGAACAGATTGGTTTTGGAGGGTGGCATTATAGCATGACAGACAGAAATGTAAGTGCTATTTGAATCTACAATGTCAGAGTGGAAATGGATTAATTTTTTTGGTGAAGGAGGTGTGGTTGGCCTTGTCATAGCCCAGGTGAGGTGCTGTGTACTGAGACTGATAGGTTGAAGTGTAGGTGGAGACTGTGTCTTGATGCAAAGATGGACTCCATCGTTCAAGTCAGTGAAAGGCTGATTTGATTCTGAGATTGGGCACAGTGGATTCTGAATAAACTTATACATATTGGTTGAGTTCATGTCCTTCTGTGCACTCTTTTCTAATCCCATAGAACTCAACTAATAGCCAAAGGGCCTCACCCAGGTCAGAACTCTGTCCATTGGCATTTGACAATTTAGAGACAATTTCTCCTTATTTCTAGATAGGCACTAACTGGATGGATTGGTTGAGGAGTTAGTGGGTGGAGGGGATATAGGAACAGGTAGTGTACACAGCTTTTCCAAGAAGCTAGACTTCAAAGAGACAACCAGAAATACATTTGAAATGTGCAAGCATGTGTTATGTCGAGACACTGATAATTAAAAAGCTTCCAAATAAGATTCATATTTCTTATACTTCCTTTAACTAGTCTTTTTTAACTGAACAGTTGTTCAAATTGATTCTTGCATTAAAACCAATCAATGAAAGCTAATGTAGGGCTCCAAATGTCTTAAACACTAAAGCTACACCAAGAGATGGTGGCCGGTCATTAATCTGGTTTTCCTCCAGGTTACATTTTCCGTGAGGAATGAGTCCTTCAGGCAAGTCTCAAAGCCCTGGTTTTATCTCTTTCTCTCTTTAGTGGCATCTTTAGACTCAAGACAAACCACCACTTCCAATGAGGTCTGATGTTTGTTGTTGTTTAGTTTCAACTCAAAGTGACCCTACACACAACAGAACAAAACACTGCCCAGTCCTGCACCATCTGCACAATTGTTAGGTGTGAGCCCGTCACTGCTGTCACTTTGTCAATCCATCTCATTGATTGTCAAGCCATCACATTCCTCTTTGTCGCTGACCCTCTACTTTATCAAACATGATGTCCTTCTCAAAGGACCGATCCCTCCTGACATGTTCAAAGTACAAGAGACAAACGCTCACCATCTTTGCTTCTAGTGCTTGTTTGTTGTTGTGAACTTCTGTTGATTTGATCCTGACTCATAGTGACCCCGTATAAGGTTTCCGAGGAGCGGCTGGTAGGTTTTAATAGGGTTAAAAAGAGGCAATTCTACTCAGGAAGTCAGGGAAGCATGATGTAGCAGGACGTTCATGAGCAGAATTAAAAACATACAATTAGTGACTTAAAGCATGGAGATGAAGTGTTCTGGATCTCCGTAGCTATGTTGCAGGTGGGAACATATAGCAGAAGCTTATGCCCCACCTAAGTGGAACTTCCTGATAAATGGGAGAAGAGCAGAAAATAGGGTTCTGTCTCAGTCCCTTACCTATGACACAAAGTGGGTGTGAAGAAGAGTTGTCATCTCTGCCCTGACAACTTTTAAGAGAGTACTGCTCATGATGGAACATGTCCAGTTGTCTGCTGCCTGATTCTCATAATAACAGCTACTTTCTCTGAGCAAACATGTGTTCGGCTCTAATGAGAGGGATGTGGTGTTTACGGAGCCATCCATATTGGTTGTTTGGTGCCCTTTCTCCACTGGCCTCCTGGTGTCCTAGACATCAGGTACCACCTATGAACCACACGCAGGTTTGGAGTGTTGTCCCACATTCTCTAGTTATTTTCAGCATTTATTTTATTCAGAGACTAACACAACTGGGGGAAATCAGTGACCTGGGAGCTGTTGGGAGCAAAGCTTGCTTCCGGTTTACCGGAAGTTTGACTGTGGTCCAATACTTTGCCAATTTACTTGGGAGGAAAGCAGCTGCAGTTAATTCTTCACATCCTCCCTGGTAACCCTAAACCATTAAAACTTGAGCATGCATCTTGGGAGCTTCACTTCTACTTCCAAGTACCCATAATACTGACACATTCCTTCCATTCACATAGAGCCCTTTTCCTTAGAGAGATCTTGGTAAACATATGTTTTTCCTCTCATCTCATTACATTTCCTATGAAATTTTATACCCATAGATGGCTTTCTGGATCTCAGAACAGCTCCTGCCAAAAAAGTGCAATTTTGTCTTACTATCCAGCCTCTGGATGATTGGATTTTGGTTGATTAACTCTTTGTTAAGCACATTCTCTCTCATTCTTCTCTTCCCATATCACATCCTCCAGTTTTGTATTTCCAGGATGTTCCAAAATCGGATGATAAGCTGAGTACACTGTATTGTGGGGCAGTAATAAAACGCAAGATCTACTGATTTCAGCCACTATCCTGTTAGTAACGCACCCAGGCTGCTAGTGACTGATGGAGCTGCATCAACAGTACATTAAAATATTCTCTGGTAAACATGAGGAATAATTCAATTGCCAAGAACTGATATGACATCAGAAAAATAGATACATACATATCCTCCAAATTACTCCAATCATGGGAATCAAGAGAAGGAAACAAAACAGAGGATACAAAGAATAGAAATGGGTGGATTATTTTCTTCTATTTTTTAAAAACTGTTGTGTTGTTTTTGCCCTTTTAAAGAGCACAAGCCAAAGGCCTCCTTCCTAAGACCTTTGCCTGACATTGCCATTAAAGAAACGGATTTTAAAAGAGCAGAGAACGCCAGCCCTGAAGGTTCCATGAGAATACAAGTCATGAGGAATAGGAATGGAAAAGCAAAGACTGTTCGTGCTGAATTTATCTTCTCTGGAGCAAAGGGTTTTTGCCTCCTCTCCCCCTTAAGCCCATGGGTGGAAGCAATGAAATTCACTGACATAACTGGGCCAGTTGCTTTTTATTTCAAGTACGCTGTGAGGAATACTTGAAAGCCATCATCTGTGTTCAGTAATTGGCTGATACAACTCAATATCCTCAGCAATTACAGTCACTGTTCATTCAGGAAATTCTCCATACATCATTGGAAAGCAGGGCAAAATGGTCAATTATTATAATACGAACGTGTGCAACACGAGTAGAACATACCGTTCTGGTGTCACAGGAACAAAGAATGAAAAACCGAATGGGAATCCTTGTCAGAAGAAACACAAGTCACCACGGTGACAAGGGGATGAGGAAGGACAGCTGTGACAGCCCACGGATTAGCTGCTGGGCTTCAGGAGTCGTGCTGAGATTTATGACTAGAAACAGCCACCCCAGATATCTATCTGCGAGTTGTTGTTGTTAAGTGCCATCGAGTTGGTTCTGACTCATAGCAACCATGTATAGGGTTTCTGAGGCGTGGCTGGTGGGTTTGAACTGCCACCCTTGTTGCTTAAACAGACCTTGCAGTCAAGCACATAACTTGCAGCGCCATACCCGTACTCCCATCTACAAGTAAGACAGTACAAATTTGCTGACCCACGTGTGCCTATAAACCACAGGAGAAGAGAGTAGGAGACCATCAAGGCTCCTTCTGCTGTGTGGCTCTTCTCTTTTATAAAATGCCACACGAAAGGGATTAGGGTTAGGACCCATGCCATCTCCTTAGGTGGATCCCTGGTGGCACTGTGGGTTAGACATTTGACTGTTAATCTCAAGGTCATCTGTTCAAACTCACTGTGAGAGACATATGAGGTATTCTGCTCCCATAAATATGTACAGTTTGGGGAATCCCGACACTGTGGGTTAATGGGCTGGGCTGTAAAGTTGGTTTGAACTGCAAGGCCAGCAGTTCAAGCTCATCAACTACTCCTCAGAAATTCTATATAGGCTCGCTTTGGGTCAGAACCGACTCAACAGCACTTAACAGCAACAACAAAGAGCAGTTCAAATCTGTTCTATAGGGTTGCTACAAGTCAAAATGGACTAGATGGCAGTGGATTTGGCTTGGGGCTGGGATGCTCCTCTATGACGTAGATAATATCCTGATAAAATCTGCAAAGAGAAATCCTGCTTCCCTAAAGAAGGCCACATTCCATGGAACAGGTATTAGGACTTGGACATACCGTTTTGGGAACACGATTCAATCTACGACACAGGGGGAGTTGTTCTTAGCCTCGCTCCCACTGCCTTGGCTGAGCTGCAGAGCACAGACAGTAAGGTATTATCAGAGATACTCATCTTGGCTTACTGGCATATCTCCAATACCTGAAGAAAGGCCATGCCCCCTGGTCCCTCTACAAGTGGCACGTGCACATGGGGAAGTGGACTTGTGATGAAGCATGAGAAATCCAATCCAGCAAATTTATTTCTCTAGACCTTTGGATTCCTTCCTCTATACTATACCAGAGGAGTACCAGCATCAGACTCCTAAGTCCAAGTTTTAGTCACTCAACCAAGAAAATGGTTAGAGTCACAACAGACCAACATGTTCAAAACAGAATCTCTAGTGAGAGCGTCCATAGGAATCACTTTGACCCATAAATACTCTGTCCTAGATCTAATTTCCTTCAAATCAATTTCCACACATATTTCCTGTGTTGATGCCAATATCAATGAATGAAGTAAATTTTAAAATATCTTTGAATTATTTTACTATATAAGCTATTTTTACCCAGATTAGTCTTTGAACTTCCACTTTGAAGTGTACTTATGTCTGACACTGGTATAGGAAATAATACTAGCGAGGAAACGGAGCGTTTGGGATAAATTTCGAGAAGGGTAAGCAGCCTCTTGTGAAGCAATTGGCCTCGGTGTTCAAGTAAGGGGAAACTAGTGTTCACAGGAGCTAGGAGGGCACACTGCTTCCAATGGTCAAGCAACCCTTAAATGCCTATACTGCAGCTCTTTCTTAGCTCCTTACAGTATCTTCTTTTCATATTTCAAGTTCAAATATCATTTGAAGATCAAAGGTGTGTACTTCTTATGTATATACTTGTCTTCCCTAGTTGACTAAGCTTTTTGGATACTTGGATTACAAATAATTCAGTTATGAATCAGGGCCTGCAAGATACAAACCAACCAAGCCCGCTGTCAGCGAGTGGATTCCAGCTCATGACAGCCCCTATGCCTTATGGAGCAGAACTAGTCCACTGACTTTCCTACAGTCTACAGTTGTCTTTACAAAAGTGGTTTTCCAGCCTTTTTCTCCATAGAGTCACTGAATGGGCTTGAACAAGCAACCGTTAAACTTGATCACAAACTATTTGCACCACCCACAGATCTTTATTTGGCAAATATGAGGCCCTAAATAAATGTTGCTTGGATAATGAAATGGAAAAGGTTGAGTCAACTTTGATGGCACTTAACAACAACAATCTTCCTCTCTCTGCTACATGGATCCACAGGTATAGTCTACCTCAACTAGGGCTGTGAGAAAATAGCACTTAGAATGAGTTCAGTTTAGGGGGAAGGATACTCTGAACAGGAATATGTTGGTGACAATTCTATTTTGAGGAGCCAGATTACCCCAGTGACCTTGGTAACACATGACCTCAGACAATGAGAGTGGCACAGTACCTGTATTTGGATTCCTGATGAAGCTCAGGACCTCACTTCTCAGTCACATAGGAATGTCCATTAGGGGCATATATTGCATGCTGTGGTGGAGGTCAAATGCATTTTTATGAGCAGCTCCAAGCTCTCTGTGAAATGTCTGTGAGGAGCACCATTTTTCTAGGCTGGTCAGGTGGGGTCTCACTGACAGGTAGTTTTGAGAAAAGTTTTGGTCAATAGTGTCAGAGACATTGTCGAGAAACAAAAGTCAAGATTTGTCTTGGAAGAAAATGTCTTAGATCAACTCTAAAGGACAAGGCATGAATAAGAATAGGAAGAATGCATGCCAAATTCAGATACCATTCTCAACTTCTTTTTCCTTTGTCCACCTGTCAACATGAAACTGAAGCACAACACATTTTTCAACAGCTCTCTTGTAACAGAAGATGCTCTTGAGATGATTTTCTGGCCAAAAAGAGGTCTTGGGAAAATTCTGGGAAATATTTCACTTTTCCCTGACAAAAATGGTGAAATTTCTGATCCATGCTGCTCTTTTCAGCCTCTTGCCATTGTCCCAGTTCCACATTTCCTGCCACTAAGTGATTGTAGAATACACAGAGTCACTGTACCAAAAGGAAATGGTTAATGTTCAACCATTTCAAGAGGTAGCATATGATCAAAACCCAATGATCCTGAAGGAGGAAGTGCAAGGTGCATTGAAAGAATTGGCAAACAACAAGGCACCAGGAATCGATGGAATACAAAACGAAATCTTTCAAGAAAGTGAAGCGGCACAGGAGACACTCACTCATCTCTGCCAAGAAATTTGGAAGACAACTATCTGGCTGACTGATTGGAAGATATCCATATTTGTGCCCATTCCAAAGAGAGGTGACCCAGCGGAGTGTGGAAATGATCGGACAATCTCTTTGCTATCCCATGCGAGTAAAGTTTTACTAAAGGTAATATAGAAATAGTTGCAAGCATACATTGACAGAGAACTTCCAGAGGTTCAAGCCAGATTCAGAAAACACTGTGGAATCATTGCTGATGTCTGATAGATCTTGGCTGAAAGCAGAGAATATCAGAAATATTTTTACCTGTGATTTATTGACTACACAAAGGCTTTTGATTGTGTGGATCATGACAAGCTATGGACAACATTGCGAAGTATGAGTATTCCAGAACACTTAATTGT
>NW_006408539.1:17704940-17721708 GCF_000296735.1 Chrysochloris asiatica
AGAAAATGAAATGAAAAAGGCAGAATGACCAATCGGAAGACCCACAATCTAAACAAAGGATCCACTGCTCTTTTGAGAGGTACCACTGAGTTGGCACCCCTGGAAAGTCCAGATTGCCTGACACATGAATAACCAGTTCTCTGAGGTCAGGTGCCAACAGGTCTCTGGGTTTATGGGAGTCATGTCTATGCTGAAGGCAGAGAGGGCGAAGAGGATATGAAGATGTAAAAACAAATTGTACTTTTCCCACACCACACGGCATTTGTGAGCCAAGGTGGCTAATGTGTGTTAAGGTCAGAGAATCCCTCCTCCTGGGAACCAAGAGGGAGTCTCTCAAAACTAGAAGGGAAAGGTGTTTGCTTCTACATCAGTCCAGCTTTGGAGACACTGTATTAGGGACATTTGCTCCTTTCCCCCCCAAGCAATGAAGTATTTTGTGTGATAACAACATAGCTTAAAAAAAAAAAAAGTAAAACAAAATTCTGCATTTTTTAAGACTTGATAAAAAATAATATTTCAGACTGTACAGTCACCAGAAGTCCACAGCCATCATAAATGCACTCATTTCACTTGGCATTCCAGCACCTTCAGCTTTCTGTGCCTGATCTGTTTTGGCATCTCCATTTTCTGCAGGGTTATTCCCATCCGTGCCAGCATCAGCTTTTCCCTTTTTGATAATGGGTACCTTCTCTCCCTTCTTTGCAGGGGCCTCTTTAGGCTTAGGTTCTGGCTATGGAGAAGCAGGTTTAGCAGATAACCTTGCAGATCTCCTGTGAGGTTCATCCTTCAACTTGGCTTTATCTCCCTTAGCATCCCCTTCAGCCTCTCTCTTGGGCATGGTGGCTTGTGCAGCGAGGCACAGGTGCTGGGCACGGGGATGCGGCTATGCGCGGGCTTTGGTCAATCCGAGGGTCATTCTTGCTTCTTCTTCACACTGCTCTAATCTGATACAATTTGATGAACTTGACCTACACCTATGAATGCAGTAGCTCAAAAGAGGGAACAAGTCTTTACAGCAAGGATCATTCCCACCCCCTCCATACACAGGGTAGACAGGGATGGACAACTTGGACATTGGCTACACAAAAAGAGGGGTGGGAGGGCTATAAAGGCAAGAAGTGATTGGCTTACAAACTTTCAAGAGGCAACCTAGATCTAGAGGGCACGGAGGAAGGTAGAATATCCACTGAGTAGTATCCAATCTGTCTGGACAGGGCTGATGAAAGTAGATGGGGATAGGTCCCCTGTGGTACAATAGTGAATAATTGCTATCAGGACTGACTGTGAAGGTTGGAAATGGAAAGGTAGACATTTTGTAGCAAAAGGAGGGAGTGACTAACTTTGCAGTCCAGGAGCGGAGGTCCCTGTGACTATCAAGGAGAAGAGCGGAGTGCAGAACCCTATCCAGAGACATAGTGATGCCAGAGATGGAGGCAGAGATGATGATGTGGAGAGATGGAGCATCTGGGGACTCTATAACCAGAGAGGGAGAGGAGTTGTGTGCTGATGACTGAGGGGCAGCCTTGCGAGGTATACCCTTTGGTTGGTTGATGATGCATAGAGGGGATTGTAACCATGGTAAAGAAACGGTATACAATAGGATGAATGTAAAGCTAATGTTCTCCCATGTAAACTATCACATAATTCACAATAAAACATTAAAAAATATATTGAAAAGTTAAAAAAAAAAAATCAGAGTATTAAATGTATTCTCCATGAACAAACCAATTTTAGTTTAATAAGACACAAGATATCTACATTAAGACCTTTACACAGAGAAAGCAGAAACACATGAGACATGAATTCTTCTTTTCTCTCTATGGACCTACATCATAATTTTTAAATTTAGAGATAGCAATCTTTAGTGAGTTGGAAGGCATTAAAAATACAGTCCAGTAAAAATACAATACAAGAACTGCTTCCTTAGTTTACCTTAGAGATATCGATGGAGCAAACCACTCAGGACCTTCATTTGCTAATGTGATACAATTTAAAATGAGAAGAAACAGCTATAAACAGCCATTGATAATTGGATCATGAAATTATGCAATATGCATCTAAGAAATTTGGAAATCATTAAAAATGAAATGGAACACATACACATTGATATTCTAGGCATTAGTGAATTGAAATGAACATTTTGATTTGAGCAATCATACGGATTATTGTTAGGTGCCATTGAGTTGTTACCAACTCATAATGACCCTATGCACAGCAGAACAAAAACACTGCCTGGTCCTGTGCCAACCTCACAATCATTGCTACACCTGAACCCCTTGCTGCTGCCACTGTGCCAATCCATCTCATTGGAGGGTCTTCCTTTTTTTTTTTTTTATTCTGACCCTCCATTTTACTAACCATGAGATCCGTCTCCAGACACTGATCCCTTCTGACAATATATCTGAAGTATGTGAGACAAAGTCTGGCCATCCTGGCTTCCAAGGGGCACTCTGATTCTACTTCTTCCAACATAGATCTGTTTGTTCTTTTGGTAGTCCACGGTACTTTCAATATTCTCTTCAAACACCATAACGCAAATGCTGCAATTCTTCTGCCATTTTCCTTATTCACTGTCCAACATCTGCATGCAAATGAGGTTATTGAAAATACCATGGCTTGGGTCAACGGCATCTTAGTCCTCAAACTGACAACTTTGTTCTTCAATACTTTAAAGAGATCTTATACAGCAGATTTGCCTAATGCAATATGTTGTTTGGTTTCTTGATTGCTGTTTGCATTAGTGCTGATGGTTAATCCAAGAAAAAATGAAGTCTTTGGCAACTTCAACCTTTTTGCATTTATATGGATGTTGTCCAGTGGTGACGATTTTTGTTTTCTTTACATTGAGATGCAATACATACCAAAGGCTGTGCTCTTTGATTTCATCAGCAAGTATTTTAAGTCCTTTTCACAGTCAGCAAGCAAGTTTGTTTTATCTGCATCTCACAGGTTGTTAATGAGTCTTCCTCCAATCTTGATGCCATGTTTTTCTTCTCTGATTATTTGTTCAGCATACAGACAGATTAAGTTTGGTGAAATAATATAACTGTGGCACAAACTTTTCCTAATTTTAAACCATTCAGTGTTCCCTTGCTCTGTTTGAACAACTGCCTTTTGATCTCTGTACAAGTTCCTCATGAGCACAATTAACTGTTCCAGAATACTCATACTTAGCAATGCTGTCCATAGTTTGTCATGATCCACATAATCAAAAGCTCTTCATAGTCAATGAAGCACAGATAAACATCTTTCTGGTATTTTTCTGCTTCAGCCAAGATCCATTTGATGTCAGCAATGATATCCCTCATTCCACATCATCTTTTTGAACCTCTGGACCTTCTCTGTCAATGTATGGTTGCAGTCATTTTTGAGTTATCTGCAGTGAAACTCTACTAGCATGTGATATCAATGATATTGTCCAATGATTTCTGCATTCCATTGGCTTTGGTGATAGAAAAGATACTGGAGATCACGTGATAGAATTTTGTAAGATCAGAGACTTATTCATTGGAAATATCTGTTTTAAACAACACAAAAGTTGACTATGCATATGGATCTCACCAGCTAGCATACACAGAAATCAAATAGACTATTTCTGTGGGAAGAAATGATTTAGAAGTTCAATATCACTAGTCAAACCAAGGCCAGGAGCTGACCGTGGAACAGACCATCAATGACTTATATACTGCTTCAGGATGAGGCTGAAGAGAATTAAAAACAAGTGCACATGGGCCAAAATATTATCTTAAATATATCTCACCTGAATTCAGAGACCATATCAAAAAGAGATTTGATGCATTAGATACTTTGACTAAAGGTCAGAAGAATTGTGAGATGGTATCAAGAACATCATACAAAAGCAATGAAAAAGACAGAAACAAAGAAAAGACCAACGTGGATATTCGAAGGACTCTGAGCCTTGCTCATGAACATAGAAACACTAAAACAATTAGAAGAAATGATGACATAAAATAGCTGAACAGAAAATTTCAAAGGGCAGCTCAAGAAGACAAAGTCAAATATCGTAACAAAATGTGCAATTACCTGGAGCTACAAAACCGAAAAAGAAGAACATGCTCAGCATTTCTCAAACTGAAACATTTGAAGAGAAAATTCAAGCTTTGGTTTGAAAAATTAAAAGATTCTATGGGCAAAATGTTGAATGACACAGGAAGTATGAAAAGAAGATGGAAGGAATTCACAGCATCAGTATTCCAAAAAGGATTGGTCAATATTAAATCATTTCAACAGGTACCACATAACCAAGAACCAATGGTACTTAAGAAAGATGTCTAAACTGCACTGAAGACATTAATAAAAAATATATAATAAGGCTTCAGGAATGCATGGAATACAAATTGAAATGTTTCAAAAAATGGATATAGCACTTATTCATCTATGCCAAAAATGTCAAAGACATGGGCAACTAATTAGAAGAGATCCAGCTTTGTGCCTACTCCAAAGAAAAGTGATACAATGGTATGTGGAAATCACTGAAAAATATCACTGTTATCACATATGAGTAAGATTGTGTTGAGATCATTTTAAATCGGTTACAGCAATACATTGACAGAAAGCAGCCAGAAATTCATGCTGAAATCAGAAGAAGACTTAGAACATCGGATGGATCTTGGCTGAAAGTAGAGACTGAACAGAAGGATGTCCAACTGTGCATTAATAACCCTGCAAAGGCATCATATTGTATGGATTATAGCAAACTGTGGGTAGCACTGTGAAGAATGTGTATTCCAGAACACTTCGTTGTGCTCATAAAGAACCTGTACACAGACCCAGAGGCAGGTATTAAAAGAGAGCCAGGAGACACTGATAGTTTAAAATTAGGATAGGTGTGCGGCAGTGTTGTATCCTTTCATAATAGTTATGCGCTCTGCATGCTGAGAAAGTGGCTTATATGAAGAAGCATGTGGCATTAGGATTGGAGGAAGACTCACTGATAACTGTAAGTATGCAGTTGACACAACCTTGCTTCCTGGAAGTAAAGAAGACTGGAAATACTTATCAAGATGAAAAAACTACAGCCTTCAGTACAGAATGAAGCTCAATGTAAATAAAATGAAAATTCTTACAACTGGACTAATAAACAGTACCATGTTAAACAAATAAAAGACTGAAGTTGTCCATGATTTCATTTTGTTTGGATCCACAATCAACAGTCGAGGAAATAGCAGTCAAGAAATCAAAGGACGTATTGCATTGAGAAAGTCGTCTTCAAAATACTTCTTCTAAGTGTTTAAGAGGACTAAGGTAAACATGACCCAATCCATTGTATTTTCAATAACCTTATATACATGTGGAAGTTAGAAATTGAATAAAAAAGACCATAGAAGAATTAATGCATTTGAATTATTGTGTTTGAGAAGAATATTGAACGTATCATGGACTAGCAGAAGCAGCAGCAAATCTGTGTTGGAAGAAGGAAAGTCAAAATACTCCTTAGAAGCCAGGATGAGGAGACATTGCCTCTCATACTTTGGACATGTTATCAGGAGGGACTAGTCTCTGGAGAAGGACATGCTTGGTAAAATGGAGGGTCAGTTAAAAATAGAAAGACCCCCCCCCCTCAACAAGATGGATTGTCATTGTCACAGCAGTAATGGACTCAAACACAACAACAATTGTGAGGAGGGTGCAGAACCAGGCAATGCTTCCTTATGCTGTGTAGTGTCACTGTGAATAGGTCTACGCATTTAATGGTAGTTAACACAACAACAATGTTTATGCTATCTGTGTATTGGGATTGTTCTTATGAGCAAAGATTGTAAAGTATTGGACAAGCTTTCAAAAATCAACTATAAGGTATACATGTCTAAGTAGAGCTATTTAGATAAGGGAGCAGAATGGCCCCTCAGGTCACTGTGGTATAGAAATGCTGGAAAATCGATAATCAAATGCTGAGTGGCTGCTTACATCTTCTTGAAGGAATTCTTGTTTAAAATCTCTTTCTGTGCATTATCTGACTCCTGGTCACCTATGGTGTTTAACTAGAACTGGGTCCCACGGGGTTTTCAATGACACCTTGATCACCAGGTTTTTCTTCCAAGGTGTCTCTGGATGGACTCGAGTAGCCAACCTTTAAAAGCCAAGCAAGACAATGAATAAAGAAGACCATCAAAGAATTGATGCATTTGAGTTTTGGTTTTGGAAGAGAATGTTAAAAGTATCATGAGCTGCCAAAAGGACCAACAAATCTGTGTTGGATGAAGTAGTCAGAATGCTCCTTAGAAACCAGGATGGCCAGTCTTCATCTCTCATACTTCTGACATAGTATCAGGAGGGACCAGTCCCTGGAGAAAGACTTCAGGGGAAAAGAGAAAAGACTTCCCCCAACAAGATGGATTGACACAGTGGCAGCAGTAATTGATCAAGTGTAGATTATGAGGTTGGCAGAGGACCAGAAAGTGCTTTGTTCTGTGGTACATAGAGTGTCTATGAGTTGATACTGACTTTAGGGCACCTAACAATAACAACAAGAGATAAGTCCTTTAATTGTTTGAACCACCCAGGGACTCCCACACTGGTTTACTCATTTTTTGTTTTGTTTTATTTTTTTTCTTTATATTTTCAAGTACTTATTACCATGCATAGGGGGAACCTGATTTTTCTAAATTCCCTGATATTCTGTCATTGTTTAATATTCCCCTTGATAGACTGGAAAAGGAAGATCTTAGAATTTGACAGGTTGAAGTAATACAATAAGCTAAGCAGATATTTAAGAAAATAAAATGTAAGAGCAATTTAAAAATACAGATTATGTTTATTTGCCCTGAAAAAAATGTGCATTTTAATAACTTTGCTAACAAACTGTCTAGAGCATTAGTTTACACGGGAAAGTTAGTCATCTTTATTTTCTAGGGCTTGCTTCAAAGTGGTTCATTCCAGTTCAACCCTCTGTTGGGAACTAACACTTTCACCCCAGATACTCTGCATCACACTTTACGTTTTAACAAGATCCCCAGTTGAATCAGAATCCCCAGTGTTCACTTGGGGATCTTGTTAAAATGTCATTTCTGATTCAGTACACCTTGGGTGGAAATGCACATTTTTCTATGAGTGTCAAACAGGAATGAGTCTCTTTGAAGGCCTGCTACTTTCTTTAGACTCAAACAAGAAGATACACATCCAATTATTACCAACCAGTTTCCATCAAGGTGAGCCCATGGGTTGCGCAGTAGAATTGCACTCCATACGGTTTTTCAGCGCTGTGATCTTTTGGGAGCAGATTGCCAGGACTTTGTTCTGTAACACCTCTCGGTGGGTTTGAACTGCCAATCTTTTGGTTAATAGACCGTAACCATTTGCGACACCTGTATGTTGAAGGATGCTGCACTTTGAAAGAAAAGTTTTGCTGGTGAAGACTGAGGAACTTGTTAGGAACTGGACTAAATTTATAAATGTTTGCAGGAACTGACATTCTCAAGTTCATTCTAACCTTTTCATGGAGAGCTATAGCATGTAGGCTGTGTGCACAACGTGAAATCAATCCTGGGTTATGCTCTATAGGGACTTGCGAGCCCGCACTCTAATTAGCTTCATCTGCAATAGCTCTCACCAAAGGCTGGAAATACTCTATGAGAGCTGAAACTCTCTCTCCCTCTCTCATCTTTCCCCCAAGCTCCATTTTTCCCAGTCTACACATCTCTCCAGATTCAGAAGCCTTTTCTTCTCACAGAGCTGACAGCCCTTGCTAGGACCATAAATGTTATTTTTAAACCTTCCCTTGCTTTCTGCTACATGTTTTGATAAGGTCTTGACCACTAGGACAATTATGGGATGCTGCTGCCTATCTGTATTCTTATCAGACGGTTTCTCGGGAAGTTTCTGCTTTGCTTATTACCTTCCTGTCTGCCTCACTCTCAGGAAATGCTGTCAATGTATGGAGAAGAAGTCACAAGAGTTAGAGAAACACTGTCCCTGTCCCGTATAAAATCAGATTCTATCCCTTAAATGAGATATTACCATTGTTACACAGACTGCCAGAAAACGCCTGAGAAATAGCAATTAGGATTCACCCTTTTCCTTTGACACTATTTACCTCATGGTCTGAGGTTACTGCTTTCCTATGGGGAGGAAAATAAGGGAAACGTGTCTGATCCCTTACCATGTGATCCAGGTTACAAGGTTAAGACACTATCTTTCACTCTTTCTAAATGGTCTCATGGACTTTGATGACTATACACCATTCCCTGGTTTTCAATTCCAATCCTTGATCAACCAAGTCTGATCTTAAGCACGGATGCAGGTCAGCAGGCATCAAGAACTGTATAGGGACAATGGGCCATCCTTCCTGGTCCTGACCTGCCAGCCTCCCCCAAAGACAAAACATGAGTCAGGAGGTGCTCACGTGGTTCAAACAACTTGTTGCTTCAGTCTGACCTTCATGAAATTGAGACACGTTTCTTGGAAAACCCATTCTCCTACATTCTCTGACCTTCTTACCTTTCTTTATTTGCCATACCCACCCTCTTCAGTCTCAAGATCTCTTGATTATAAACAGGCAGGAGAAGTTGATGAATGGGGATGAATATTGCAGACTAAAGGCAAATCTAAATGTTGAGAGTCCAGAATGTTTTAAAGTCTGTTTCTCCCACTGCCTAGTGGGAGATAATCCTGGACAGCTCCAGGATGTTGTTGAGTATGCATGTATAGTCTATTACCATTATTGGGTGGCTAAGTCTTTTAACATACATTGTTGTTGTTATTGTGTGCTGTCGAGTCAAACCCAACACATAGATACCCTGTATAGGGTTTCTGAGAGTATCTGGTGAGTTTGAACTGCTGACATTGTGGCAGCAGCATACCAGGGCGTATGGCAACAACTGTTGTTGTTATTCAGTGCTATGAAGTCAGAACTCATTGAGTTAGCAGTTCAGTGCTTATACTACAGAACCACACCAGGATTCCCCTAGGGAAGGTGGGCTGGTTAATGTAGGTACTAGGTTCTGGATTCAGCCCGGGTCCAACCTCATAATAAATAACTTACTCCATGCCAATGAAGGATCCAGTTTTCATGCTTGCATCCTTAAACAAAGCAAATTACTTCTCAGTAATGTTTCAGAATTGGTGTCAGGTATTCTGTGCAGCCTCAAAAGTGGCTGTGTTGTCCTCTTCCAAACAATTCCAAATGGGACCCATAGAATTTACTTTATTAATAGAACGAGAAGTATCCGTGGAACCAAGCCAAATTCAGATGTGCAGTATTAATTTTACAACTGAAGGCAGTTTATATAAGAAGTAACAGCAAGGCTTATATTAGCAATTATTGCTGCTAATTTTGTGGTTTATGGAGCTTACTTTAATTTTTATATCCTAGCCAATGACGCTCTCAAATATGACGCATGATACAAGGTAGACACAATTTCCTTTGGAAACGTCTTGTTGTTAGTTGCCGTTTATTTAATTCGGAATCATAGTGACACATGTGTTGCAGAGCAGACTGTGCTCCAGGGGGGTTTCTTGAGACAAGACTTGTTGTTGTCAGGTGCCATCGAGTAGGAACCAACTCATAGTGACCCCATGCAAGACTTACAGTCTCAGAACCCTACACAGGATCGCTAAGAGCTGGAACTGACTCGACAGCATGTAACCAGCCATCACCAGTCTTCATGGAAACATTGCCAGGTCTATCTTCCGCAGTACAGCTGAGTGGGTTCCAACTGCCAGCCCTTAAGCTAGCAACCAACCGCAAAGTGGGCACCACCTAAGGGTCGGTAATGAACTACTTGTATCCAAAAAGAAAATTTTGAGCAAGATTTCTAAGCTTTAAGGAAGAGTTTTTTTGTTGTTGTTGTTTTTTTCCTTTTCTCTTTCAGTGGCATCAAGAGGTAAATTTCTAAGATGCACATGCGACTTAATTTCCAAATTCAGTGCTGTTGTGTAGCAATTATACTATTCATTCTTGGAATCATTGACCATTTTTTCATGCCTAGTTGTAAAAGAATATAGCATCATTATGATAATTTTCCTTTGAGGAAATTGGTTTTTGACTAAAATGTGCTGCTATCATTTTTAATACAAGCTTTCTTAAGAGCTTTGGATATTAACAGCTGAGGTTAAAACCGATTTCTCATAAAAGGAAATCATTCCAGAGTTGATGTCATTTTCTCAGAGAAGAAGAATATCTTAAGCAAGATTTGCAGACTATGAATGTAGCATTTATTTTCTTTGATAAGAGATCTCAGTTTACATATTATTTCCATTAACTGAAAGGGCCTCTAAGGTGAGGAGAACAAAGCCTGTTTCTTCCTTCTTTCTTGAAACTCACCCAGGAACGGTGCAGAGAACAAGAAACTGGAACAGAAACTTCTCATTCTGTGAACCTTAGAGACATCTGTAACCTAATTCTTAGCATATTGAGGAAAGAGTATTGACAATGTAGAAAGAGTAAATGACTTCGTGGGGCATAGACAGGTAAACTCCAAATGTCTTCACAGAGAGCTCATTATGGGTAGTCGGTGGATATGCCCAACAAATTGCTGAGTGGACTCAGGAATTAGAGGCCCACAGACCAGAGAACATAGGGATGGAAACATGGCAACTGCTCCAATGTTCCTCTAAGAAGGCTTTGGGTTCTGTGAGCCCACCTCACCGGGAAGGTGGGTGACTATCTGTCATCTCCACAACAAAGGTACCAGAAGGACAGAAAGGAAGAGAAGAAATAACTTCATTAACACATAATTCCAGCAATTTTCCTTATAGGAAAAATGAACAATGAGCAGATTCTAATTCATAGCAATTTTATGTAGAGTTTCCAAGAATAAATTGAACTAAAATAGACAGCTTCATTTTTTTTTTCTTTCAGAGCGACTGGTGAGTTTGAACTTAGCATCTCAAAGCCTAATTCACAGTGCCATTCATATGCTAGTAAAAGAAATGAAAGTAAATATCTGTTGATTTCAAGTGCATTCTGGCTCCTAGCAACTCTATATGACAGAGTGGAACTCAAATGCCGATAGGGTTCCAAAGCTGCAATCTTCACAAAAAGGAAAAACCGCCACCACAGACAGCAACAATGAGCTGCAAGGTACCAATTGTGAAGATGGTTTAGGACAGGGCAGTGTTTCATTCTGTTGTGCCTAGGGTCAATATGAGTCAGAACTGACACCACAGCACCTAACAACAACAACAATAACAACAATATTTACGGAAGTAGACTGTCACATCTTCCTCCTAGGGAGTGGGTGATGGCTTCAAATCACTGACCTTTTGGCTAACAGCTGAGTGCTGTATCAGCTAAACACAAACCACCAATGCACACACCATTTTTCCTCATCCTGAAGTTTCAAAAATGTGAACAGAAACTGTGGTCCTCCCTCACAAAACTACAATAGTAGTGAAAGTGTACAGACAAGCATTTCTACACGTTCATACACCACCAACAGTCAAAAGGACAAGGGACACACTGCACAATATGCTTTACAAATTGTATCATAAAAGACCATTAGCCGTACTCTGTGAAGAATTCCTGGAAACCAAAAGTAAGAAGTTCCACCCTTCATTACAAAAATTACTGAGGTGTCTAAACAGATCACAGAAAAAGAAATATGATTGGTACTTAAAATACAAAAAAAAAAAAAAAAGACTCAACCTCACTTGTAATATAAGAAAGCAAGCTAAAATCACAATGAGGCATTTACTTTTTTTAAATCTAGTTGCTTGGCAAATATGAGTACAAAAAGTTGCCACTTTGATTTCTCAAAACAGTGGGGAAATTATACAAAAATTTCATTTATGTATAATCAGTCCGACCTTTACAGAGAGACAATTGTATCAAAATTATATATGATTATAACTGAGCAGCAAAGAAATAACAGAATGTACTGTAGTGAGCAAGTGTGCTGAAAAAGACCTCTTTAAAGTATTAAAACTCAAAGATGTCACTTTGAGGACTAAGGTGTGCTTGACTCAAGACATGGAGTTTTCAATGACCTCATATGCATGCAAAAGCTGGACAATAAATAAGGAACATAGGAGAAGAATCGATGCATTTGAATTATGGTACTGCTGAAAAATATTAAATGCTCCTAAGAAGCCAGGATGGCAAGACGACTTCATCTCTCATTCTTCAGACATATATATCAGGAGGGACCTGTCCCTAGAGAAGGGCTTCGTGCTTGGTAAAGGGGAGAGTCAGTGAAAAAGAGCAACACCCCCAATGAGATGGTTTGTCACAGTAGCAGCAGCAACAGGATCAAATATAACAATAGTGAGGACAGGGAAGGAGCTGGCCATGCTTTGTCCTGTTGTGAATAGTTTTATTATGAGTCAGAACCAGCTCAACAACACCTAACTATGACAACAACCACCTTGGAAAACCAGAAGAGTAAAAATCTGTTTTATATGAAGTATAGACGGAATGCTCCTTAGAAGTGAAGCTAAGAAGACTTTGTCTGGCCCACTGTAGACATGTTATCAGGAGGGACCAGCCCGTGGAAAAGGACACCATGCTTGGCAAAACAGCAGAAGACCCCCACTGAGCTAACTGACATCGTGGCTACACCATGACCACAATTGGGAGGATGACACAGGAGGAGACAGTATTTGGTTCTGCTCTTCATGGCATCTCTGTGCGTTAAAACAGACTCGATGGCACCTAACAACCACAACTTAGGCTCAGTACATTGGTTAAGTGACAATTTAATCTGTAGATGCAGTTGCATGAGTGTGGAAGATTTGTAAGCATAAATTATCACAATACATCAAAAGTAGTGCATTGGCTATATAAATACAGTACACAGCTCAGTACTTTGACAGTGTTTTCCCCCCACTAAGGATTCAAACTTCAAATCCTGACAACAATGTCTTCAGTATGTGAACTTGAGTCTGAGCTGAACTGGAATCTCTACTGGTTCTCGTATTAGTGTCCCAGGGTTGCTATAATATAGTCTCCACAAAACAAGAGAGGCTTAAAACAGCAGCGATTTATGACTTCACACTTCTGGAGGTGCTTACGTGCTATCTAGTCAGTTCCAATTCATGTTACAGTGTACAGGGTTTCTGAGGATAAATCTTGATAGGAGCAGAATGCCTCATCTTTCTCATGAGGAGTGACTGGTGGATTTGAAATGCTGCCTTGTTCTGGAAGCTATTGTTGTTGTTAAGTGCCATCAAGTGGGTTCCAACTCATAACAACCCTGTATAGGGTTTCTGGAGTGACTGGTGGGCTTGAACCACTTCTGACGGCTAGAATTAAGGTGTCAGTAGGGTCAAGTTCACTCTGAAGACTCGAGGGAGAGGATTGTTTCCACATCTTCCAGCTTCTGGTGGTTCCCGGTATCCCTTGATCGTCTTTGGCTTGTCGCGGCGTCACTGCAACCTTTGCCTCCATCATCACATGTCTGTCTTCCCAACAAGTCTGTCTTTTTCCCTCTTTTATATAAGGGCACCTCATGCAAACTTAACTGGTAGCATGTCTTACAAACAAGGCCAAGTTCACAGGTACAAGGTTAGGTCTTCAACAAATTGTTTAGGCTACATAATTCAATCCATAACTCTTCCCCTGGGTAAATCACACACGCACCTTGGCAACTTCTTCCCCCCTTACTAAATGCTCTTGGTTAAAATCTTATCAAATTTCTAGTTTCTGTCATGTTCCAACTTGAACTCAACCTTCCAGATTGTTACTTATTCTCTGTTGTCATACTTATAGATATGCAACTTCTCTGAAATTCTGCCATGTTTGCATGACGCTGCCTATCTGGGACTTGAAAATGAAATTCTTGCCTAATTACTTATTATTTACGTATGAGAATGTTGTTGTTGTTGTTAAGTGCCGTCAAGTTGGCTTTAACTAATAGTGACCCTGTATAAGGTTTCAGAGGATCAGCTGGTGGATTTGAACCACCAACCTTGCAGTTCAACCCAATCTTGTGGTCCAGTGCATTATCATGCAATGCCACACCAGGACTCATATGTGAGAATATCTCACCCTTAGTCACAATAGAGGTCTCATTCATTTAATGGTCTCTCTAAGGTAAGCTCTGAGCTGTGAACCACAAGTTCCCTGGTTTGAATCTGACAGCCACTCTGAAGGAAAAAGATGAAAAATTTCAGCTTTCCAAAAGATTTAAAAAGTCTCAGAAACCCTATACAGGGTCTACATGAGTCAGAACCTACTCAAAAACACTTAATAACAACAAAAACTAGATTTAACCCTTAAAAGATGCCAAATAGGAGTTTAGGTCTTGACAGAGTTGGACTGCTAGAGACATCACATCCCACAGCGAGGAGGAGGCCAATAAACATTGTTAATTCTTTCTTTCTTTCTTTACCTTTTCAGCCTTGACAGGACCCCCATTATATTTCTTTGTATCACGAATGCCCCAGCATTTTGCCTGGAAAATGGCAAGTGGTTAATCATATTCATTGCCTTTAACTCAATTAAGGACAATTTTGTGGAGAAGATAAATCTAATTTCAGAACTGTTTGAATAATACAAAGACACTGTGAGGGGCCAGGAGAAAAGGGATGGCCTTCCAAGCGCATGGTATTTTTCTAGAATTTTGAAAATGAATTAAAAGGTGGGAGGGGGATTATAGTAGAGCAAGTTCCTGGATGAAAAACTGAGTAACATAAATTTAAAATTACCATCAAAAGAATTATGCAGTAATTTAGCCACATATTTCCATTTTGCCTTTAGAACAATCTCGCTGGATGCCTCAATTTATGTTTTCATCTTAAGGAATTTCAAGTGGAGATATTATATTCTGTGAGCTAAGAGAAAATTTAAGAATGCATATCAAAGGAAGCGTGTGATTTTATTCAAATAAGTAGGAATCACTGCTTTTTAGACAGCATCTGTCCTGGAATATAAGAATACAGTAAAAATTAAACTTGAGGTTTCCAGTTTTATCCCTGCTTTCTTATTATTTTTTCCCCTTAAAGCCCCAAAACAGTCTCATCATTGCCCTGCTAGGTTTTAAGTGAGGAGACAAGCAATTCTTTTCAAAGGACATTTATTATTTTCCTAGTGGTCATCAGAAAACAAACTAAACAAACAATTGCTCATATATAGTTTAAAGAAGTTTTGAAGAGAAATATTAAGCCAACCAAGGTCAGGTGAAAACCTGAAACTCGACTTAGAACTTTGGAAATACAGAAAACAGGCTTGTGTATACACTTGCACACATTGTGTCAGAATCACAGAAGGGTACAAGTTTCAAAGACTCCTGAGATGAGGACATGGGTCCTGAGATGGCAGGATTTACCTGGGAGCACAGCGAATATGTAAGATAAGCATTAGACTGCTAGCCATAAGGTTAGTGATTCAAACCCACCAGTTGCTCCTCAGAAGCCTATATGGGGTTGTTGTTGTTGTTGTTATGTGCCATGGAGTCGGTTCCGACTCATAGCGACCCTGTACAGGGTTTCCGAAGCTGTAAATCTGTACGAGAGCAAAAAGCCTCATCTTTCTCCCACAGAACAGCTAGTAGTTTCGAACTGCTGACCTTGCGGTTCACAGCCCTATTCGCTGTGAACCAGTACACATCAAAACGGACTCAATGACATTGAACAACAACAGCTACAATCACAGCTTGGGAGTGCACTGGCTCTGTGGGATAAGCACTGGACTGCTAACCACAAGATAAGATCGCCCTTTTTAGACTGCCAACTGCAGCACTGGAGGAAGAGGGGGCTTTCAATCATAGCAGCAGTTGCCGCCTGAGTAGAACTGGGGTAGAACCAAGCAGAGAGAGGTCACAGTGTTTCTAGTTGGAGTGAAACTACCAGGCTTAGGTTTTCGTAATGTCTGAATCTCCACACAAAGAAATAATAATGGAAAGTGGTTTTCATGGTTTTATAGCTTTTCTCTTTTTCTTTGTGAAATATTCAGATTAAGCCAAACTGTCCAGTGCAATCTGAGATTTTTGACATCATTGTCAGGTGCTGTCAAATCAAGTCCGATGCACGTGTCAGTAAAACAGTTCCATTGGGTTTTATTGGTTATAAGCGTTGCAGAACCAAAATGATAGGTCTCTTTCCAATAGAGCTATTGGATGGGTTCAAAGCCCCAACCATTTGGGCAGCAGGCAAGCTTTTAACCATTGCATCTCCAAGGTTCCTTCTGTGAAGCACCTCTTTCTACATCTCTGTTGTCTAAATTTAGAACTCAAAGCACATCAATAGTTGCTCTAGCTAGCAGCCATTGCCCAAATTCCATGCTGCTTACCCTGACTGCTGGCTGTCTATACTAACAAACTCAATTCTCACCTCAGTCATGTGACTTGTGGTTCTGTTAGTATCCCAAATAACCCACAAGGAAACTGAGTCCAAGCAAGGCTGAGGGCACCAATAATCCAAGATACTGACAGCAGAACTTGGTACCAATAGCAGAATAGGCTGTCTGGTATTACTAAATGTTTGCTAATTCAGGCTATTACTGCTTGTAAATTCACTATTGCTTTAGGACGTATAGACATAAGCAAATGTCTTTCTCCTCAATGTATTGTGTGAAATTATGTTAAAAATATTTTAAATGCGTTGTAGGAATGACTACTGCCTATAATCATTCACCTCCGATTCTTACCAATTGCTTGCTAGTTAGAAGATCAGCTCTCATTCAATTACAAGCATGCCTTATGGTGACACAGTAGTTAAGAGCTCAGCTGCTAACTAAAAGGACAGAGGTTTGAATGTGCCAGTTTCTCTGCAGGAGAAGGATATGACATTCTGCTCATAGGTTTATGTAGCCTTGGAAACCCTCTTGGGCGGTCCTACCCTCCTCTGGATGGTAGCTATGAGTGGGAATTGA
>NW_006408539.1:17721808-17723214 GCF_000296735.1 Chrysochloris asiatica
GACTTAAAACATTTACTGATGAAGAACAAAGAGCACAGCCTTCAGTATGGATTGCATCACAATGTAAAGAAAACAAAACCCCTCACCATTGGACCAATAAACAGCATTCTTATCAATGGAGGAAAGATTGAAGTTGTCAAGGATTTCATTCTCCTTGGATCAACTATCAACACTCATGGAAGCAACAGTCAAGAAATGAAATGACGTATTGAATTAGGCAAATCTGCTGCACAAGACCTCTTTATAGTGTTGAAGAGCAAAGATGTCAGCTTGAGGACTAAGGTGTGCCTGGCCCAAGCCATGGTATTTTCAATACCTTATATGCATTCGAAAGCCGAACAGTCAATAAGGAAGACCATAGAATAATTGCTGCTTTTGAGTTATGGTGTTGGAGGAGAATATTGAAAGTGCCATGGGTTGTCAAAAGGACCAATAGATCCGTTTTGGAAGAAGTGCAGCCAGAGTGCTCCTTAGAGGCCAAGGTGGCCAAAACTTCGTCTCTCATACTTCTCACATATTGTCAGGAGGAACCAATCTCTGGAGAAGGATATCATGTTTGGTAAGGTGGAGAGGGTCAGAGAAAAAGAGGAAGATCCCCAATGAGATGACCAAGTGGCAGCATCGATGGACTCAAGCATGGCAACAATTGTGAGGTTGGCCCAGGATTGGGCTGCTGTGCTGAGTCGGTACCGACTCGATGGCACCTAACGACAACAACAAGTGAGTGTGGTCTCTGGGGCTGTAGAAGCCAGTGAGAGATTCTAAGGTGGAAGAGTGAAACAGTAAGATGACTATGCAGGATGATGTGAACAGCTTAGATTCTTAACATTCGTAACAACAGCTTACTTTTGGTAACTGTTTTTCTATGCCCATATGGAGTCTTCATGTTTTTTTTTTTTTTCATTTTTCAAACTAAAAATCAGAAAATATGATGTGCCTCATGATTTACTCGCAAGATCTTACAAAGGGTTAAACTTCCTTAGACATGAGTGTCTGTTAGTATAAATTGGAAATCATGCTTTCTTCACATGTATAAACCAAGTGTGATATGCAAGATTCAATGACCACAGTCTAACTGACTACTACAAGAATAAGCAAGTTGCTCGCCCAGGAGACATCAAGGCAAGTGGTAGGGTCCCCTCAGGGCAAACCTTCTTCCAAGACGAGCAGACATGTGCTCTGACTGGTTACCACGCTGGCCACTGATAAGGGGAAGTGAGGGAAAAACAGCAATGAAGCGGCAAGCTAAGCCCTACCACATTCAATAGACTCCTATGAACCCAGGTTGACCAGGAGTGGGGCAAGACCTGGGGACTCCTGGGCCCAGAGTCAGTGACATAGCCACAGAGGACTAGAGTGGAGAGTGAAGCATCCAGCTGATATGAAGTGAGGGCATATGCGCAAGA
>NW_006408539.1:17723314-17753349 GCF_000296735.1 Chrysochloris asiatica
GTAGTTTCGAACTGCTGACCTTGCGGTTCACAGCCCTATTCGCTGTGAACCAGTACACATCAAAACGGACTCAATGACATTGAACAACAACAGCTACAATCACAGCTTGGGAGTGCACTGGCTCTGTGGGATAAGCACTGGACTGCTAACCACAAGATAAGATCGCCCTTTTTAGACTGCCAACTGCAGCACTGGAGGAAGAGGGGGCTTTCAATCATAGCAGCAGTTGCCGCCTGAGTAGAACTGGGGTAGAACCAAGCAGAGAGAGGTCACAGTGTTTCTAGTTGGAGTGAAACTACCAGGCTTAGGTTTTCGTAATGTCTGAATCTCCACACAAAGAAATAATAATGGAAAGTGGTTTTCATGGTTTTATAGCTTTTCTCTTTTTCTTTGTGAAATATTCAGATTAAGCCAAACTGTCCAGTGCAATCTGAGATTTTTGACATCATTGTCAGGTGCTGTCAAATCAAGTCCGATGCACGTGTCAGTAAAACAGTTCCATTGGGTTTTATTGGTTATAAGCGTTGCAGAACCAAAATGATAGGTCTCTTTCCAATAGAGCTATTGGATGGGTTCAAAGCCCCAACCATTTGGGCAGCAGGCAAGCTTTTAACCATTGCATCTCCAAGGTTCCTTCTGTGAAGCACCTCTTTCTACATCTCTGTTGTCTAAATTTAGAACTCAAAGCACATCAATAGTTGCTCTAGCTAGCAGCCATTGCCCAAATTCCATGCTGCTTACCCTGACTGCTGGCTGTCTATACTAACAAACTCAATTCTCACCTCAGTCATGTGACTTGTGGTTCTGTTAGTATCCCAAATAACCCACAAGGAAACTGAGTCCAAGCAAGGCTGAGGGCACCAATAATCCAAGATACTGACAGCAGAACTTGGTACCAATAGCAGAATAGGCTGTCTGGTATTACTAAATGTTTGCTAATTCAGGCTATTACTGCTTGTAAATTCACTATTGCTTTAGGACGTATAGACATAAGCAAATGTCTTTCTCCTCAATGTATTGTGTGAAATTATGTTAAAAATATTTTAAATGCGTTGTAGGAATGACTACTGCCTATAATCATTCACCTCCGATTCTTACCAATTGCTTGCTAGTTAGAAGATCAGCTCTCATTCAATTACAAGCATGCCTTATGGTGACACAGTAGTTAAGAGCTCAGCTGCTAACTAAAAGGACAGAGGTTTGAATGTGCCAGTTTCTCTGCAGGAGAAGGATATGACATTCTGCTCATAGGTTTATGTAGCCTTGGAAACCCTCTTGGGCGGTCCTACCCTGCTCTGGATGGTAGCTATGAGTGGGAATTGACTTGACAGCAATGGGAATTAGTGTTTTTTATTTTTATGTGTAGAAACCAAAAAAATAATAATTTCAGCACTTTGATCTCCTGTTCATTTTGGCATAAAACCATTTTTTTCCCTTAAAAACAACTTCAATTATCTCTCTGTAATAGGATAATATCTCTGTTTTGTAGATGTTAAGTGCCATCGAATCCATTCTGACTTATAAAAATCCTATATAGGGTTTTCTAGGACACCAATACCTATATATCTATATTATAATAGTTGTATTAAATGGTCTTACTTGTAAATATCTAAGCATCTATGATATTTATAAGGAAGACCTGTTAATGCAACAATTAGTCATAGTTAGTCTCTAAACACCAATGATGTAGAAATTCAAGAATTCTACCAACTTCAGTCTGAAACTGATCAAGCATCCAATCAAGATGAATTGATAATGATTGGTGATTATAATGCAGACGTTGGAACAAATAAGAAAGCAGTAGTTGAAAAGCATGAACTTAGTGATAAAAGAAGCTGGAGATCACATGACAAGAATTGTGCATAATCAATGGTGTCTTCATTGCAAACATCTTTTTTTTTGAACACTGTAAATGACCATGAGGAGTACTGGTGTGGTGCTGTAGGAGAAGCACTGGACGGAAAGGTTGGTTTGAGCCAAAAGGTCAGTGGTTCAAACCTACCAGTCATTTCTCAGAAACCCTGTACGTGGTCGCTATGAGTCGGAACCAACAAAATAACACTTAACAACAACAAAACGGCAATGTTACACATGGATAACAATTCTGTCAGTGGGTTCCATAACATTTATGCTAATAAGTAGCTTTTACACAGACCAAAAGACAGTCGTTCAAAAAGAACAAGGCAGGAAATCAGGAAAGGTGTGTGTCCGGGTTGTATTCTTTCACCATATATCCTCCATCTGTATGCTGAGCAAATAATCAGAGAAGCTGGATTATATAAAGAAGAATGTGACATGAGGACTGGAAGAAGACTCATTAACAACCTGTGATATGCAGATGACACAATTTTGCTTGTAAGAAGACATTAAGCATTTACTGATGAAGAGCAAAGACTATATTTAGCCTTCAGTATGGATTGCAACTTAATTTAAAGACAACAAAAATCCTCACAACTGGATTAAGAATACATAACATTGTAATAAACAGAAAAGACTAAACTTGTCAAAAATTTCATTTTGCTTGGATCCATAGTCAGTGCTCATGGAAGCAGCAGTTCAGAAACCAAATAATGCATCGCATTAGGCAAATCTGCTGCAAAAGACCTTTACAGTGTTAAAGAGTAAGATGCCATTTTGCAGACTAAGGCTCACATGACCCAAGCCATGATTTTTCAGTCGCCTCATATGTATGTGAAAGTTGGACAATGAATAGGGAAGTGCATAGAAGAATTGATGCACCTGAAGTGTAGTGTTGGAGAAGAACATTAAAATTTCCAAAAGAAACAGCAAATCTGTCTTGGGAGAAATCCAGCTGGAATGCTCCTTAGAAATAAGGATGTTGAGACTTTTTGGGAATATTGTCAGGAGGGAGTAGCCAGCCACTGAAGAAGGGCATCATGCTTGGTAAAGTGGAGAGTCAGTAAAAAAGAGGGAGATCTCTAAAGTGATAGAGTGATACAGTAGCGGCAGCAACATGCTCTAAGATAACAACAATCGTGAGGATGGCACAGGGCTGGCCCGTGTTCTGTTCTATTGTGTTTAGGGTCGAGACGTGTTGTAATCAACTTGATGGCACCATACTTCAGGTGCATCAATTCTTCTATGTACTTCCCTATTCATTGTCCAACAATATACACATGGATCTCACCAGACAAATACACAGACAAATACAATTGGATACATCTTTGGGAAGAGATACTGAAGAAGCTCAATATCATCCAAACAAGGCTGGGGGCTGACTGTGGAACAGACCATCAATGTAAGTTCAGCTGGAAGCTGAAGAAAATTAAAGCAAATCACCAAAATATGACCTTGTGAAGATCCCACCTGAATTTAGAGACCATCTCAAGAACATATTTGATCAAAAGACACTAGTGACTGAAAACCAGAAGAATTATCAGATAACATCAAGAATATCATACATGAAGAAAGCAGAAGGTCATTAAAGCACCAAGTTAGAAACATAAATCAAAATGGATGCCCGGATAGACTCTGAAACTTGCTCTTGCACACTGAATAACTACTGTGAATGGAAGAAATTACCAAATAAAAGAGAAAAATAGAAAATATCTAAGGGCAGACTGAGAAGACAAAGTAAGGTATTATAATGATATGTGCAGAGGCCTGCAGTTAGAAAATTAAAACAGAAGCTCACACTCAGCATTTCTCCAGATGAAAGAACTGAAGAAAAAAATGCAATACTCAAGTGGTGATATTAAAGGATTCAATGGGAAAAATATTAAATGATGCATGAAGCATTAAAAGAAGATGGAAGAAATACACAGTCACTGTACTAAAAATAATTGGTCAACATTCAACTATTTCAAGAGGTAGCATGTGATCACGAACCAGTGGTAATGAAGGAAGAAGTCCAAGGTATACAGATGGCATTGGAGAAAAACAAGGCTATAGGAGCTGACACAATGCAGATGGAAAGCTTTCAACAAACTGATGTAACATTTGAGGTGATGACTCATCTTTGCCAAGAATTTTGGAAGACAGTACTGGCCAACTCACTGGAAGAGATTCATATCTATGCCTATTCCAAAGAAAAGTGATCCAACAGAAATTGGAAATTCTTAAACAATATTATTAATAGTAAGGAACCCTGGTAGCATAGTGGATTATGACCTGAGCTGCAAACTGCAAGGTCAGCAGTTCAAATCTACCAGTTGCTCTGCAGGAGAAAGATGAGGCTTTCTGTTCCCATAAAGATTTATAGCCTCAGAAACCTTATACAGGTTCTCTATGAGTTGGAATCCACTCGGTGGCACACAACCACCACCACCATCATTAATAGTACAGCCAAGAAAAGTTCTGCTGGAGATAAACAGTTGCTGTAGTATATCAAGAAATTCAATTGAGACTTGAATCATTGCTGACGTCAAATGGATCTTGGCTTAAAGCAGAAAATATCAGAAAAATGTTTTCTTGTGTTTTATTGACTATACCAAGGCATTAGACTGTGTGGATCATAGCAAATTATGGATAATATTATAAAAAAGTGAATAACTTCTTTGTGCTCATGAAGAGATTGTACATAAACGAAGAGACAGTCATGTGAACAGAACAAGGGACTACTGTGTGGTTTAAAATCAGGAAAGTGTGTGCCAAGGTTGTATTATTTCACAATACTTTTTCAATCTCTATCCTAAGCAAATAGTCTGAGAAGCTGGATTAGATGAAGAACATGACCCCAAGATTGGTAGAAATCTCATTAACCACCTGAGATATGCAGGCAACACAATCTTGTTTACTACAATTAAGAGGATTTGAAGTGCTTACAGATGAAAATAAAAGACTTCAGTCTTCAGTATGGATTACAACTCATGTTAAAGAAAACAAAAATCCTCAGACAAGATAAATGGAGAAAACATTTCATTGGTCAAGGATTTAATTTCTATTGAATCCACAAACAACTCTGATATAGCAGCAGCAGTCTAGAAATCAAATGACCTATTGCAAAGAACTCTTCAATGTAACAAAGAGCAAAGATGTCATGAAGGCTAAGGTGTGCCTGACTCAAGCTATGGTATTTTCAATCACTTCATATACACGTGGAAGCTGAACAATGAATAAGAAAGACTGGAGAAGGACTGATGCATTTAGATTGTTGTGTTGGTGAAGAATATTGAAAGCACCATGGGCTGACAGAAGAACCCACAAATCTGTCTTGCAAGAAGTACAACTACAACGCTCCTTGGAGGCAAGGATCAAGAGACTTGAGTCTCATGTACTTTGGACATGTTATCAGGAGGAACCAGGAAAGAGACATCATGCTTGGGAAAGTAGAGAATCACTGAAAAGGAAGAAGACTCCAAGGCAACGGACTGACACTGTTGTGGCTACAACAATGGATTCTAAATTAGTCACAATTGTGAGAAGGGCACAGAACTGGTCAGTGTGTCCGTCTGTTGTACATCTGGTGGCTAGGAGTTGGAACTGACTGGAGTACACCTACCAACAACAACCACATCTAGAAAATAAAATGCAAACATCTATGTATCCGCAAAGTAAAATAAAGGCACTCTTTTTCAGTTAAGGCTCTAAATTTCCTGTTTGATAAGAAGTGTGTGTAATTATCAGAGGCAATCACCTTTGGTTGAGATATCTGGTCACGAAACCCCAGTTTGGTAAACTCTGTTCAACAGTTTGCAAGGTGTCCTCAAATCTCACTTCACACTCTATGTCAGAGATTTGCCAGTGACTCTGAAACGGTGGAATTTTCTCTCCAATTGCATCTTCTAGACCAGGGAGACAGTCTGCAGGGCAAGAGACCAGCTTCTCAATTGCCCTACTCTAGGCAGGGCATAAGGACAAAAGCAGTGATGATGAGTCTACTGGTCTAGTGGTATCCTGTCACCACCCAGGTAAGTGGGGAGACCTTCTGATGACCTAGCCTAGTGCCACACCAGCAGCTGGAGGCCTGGCCAGAACCAGCTCCCAATGTCCTTTAAAACACAAAGAACTAGTTATTCCAGGAGCACTTACTGTCTATGGCTCATATCTAAACATTTCAAATCTTGACTACTCTTGAGACCAGTAGGAATCTTAAGCCTTCAAATGAATGATTGTTCCCAGTCCAGAGGAGAGCCCCCTCAGGGAAAGGGTGAAGAAAAAGTTAAGCTCTGCTTCATGAAGGTCAGGCTACTGAAAGTTTGGTCAGGTGCAGGCGACCCTGGGCTGCCTTTCGGAGACTTTGCCATTATTCTACCTACAGCAGACGCGTCATTTTGGAATTCCAATAGCTTGCAGGTGACCTTGGGCAATTCACTTGGTTTCTCTGATACTTGTTTTCCTCATCTTATAAAATGAAGAAGAGACATCTTTAGATTCCTGAATATTTGTACTCTTTATATAGATAAGACAGAATCATATACACAGAGCAGAGAGGAAGGAATCAGACCCTTATCAAGTCCCAGCTCACTCATTATGCCATGTTAGATAGGTAATTGGACCTCTAAGCCTCAGTTTCTTCTTTGCTAAATAAGGTTTTTATACTCACCTGCTATGACAGAATTGAGATCATGCACATAATGTTATGAAGGTTTTGTTCATAAATGATAACAGAACATGTGAGCAATCTAAGGAAATGCAAGAAATTGCATAAAGAATGACCTGTGTTCATGCAATATCAAGTAATTGGTTTTAGTTAGAGCAGAGTATAATGAGGGGGGGGGGGTAGATATTGAGAAAAGTCTTGTCCAAACAAGCTATGCTGACATTAAAATAGTTTTCCCCATCACATTAAATTCCTTGTTGTCATTTTGTCACTTCCTGATTTTATTGTATAAGAGCAACAGATGTAAAACCAAGGAAATGCGTTAATATGATGATGATTGACAATCCGTATGTCACCATCCCATAATAAAATGATAGCTCATATTGTATCCTTTCTATCAGAGATGGTGATTATTCCAGATGTTTTTACAGAAAGCAACATACTTTTCCCTTTTGATCTTAATGTAAGTTACCCTTTGAGGATAAGTTTATAAGAGATACATGATCGAGATACTAGAATCTATTTATCAGGATAAAATGTGTTACCCAGGCAACTCAGAATTATGTTAAAGATCTGTTTTGCAAAGAAGTTAAAACATTTTTTCCCAGACTACTAAAAGATCTTCCTATCCTGTTTAGTAAATTCTTTAATAGGTACACAGAACATTGTGTTTTCACATATATCAACACTTTTGATAGCCAAGGTAGCTAGAGAGGGCATTATTCTCAGTTTACAGATAATGAAAATGAGGTTTAGATGAAAGATTTTCCAATTTTCACTGTATATCAATCATGACTTGTAGTTGCAAAAAGCTGAGCTCCTTTTTGTTATTAGGAGGGAATGGAATATGCTAGAGGGTCTTTGGTAGTTCACAGAATCTCTGAGTTGGCAGAAGACCCAGAGTTGATGGTGAGGTAGCCATAATATTACCCCAGTGACACCACAGACTACACTATTGAAAATGGCATTGTCCCTTCTGCTGGGCACAGGTATCACACTGAGCAGAAGACAATGGTCCTGGAGGTCTGAGTGTTGTTGTCTCTGGGAACTTCTTGCCTTCATCACCATCTCACTGGAAGCCATTCTGTAGGCTACCTGTTACTACAAATCAGTGTTCTCTGAAGACACTGGAGTTTAGAAGCCCACTACATCATGCTCTAGGCTGACCAGTTGTCATTGTTTGCCCCAGATTGTAGGGTTTGAACATTGAAAGAATCAAGTCTTGGTGAAGTGCTTCAGGTCAGTTGGACCCAATAGAGCATTATTTCTTCTTACTCACTTGATTTCCTTTCTACATTGGATATTAGGGAGTACCTGCTCATGGAAATTCTTGTGCTGCTGGAACATTCTACTTTCCTGATTCTCCTCCTATTCTTCTCTATAGCTTCTGTCTTCCACCATTTAAAATATAATTTCTTATGAAACTTTTCTTTTTTTTTAATTTACCTTTTCATAGTTTACATTGTATATATTGGTTACCATATGCTTCTATTGGAGGCATGGTGTGGTGCTGTGGGTTATTGTGCCAGACTGCAGAGCTGTTTGAACTGCAAGCTTGGTGGTTCAAGCTCACCAGCTGCTCCTTGGAAACTCTATACAGGGTCGCTATGGGTCAGAACCGACCAGACGACAGTTAAAAACAATAACAACAACAAGAACTTATGCTTCTAGTATTGAAAATCTGTAAACAAACCCCAAATTATTTGTCTCTAGTCCTGGAAATCCACTGAATTTCAGTTTCACTTGCCCAATTAAATCCTCAGATGGCTTGATGCCCACAGATGAATGGTACTTCTTTTCTCCTAAGCCCACTCCTACTTCTCTGTCCTCTATTACCATTAAGGGGATCACCACCACCACCACCACTCACACACAAGCTCCACCCCTCCAGGACCTAGACTTGAAATCCAAACACTATTTTGTATTTGCCTTTGATCCACACATTGAATTAAGTCGAATACGGTGCTATACACTTTCTTCTCTCTCTTATTATGTGTCCATTTCTTTAATTCTCACCTGTGTTTCTGCAAGCCTCCTCTCAATGAATGATTTTCTGTGTGAATCTATGAAGAACATGGTGTTGGTGCTATGGGGGCACTTGTTGCACATACATGCTCCCAATCCATCAGTCAACTCCATCCTGGGGTGTGGAAGGGGGTCCTCCTCCCTACCTGGACTTTTCTTTTAGGAAGTATTTTAGGATGGATTGGACTTCAGGATGCAAAGGACTCACATGTTGTTCTTCTGCACCTCTGGTCTAGGGATGCGAACAGATAGGGGACACAAAGTGATGAACATGGAGGTAGAAAATTGTAGATCTTTTCTAGTTCTACTTACTTTGTTTTCAGAAACAAAATAGACAATGTGTATATGATTTACTAGGTTAGATGTATGGCTTGCCAGTTGGCCTTTGCTAAGATTTGGCTCCTGGGGTCTGGTTCTTGGCTGTTCTCATGGACAGCACTCAGATTGTGTCCAGCAGGTCATTGGGGTCCGGAAAGTGGGCCACAACTTCACATCCCCCTTCCTGTGGTATGCACACCAGCCTTCTTGAGCACCTGGACTTGGACGGTGCCCACTGCTGGTCCCAAGTTAATGCATAAGGTTTCCATAGGATTTGAGTAAATTGCATTTCCTGGCCATGTGTGTGCATGCTTGTTTATTGCTGGTGTCCCCTGTGTAGGAAGACCATGTGTTCCTCACTGTTCTGCTCAGGAATCAGAAAGCTCCTCAGCCTGGTGAGTTCATCTGTTCCAAACTTCATTTTGTTCATCTGTTCCAAACTTTCCATTTAGATCTCCAGTTCTCCATATGTCAGGGAGTTGATTTCAACTCATAGACAGAAGCCTCATGTGTGTCAGAGGAAACAGTGCTCCATAAGTAGCTTTTTAATTTTTTTAAGTGGTGACTATATCCATTCAGCACTTTCTATGCCTTCTTCACATGGGTCAACATTCTTGTTCTTTATGTTCTAGTTGGTTCACTTCCATTTACTTAATCTCTTTGACCTCTAACCTGCTCATCTGTGCTTGGACAGATCCCTTTGGTCTTACAGAGATCATTTTTATTTTCGTATTGTTTAAAAGAAACAGAGTACTCAAGGTAATCAGTCTTTACTCTTTGAGCTAAACTGCTATTTAGTTGAAAGGTGACTTCAGGGATGGCTTCACTTTAAGATTGGAAGAGCAACACAGAATCCGAGTTTCATGGACTCTTCCAGATTCAGTAGACCTAGGAAGTGTGGGTTCTTTAGGAATTTGAAGTTCTCTTCCACATTCTTTTCTTCCTAGGGTTTTCATTGGCTAATTTTTTAAAAAAGTAGAGTGCCAAGCGTTTCTTCAGAGACTCCTCTCAGTGGACTCAAACTCTCCATCGCTTTTTAGTCACCACATGTGTTACTCATTTGCAGAACCCAGGCGTTCCTTCAGTTTAGACAGACTCTGATACATGGACTTACCAATTTTGGTATCCAGCTTTGAGCAAATTTTCACAAAACAAAAGTGAATAAAAACATGTCTGTACAAAATCAGAAGAAACTATGAAGCATTAAGCACAAACAAAAAATTCGCAAAACTGATGCTTGTATTCCTACTGTCAACTCTTTGTCACTTAGATTGCAGCATAATGATAATAATCTAACCAGATATGACAAGACATTGGTCTGAAACCCTCAAAGTTCATAGGAAGACTATTTGAAATATGAGTGTGTTCCAACATTGTTAAGAATAACATTTGCCTTAGGTGTGCATTTGAGTTACATGATTGATTAATTATACATATGGTGTGTCTATATATATAATTAATCATGAAATTCAGGCTTAGTTTTTAAATATGTTACAAGTCATGGCAAAAATATCTTTAGTGGAGACCTCAAGGCACAATTAACACTTAAAGCAAGTTTTAGCCTCTAATAATATGGAAACACAGCCATATTTTAAGCAGTTTTCTTAAGAACTTTGAGGGTTTAAAGGAGTCCTGGTGTGGTACTTTAGGATAAGGACTAGACCGCACGGTGGATTTGAACTTCAGTATGGTGGTTCAAAGCCAAAAGCCGCTCCTCGGAAAACTATATTGGGTTGCTATGAGTTGGAACCAATTCGATAGCACTTAACAACAACAACAATGATATATCTATATCGTGAGAATAAAATGATTTATTGTACCTTCAAAACGTAGCAAAGATAAATATATTATGTATTATTGGTTTTAACTTCTATATTTGAATGTGTGGTGGTGGTGGTGGTTACGTGCCGTGGCGTCGGTTCCGACTCATAGCGACCCTGTACAGGGTTTCCTAGGCTGTAAATCTTTACGAGAACAGAAAGCCTCATCTTTCTACCATGGAACAGCTGGTAGTTTCGAACTGCTGACCTTGAGGTTCACAGCCTGATTCGTAACCACTATACTACCAGAGCTCCTTGTTGTTGTTGTTGTTGTTAAGTATCATTGAGTTGGATTCGACCCATAGCGACCCTATACAGGGTTTCCGAGGAGCAACTGGTGAGCTTGAATCGTCGACCTCGCAGTTCAAATGGCTTTGCAGTCTGGCACATTAACCCACAGTGCCACACCAGGACTCCACTGGACTGTTAACCGCAAGGATGGGGTTCAAACTCACCAGTCGCTCCTCGGAAGCTCTACACAGGGTAGCTATGAGTCGGAACCCACTTGACAGCACTTAACACCAGCAGTTGAATGTACGCAACCAGAAAGTCTGAAGATCATTGTCTTTTTCCAATTAAGAAACCTTAAGCAGCTCAATTAAGACCCAAGCCACGGTATTTTCAATAGCCTCATATGGATGCGAAAGCTGGACAGTGAATAAGGAAGATCGTAGAAGAATTGATGCCTTTGAGGTGTGGTGTTGGAGGAGAATACTGAAAGTGCCATGGACTGCCAAAAGAACCAATAGATCTGTTTTGGAAGAAGTGCAGCCAGAGTGCTCCTTGGAGGCCAGGATGGCTAAGCTTCATCTCTCATACTTTGGACATATTGCCAGGAGGAAACAGTCGCTGGAGAAGGATGTCATGCTGGGTAAGGTGGAGGGTCAGAGAAAAAGAGGAAGACCCCTAACGAGATGGATTGGCCAAGTGGCATCATTGATGGCGTCAAGTGTGGCAGCAATAGTGAGGTTGGTCCAGGATCGGACATTGTTTCGTTCTGCTGTGCATGGGGTCACTATGAGTCGGTTCCAACTTGATGGCACCTGACAACAACGTCAAGCAGCTTATCATTCAGATAGGTACACAGGATTACAGTTTATATGGTTGCTGTGTGGTTAAGTGTCCTTAGGTTGGTTCTGACTCATAGAGACCCTGTATAGGGTTTCTGAGGAACAGCTGGTGGGTTTGAACTGCTGACCTTGAGGTTTGTTGATCCTACAACACATCTCCAGGACTCCTATATTGTGGTACATTTAATAATAAAATAATTTTCCTCAAACAATACTTTGCAATTAAAAAAATCAAAATAAATAATTTATTTTGAAAGTGTTTGTTGAATAAAAGAAAAACAGGAGAATTTCGTTTTTATTAAACTGGGGCATGGATTATAAACTGAGAAACATTTGAGGAACATCACTCGATTCTTACTTGCTATTAAATAAAATGGAGTCCTGATGTGGCGCTGTAGGATAAGCACTGGACTGCTAAATGACAAGTTTGGTGGCTGAAACCCACCAGCTGTTCCTTGGAAACCCTAAACAGGATCTCTATCAGTCAGAACCAACTCAATGGCACTTATGAACAATAAACAACACAAACAATATCAAATAAAATAATATACAATCTAGCCTAATTTCAAATTACCCCACAACATGGTTCCCACATTTATCAATGATGCTACTTTTCCAAGCTATTTTTTCATCATGCCAATTGTGTGTATTTTTCACAAATGTTCATTTCCTTTGCTCAGGTCCTTTTGCCAACCTGGAGTGTCTACCCTCATATCTAGATGCTCCAGCCTCAAAAATGTCAAAGGTCAGCACCTTGCTTGCACAGTTAATTACTGTCCATTTCTCCTTTGGTATTGATCATTCTTTCCTCAGTACTCTCTCTCCTTAATAAGACTTACTCTTTTTACTTTTGTGGCATAAATTGTCTATCTTTATGTAGTAAATTTTGTATTTCTTATCACCCAAGATTCTCAATGTTAGGAACTTTTTCCTAATTCTTCTTGGCATTCCCTAAAATAGAGACCAAATGACTTTGACTCAGTAGAATGTCATAACTGCTTTTGAAGGTGCAAAGAAATATAACCATGTCCTTACTGTAACAGCTACATCTTTGAAAACCAAAAGATGTCTATACAAGGAAATCACCTGGGTTAACGTATGTCGATGAGATTGTAGAACATCCAGATCAATAAGATTTAGTTTTTTGCTCCAGAAAAGTTTGGCCGGAAAAGATGAAGCTGTAATTATATAAACTCATTTCTATTTGTTTCAGGAAAATTCCTACAGATCAATTTATTGGAGATAATCATCTTTTCATCTGGACTTATCAAAACTGGGTTCTCTCTTCTGATTTTCTGGTAGATAATTAAATGATTTTATCAAAGATTTGCACACTCTCAACCAGTCCCTGGCATCCTGATGTGGTGTTGCAGGATAAGCACTGCACTGCTACCCAAAAGGTTGGCTGTTCAAAACCACCAACCGCTCCTTGGATACCCTACTTCCAACTCAGAGTCACTATAGTTAGAATGGACTCAACAACATTTAACAACAACAACAACAATCAGTTCCTGAGTGGTGCAGGGTTCAGCTGCTAACCTAAAGGCTGGAGTTTCTAGTCTACCCAGACGTGTCTTGAAAGAAAGGCCTGAAAATCAACTGAAAAATCAGCCACTGAAAACACAATGGAGCATAGTTGTACTCTGACACACATGGGGTCACCAGAGGGTCAGAGCTGATTTGATAACAAATGTATTTTTATTGTAAGTTCCCAACCTTGAAAGACTTCCTATAAAACAACTTGAAACAGACCCCGATGCCCAATGAATAGTCCACCTCTGACTTCCTCCTCTGAGGTACAAGTACCAACGATGTTCATCCTCACTGCTCGGTCCAGTCTGTCTGTGGATAATTTGGAGGTTTAACATGCTGCAAATGTTGTGGCCAATCTACACTGTGTGCTTCTGTAAAACCAAACAATACTATATACTAAATTTCTTAAAAGCCAGGATAATGGCATTCTTAAGTTCTTATTGATCAATTTGCCTGAGAAGTAGTTGTTCTTAAGTGCCATTGAGTAGGTTCGGACTCATAGTGAGCCTGTACAGGATTTCTGAGGATCAACTGGTAGGTTTGAACCACTTACCTTGAGTTCGAGCTGACCTTGTATTTTAGAGGTTTATTCCACAGTACCACAGAAAAGCAATAGGCACTAACAATTTTCTCAAAAGACCATATTAAATATAAAATCTTATATGATGAGATTGTTGTTTGCAGAAGAACCTTCAACATAAAATGCAGCATGTCTTGTTCTGATGGATAACACTCTTTTTTTTTTCCTTCCCTTCCCTCTCTGTTGATGTAATAGTGGTTTATAGTTCACAGAGTCACTGACCTGGTAGAATGTTTGCTTTTGTTCATTTCAAGTGTGTCTGTGGTAAACACAGGATGAAACCTCCTGATGACTTTACATTGATATGAAATATAAAGGAGCCCTGGTGACATTATGGGTTAGGGGCTACGTTGATAACTGCAAGGTTAGTGGTTCAAACCAATCAACCACTTTTGGGGGGAAAGATGAGGTGGTCTTCTTCCAACAAGGCTTGGAAACCCTATCTAGGGTCTCTATGGGTCAGAGTCACTTCCTTGGCAGTGAGTTTTTTGTTTTTTGGGTGTATGAAGAAGAGAAGAATGACCATTGGACTGAAATTATTAGAAATGCATGGTAATGTGTGGCTCTTGATCTGTGAACTGAGCTAGGAAAGGGCTTTTGTAAATTGCAAAGCACTCCACATGTAACTTTTCTCATTCCAGAATGGACCCCGTACCTGAGATGTAGGAGGAAAGAAATAGTGCATGAAGGAATGTCAATTAAACAAACAAAACCCCACCAAATCCCTTGCTGTCCAGATGATTCCATCTCATAGCCATCCCTTGTGGCAGAATGCAGCTGCTCCCTAGGGCTTCATGAAAGGAACCTGGGGGCACAATAGTTGAATGTTTTGTCATTATTAAGTGCTATTGAGGTGGTTATGACTCATAGCAACCCTGTATAGGGTTTCCAAGGAGCAGCCAGTGCTTGTCCTACAACACACCAGGACTCCAGTGGTTGAGTACTCAGTGATCTGCTTTCATAAGGATTTCAGCCCAGGAAACCCTCAGAGCCAGTTTCACTGTGTTCTCTAGGCTTGCTATGAGCAATAGGCCCAACAGCACAGAAGAGATTGCCAAGACTCTCTTCCACAGTACTGCTGAGTGGGTTTGAATTCTTAGGTCAGTAGTCTGTGCAACCTGTTTGCACCATCCAGGGGCCTCAGTTTACAATTTTTGTTTTGTGTTGTCAAATTGATTCTGACTTAAGAAACCCCATGTGACAGAGTAGAATCACCCCAATAGGATTTCACAGGCTATAATTTTTATGGGAACAAGTTGCCAGGTCTTTTCCCTGGGAAGTGACTAGTGGGTTTGATCTGCTAACCTTTCAGTCTGCAGCCAAGTGCTTAACCACTGAATCACTAGGGCTCCTTCTGTCTCTAATTGTTTTATTGTAAAGTGCTGTCTAGTTGGTTGGACTCAGCAAATCTGTGTAAGGTTTCCAAAGAGCGCTTTTGGGTTTGAACCACCGACCTTGCAGTTAGAAGTCCAGTGCTTATCCTACAGACTTCCTGACTATAATTGTTGTTGGTTAGGCCTTTGAGTTGGTTGGACTCATAGGGACCCTGTATAGGGTTTCTGAGGCTTTAAATCTTTGAGGGATCAGAAAGCCCACCTTTTTCCTGTGGACTGTATGGTTCACGGAGTCCTGGTGTGGCGCTGTGGGTTAATGTGCCTGACTGCAAAGCCATTTGGACTGCAAAGTTGGTGGTTCAAGCACACCAGTCACTCATCGGAAACCCTATACAGGGTCACTATGGGTCAGAACCTTCTAGATGGCACTTAACAGCAAATGTGGTTCATAATCCAACCGCGGAGCAGTTGGTGGACTAGAACCACCAACTTTGTGGTTTCAAATGCAGTGCTTATCTTATGGAGCCACTGAGCTTCCTGTCTATAATTGTTGTTAAGTTCAGTTGAGTCAGTTCCAACTCATAGCTACCCTGAATAGGGTTTCCAAGAAGTGGCTGGTGTACTTGAACTGCAAACCTTGTGGTTCAACCGACCTTGAGGTCCAGTGCTTTACTCTACAATGCCACCTGTCTATGATTGCTGTTGTTAAGTGCCAGTGAATGGTTTCAGAGTCACAGTGATCATGTATAGGGTGTCCAAGGAGCAGCTCGTAGCTTTGAACTGCTAACCTGTGGTTCATAGTCCTGTGCCGATCCTACAGTGCCACATCAGAAGTCCTGTTCATGAAGACGGATCTGATAGTAATCGTGTTACCACACAGAAGACAGAGCCTTGCTAAGAGCCATCAAGTCAGTTCCTAGCGACCTTCTATAGGATTTTCCAGGAGTACCTGGTGGGTTTGAACCTCTGACCTTGCTGCTAGCAGTCCAGTGCTTATCTTCCAGTGCCACACCAGGAAGCTGATATTAAATTACTCAAAGACATTTTTAAAATGCTCTAATATTGAAGGATTCCTGGGAGAATTGATGGCACTTAACAACAACAATAATGTATCTTCTCTTTGGTAAAATGACTAGCATCAGATTTGTCCTCTTGAACAACTGTCATCAATGAACCGTAACTAGGGATGGAATGAGGTCCTGCTGACTGGAGTGCACACGCTCCTCTATGTGAATGGTGCAGGGGTCATGAAGCCAACTCTTTAATGGGCCTACTTTGTCAGTAAGGGGTTCTGGTATGGCTCTGAAAGATAAGCACTGGACTGCTAAACCCAAGATTGGCAGTTCTAACCCACCAGCAACTTCTCAGAAACCCTTGGAACCAAACGCTTAACAACAGCAACAACAACTCTTTCATATCAGCAAAGGAATCCCCTTCCAAGCTTTGGTTTGCTCTGGGGCTTGCAGTCTGGGGTTTCTCAGGGTGGATGACCTACCTGCTCACAGCTCTCAGTGCCCCCTCCCTGGAGCACTCAGAGCCCTGAGACCACCATGCTGAAGGAGGCAATGTTGTTGAAGTTAGTGCCTTAAAGTGGGTTCTAACTCAGTGACCCTGTATAGAATTTCCAAGAAGAGGTTGGTGAGCTTGAACCACCAACCTTGCGGTTCAAGCTGACCTTGCAATCCAGCACACTAACCCACATGTCCACATCAGCACTCCTTACGGACAAGGTAAGGTGGCTTTGGGCTTTGTGAACTGTAATTAGGAAGAGCCCATCCTCAGAGATTCCATTCAGCTCACATGGGGAACTACAGCCAGAGCAGATGAACTTCCAAAGAAACCAAGATCTGGTTCTCATGTTAATGACTTTAATTTTGAAGAACAAAAGAAGAGCTAAGGGGAGAACATGTTTCCTGTACTTTATACATTTATTTCTTAACGGATCTTTATTTCCCGGGTTTCTCTTATCCTTGCTTCTTAAACTCTTGGCAAAGAGTTTACCATTTTACTGTCTCAGGACAGACATGAACCACAGGATATGGTGGAGAGGAAATAACGAATTTTTGCTGTTACATGAATAAGAGCGCGTATAACGAAAATCTCCCTCACTGTTCTAAGGAGGGAAACACAGACAGCAAAATGTATATTGTTGGTTAAGTTCCAACTCACAAAGACCCTGTATAGGATTTCAGAGTCTGAAGCTCTGACCTAGTTGTTAGCAGGCCAGTGTTTATCGTATAGTGCCACACCAGGACTCCAAAGTGTGTGTACCAGCAGATTACTATGTGGGAAAGTGTGGATGCTGTCATGGTATGGGAATGTAAGCCATGGTGTCTGTCCCCTGGGCTCTGGAGGAGAAGCTGTAGAACCCCACACTACTCTCTTGTGGGATGTCTACCAGCAGGAACACTCACCCCCCACTTCCCCACCACCACCACCAACACTAAGAGGCAGCTGGCGCTGGAGGGGTCATTCTGGTTCAAAATATCAGTTTGAACTACAAGGTGATGGTTCAAATCCACCAGCCGCTCCTCAAAAAGCCTATACAGGTCGTCATGAGTCAGAATCAACTCAATGACACTTAACAACAACAACAATAACAACACACTGATGTATCTGAAGGACAGACTCTTGGAGTGTGGGGGACAAGTGACTGAAGGCACAGTTGGTCTCCCTGAGGAGGAAACAAAACTAGGAAACCATTAGAAAAATGCTTTGTTTCTCCCTAGAACATCCCTTCTTGCCATCTCTTTACCATCCCTGGATTATAATGAATTTGAAGGGACCATTAGAAGATATCAAGGTGATCTGCAAACATGCCCAGGCTCTGAAGTGCATCTGATTTTATGTGAAAGAAATATAAAGTAGTTAGCATAAATTAGTCAAACATCCTAAATTGGATCTCATAATGCTAATGGAATTTTAACATCAAAAGAATTCCCTGATCCTTTGTGTTTTCTTGACTCAGAAAAGCATCACATGTGAAATGAATCACACAGGGCTGAGAAAAGGAGAAGTATGGTCGTTTCTCATAGTGACCTTATGCACAGCAGAATGACACACTGCCCGATCCTGGGCCAACCTCACTACTGTTGCCACGCTTGAGTCCAGCGATGCTGCCACTTGGCCAATCCATCTCGTTGGGGGTCTTCCTCTTTTTCTTTGAGGCTCCACCTAACAACAACAACAACAATGGTCGTTTCTCAGACAAGTATGTGCTGTAGAGTGACAGTACCTGGATGAGGCAGTCAGAAGGGTGGGAAGTATAAGAATTGCATATAGACCTTTTGGGACAGTACTATTGACCCTTGGAAAGAACTCAGATGCCTTTGCTTTGGACTCTGTAGCTCACCATGATTGTAATGAACCCTTGGAAACTCTACCAAGTATTAGGCAAAGTTCTTATAACAGCTCTGTTAACCTTGTGAGGGAGGGACTGTTATTACACTCATTTTACAGATGAGAAAACTGAGACTCAGAAAGTCTGAATAGTTTGTCCAACAATATATATATATACTAAGTAGCAGTATCAGGATGTAGATCCTGGACCTAGCTCCAAGGATGGGCTCTCACCACACACTGTGCTATGTGGATTGTATTCATCCCGCTCACAGAGCACAGCAAAGTTGGCTATGCCTTTCTTCACACTAGCCTTCCTGAGCACATGGGCTTTGAGTCTGTGACTGCGAATCCTGCCTCAAGGCATAGGTTTTTATAGACTTCTGTAACTCATCTCCTGACTACTGTGTGTCTGCTGTCCTTTATTTTCCTCACCTAGTCCAGCATCCTGGTGTGGTGTTGTGGGTTAATGTGCTGGACTGCAATGTCGGTTTGAACCACAAGGTCGGCAGTTCAAACTCACCAACCACTACTCAGAAACCCTATACAGGGTTGTTATGGGTTGGAACTGACTCCAATGGGTCTTGGCTGAAAGCAGAGAATATCAGAAAGAAGTTTACCTGTGCTTTATTGACTACGCAAAGGCTTTCGATTGTGTGGATCATGACAAGCTATTGACAACATTGCGAAGTATGAGTATTCCAGAATAATTAATTATGCTCATGAGGAATCTGTACCTGGACCAAAAGGCAGTTGTTTGAGTAGAACATGGGAATACTGAATGGTTTAAAATTAAGAAAGGTGTGTGACAGGGTTGTATTCTTTCACCATACTTATTCAACCTATATGCTGAGCAAATAATCTGAGAAGCTGATTTATATGAAGAAAAATGGGGCATTAGGATTGGAGAAAGACTCATTAACAACCTGCGATATGCAGATGATACAACCTCGCTTGCTAAAAGTGAAGAGGACTTAAAATACTTATTGAGGAAGATCAAAGACGATAGCCTTCAGGATAGATTGCATCTCAATGTAAAGAAAACAAAAATCCTCACCATTGAACCAATAAACAGCATTCTTATTAACAGAGAAAAGTTTGGAGTTGTCAAGGACTTCATTCTTCTTGGATCAACTATCAACACTCACGGAATCAGCAGTCAAGAAATCAAACGACGTATTGCATTAGGCAAATCTGCTGCACAAGACCTTTTTAACCTGTTATAGAGCAAAGATATCAGCTTGAGGACTAAGGTGTGCCTGACCCAAGCTTATTGGTATTTTCAATAAGCTCATATGCATGAGAAAGCTGGACAGTGAATAAGGAAGACAATAGAAGAATTGATGCTTTTGAGTTATGGTGTTGGAGAAGAATATTTAAAGTGCCATGGGCTACCAAAGAACCAACAGATCTGTGTTAGAATAAGTGCAGGCAGAGTGCTCCTTGGAAGCCAGGATGGCCACACTTCGTTTCTCATACTTCTGACATATTGTTAGGAGGAACCCAGTCGCTGGAGAAGGATATCATGTTTGGTAAGGTGGAGGGTCAGAGAAGTAGAGGAAGACCCTCAGCAAGATGAATTGACAAAGTGGCGGCATCAGTGTGCTCAAGTGTGGCAACAATTGTGAGGTTGGCCCAGGATCAGGCAGTGTTTCGTTCTGTTGTGCATAGGGTCGCTGTGAGTCAGTACTGACTGGATGGCATCTAACAACAACAACAGTAACAGTCTAGCACAGGCTTGAAAGGAACACATGTGAAATGAAGACAGGGGCATCAGAGCCCACCATGGACTGCTGAACTCTCCTAGTGCCTGCTTTTATATTCCAGAGTACAGAGAAGAACGTAATTTTGGAACTACACTTCCAACAGAATCATTTGAAGTTTCTTTTTGAGACGGGACTTGGTTTCGAGCTCGTTTTCGGCCAAGAGAATACAGAGAAGATCATGAAGACAAACAGCTTTGCTGGTGTTTGACTGACATTTCCGGCTAAAAATGCTGAGAAGCCATGTGCGTAGCTCCTTGTGGTTGACGTGGTGACTGAATTGGTCTGTAAGGGAGCAGACTGACCCTTGTGAATGAGTTTAACTTGCTTTTTCACAAGGATGGAGACTGTTATCCCCCTGTCCTGAGTACCTCTTCATGCTCGTGTGTTGGTGGACACACTTTTTTCGATACTGACTTCGTACAACCTCAGGAGGAGTCTTCTGCTTCCCTGAGAAACATGTCAGAGTGATGAGCACCTACAGCTGCTCTCCCCTTCACCTTCTTCAGCTCATTTTCAAGGCCTTCCTTTCTTCTTTGGGAATGCCTTTTAGTAACGGGGGTGGGGGCAAACCTGCTTTCCCAGGGCACATTCCTCTATTACTCAGAGTGCTGACACCTTTAGCATGCTCAGTTCTCTTTGAACGATCACCAAAATGGGGAGGATAGACAATACCTACTCAAGTCCGTTGGAGAACCACATTGAAATAGCTCCAGGAAGGCCCAGCACCATTCTCCTTCTGGTCCAGTCAGTGGCAGGGTGACTTATACTTCCTTTTCCTCTGAGATCCAGGCCTGACCCTGTAGAAGGTTCTAGAAGCCCAAGCCTGGAGACGATAGCTTCGGGTGTCCCAGATCGACAGTACAGGTTCATAGCTTTCTCTTGATGCCGTTCTCAGTCTTGCTGATGCATACACCTAACCATTGAGTTGGTTCTGACTCCTGTCGGCCCGTGTTACAGAGTAGAACTGCTATGTAGTGTTTTATTGGCTATGATCTTTATGGAAACAGATCACCAGGCATTGCTTCTGTGGTGCTGCTGGGTGGGTTTGAACTGCCAACCTTTTGTTTTAACAGTTGAACACAAGTAATTTGTGCTAACCAGTGACCTTTGCTAAGGTAACTACTTGAAGTCTTCAGTTCACCAATGGCATATTCTTGTAAGACTACCAGCAGCTAAGTAGTTTTTCTTCCTTCTCTCTTTCTCTGTGCCCCATCCTCTTCAGAAAGACATATTATCTGATTACCAACAAAGAGCCCACACTTTAACACATCCTACAATTCTCACATGTAAAGTGATCATACAATTTTAGATAAGAAAAAAGAGAATTGGTGATTTCAAGCACAAAGGCCAATAAGCACAGTGATTTTCTGTTTCTTGGGTCTCTGATTGCCAATATCTTTAGATGACTTCAAATGTGATTTTACAGATCTAGAGATGGCTTTCCTGATGCTTTCGAATATCCCGCTATTGACAATTTCTCTTTGAATGGCTGCCAGTGTTAGCGTTTTATTCAAATGACAGAAAACAAGAGCTATTTTGCCCTGGCTTTATAGAATGAGATGAATATTCTAGGCAAAAAAATACAGTGAAATGTGTACAGGAATGATGATTGTCTCCACTATGGAAGGATGTACAAATGGTGGCATTCTCTTAGGGCTCCTACGTAAAGATAGCAATGCAATTATTCATGTAATTGTTTACAACCTTTAAAAAACATCGTGGGAAATGAAAGAAGGCATCACTGTTCAAGAAAATGAGAGGGAAAGAAAAGCAAGTCCAAATGCTAAGAGCTGCCCTCAATCTTTGCAAGAACTTCTCTGTGACCACCGACACAGATGGAGGGCACCTGCAGGTTTATAATTCTCCAACCAATTTGTTTGGTTGACCTTATCCCATTCACCAGCCAATCAAGTGCCCCATATGCATTCCTTGCAGGCTTCCCTGGTTGGTTGGACTGATTACTAGAGTGAAGAACCACTTGCCTTTTATATTTTCATTCTTCAGAGGTGCAACTTGAAACTCCTACAAATAAATACACTGCAATTATTTTATGATTAGCTGTTGTTTGACCTTGGCTGTGACTTTTCCAGATAATATCATTCAATGACAGTGACAATTTTCATGTTAGTACTAAATGACTCTTTAAAAAAAAAAAAATGATTTGAAGCATTAGACCTGTTAACATTCCTATTTATAAGCTTCAATTTCTTTCTTGTACTTTTTTCTTGACATCTTCCACTTATATTTGGTGTCCCTGAATCCAAAGGAACTCAAGCTTTTCTAGTGGATGTATAGAATGCTTTTATTTTAACCCCTGCATGGTGATTTCACAGTAGAATGATTTCTCACTAGTAAATGCAAACAATATTTCAATTTAGAAATGCTTATGAAACATATTTTGCTTTTTCTCATTCCTTCTCCATGACAACTTTCTGCTGTTGTGTGTCTTTCAGTAGATTTTTTACTCATAATGACACTATATGGGAAGGCAGAGCTGTTCCATAGGGTTTCCTAGGCTACCATCCTTAAGAGATCTTTCTTTTTTCGAGTCACTGGTGAATTCGAACTGGTGACCTTTGGTTTGCAGCAGAGTGCTTCATAATTGCATCTTCTTGGTCTCCTTGTTGTTGTTGTTATATGCCGTGGAGTTGGTTCCAACTCATAGCGACCCTGTACAGGGTTTCTGAGGCTATAAATCTTTATGGGAGCAGAAAGCTTCATCTTTCTCCCATGGAACAGCTGGTAGTTTTGAACTGCTGACCTTGCAGTTTGCAGACCGATTCGTAACTACTATGCTTGTGCTACTTAGGGGCATTTGTCTGATATCAGAGTCTGAATTTGTTCAGAGATCATCCATTGCTGCTGCTTCGTCCACACCTGAAGTTCTAATCCTTTGTTTGTGACAACATAGTCATCCACACAACAACAAAATCAGGACTTAGACTTCAACTGGGTAAAACACAATGAGGGTCTGATGAACTCTGAAGAAATAAAAGGCATGCCATTTGTATGCAAATCTCCTTAAAGGTGTTGATATGGGGACACTGGGCAGAAAGGAGTGAATACTAAAGGAATGTTGTTGTTAAGTGTTGTGAAGTTGCTCTGACTCATAGTGACCCTGTGTAGGGTTTCTGAGGAGAGGCTAGAGAGTTTGAACAGGGGACCTTGTGGTTCAAATGACTTTGCAGTCCAGCGCATTAACCCATAGCGCTACACCAGCACTCCTAATAAAGAAATTGCATTTAAACCTAAAAAGAGAGCTTTTTTCTTGGGAGTCCAGGAGCCCTTGCTGCTGAAGAAAATTCGCAGGTGGCATGGTGAGTAAAGCATTGGACTGCTAACATTAAGGTTGGTGGTTCAAACCCACCAGTTTCTCTGCGGGAGAACGATGTGGCAGTCTGCTTCCACAAAGATGATAACTTTGAACATCACGTGGGGCAGTTCTGTTCTATCCTATTGTCACTGAGTTAGAATTCATTTCACATTAACAGATTTGTTTGGGTTTGGTTTTGATAAAGATGCTGACTGGTTTGATTTCTTTTTTTTAGGTTGTTGTAAAGTATTGCTAAGTATATTCCAACTCATAGCAACCCTGTTTAGGGTTTCAGAAGAGCAGTTTATGGGTTTGAACCTCTGACCTTGTGATTCACAGTCCGGTGCTTATCCTACAGTGCCATGCTAGGAGTCTTTGGTATAGATGGTTGTTATTGTTAAGTCCCTTTGAGTCGGTTCTGACCCATAGCGACCCTGTATAGGATTTCTGAGGAGCGGCTGGTGAGCTTGAACCTCCGAATGCACAGTTCAAATTGACTTTGCAGTCTAGCACATTAACCCACAATGCCTTTGGCATAAATAGGCTTGTGAAATATAAAGCAAATCTGGACTTGGCAGAGGGAGCTTTATTGTAAAGGGTGTGAGGACCTACTGTGATAAGGGAGGGAGCACTTAGAGCCCAAGGAACCTGTCAAGCCATGTCTCCAATATCTTCGTGGATAAGAACAAAGGATTTTTCTTTTAGCTGTTGTTGTGTGCCATCAAGTTTGGTCTGACTCATAGGGACCCTGTATAGGGTTGTTGAGAAGCAGTTGGTGGGTTTGAGTCTCCAATCTTGTAGTTTGCAGTCCAGTGCTTATCCTACAGCACCATATGAGTAAGGAAGGCTAGACAGAGCTGATTACGGGCAAGTGTAATGAAATGATGTTGAGATCAGGGAATGTTTTATGCTGAGGACAATCTATTTCTAGGAGGATAAAGGAGTCCTGGTGCACAATGGTTAAGCACTAGACTGGTAACCAAAAGGTTGGACATTCAAACTGACCCTGAAATGCTACAAGAGAAAGACATGGCAGTCTGCTTCCATCAAAGTTACAGCCAAGAAAATCCTCAGAGCAATTCGCCTCTCTCCCGTGGGGTCACTGTTGGTTGTTATGATGTACTGAATTGATTCTGACTCATAGGGAGTCTGCACAAAAGAACAAAGTATTTCCCAATCTTGCATCATCTCCACAATTGTTATGTTGGAGCCCATTAGTTCTGTCACTATGTCAGTCCATCTTGTTGAGGGTCTTCCTCATTTCCACTTGCCTTCCAGTTTGCCAAGTATTTTGTCGTTTTCCAGGGACTGGTCTTTCCTGACAACAGGTCCAAAGTACAAGAGATGGAAGCCTCGCCATCCTCGCTTCGAAGCAGTACTCTGGTTGTCCTTCTTCCAAGACAGACTTGTTTGTTCTTCTAGCAGCCCATGGTACTTCCAAATTCTACTCTAACACCATAGTTTAAATGCATCCATTCTTTCCCAGTCTGCCTTATTCATTGTCCAACTTTCACATGCATATGAGGCTATTGAGAATACCATGGTTTGGGTCAGGTGCACCTTAGTTTGCAAAATGTCATTTGGTTTCTTGACTGCTGCTTCCATGAATGTTAATTGTGCATACAAGCAAAATGAAGTCTTTGGCAAATTCAATCTTTTCTTTGTGTTTCATGGAGTTATTTATTGGTCCAGTTGTGAGGATTTTTGTTTTTTTTACATTAAGGTGCAATTCATATCAAAGGATTTTATTTTTGATATTTATTTGTAAGTTTTTCAAGCCATCTTTGCTTCCTGCAACCAAGATTTTGTCATCTGTAGATTGCTATAGTTGTTGTGAAGTACCATCAAGTCAGTTCTGACTCATAGGGACACCATATCAGGTTTCTGAAGAGCAGCTGGTGAGTTTGAACCGCTGATCTTGTGGTTAGAACTCCAGTGCTTATTCTATAGCAGACTCCCATCTGCATATTGTTGTTTTTGTTGTTAAGTGCCGTTCAGTAGATTCCGACCCATAAAGACCCTGAATAGGGTTTTCAAGGACTGGCTCGTGAGCTTGAACCACAAGACATGCAATTCAAATGACGTTGCAGTCTGACGCATTAGCCCACAGTACCACACCAGGACTCTGTTAATGCGCCAGACTGTAAAGCCATTTGAACTGCAAGGTTGGTGGTTCGAGCTCACCAGCTGCTCCTCGGAAACCCTATACAGGGTTGCCATGGGTTGGAATCGACTCGACAGCACTTAACAACAAATCAGTTTTACTTCAATCCTGAGGCCATGTTCTTCTTCCTCTAGTCTACTTCTCAGATTATTACTTCAGCACTCAGATTGAACAAGTACGGTGAAAGGATACAATCCCGATGCACATCTTTCCTGATTTTAAACCATTAAGTATCCTCTTGTTCTGTTCGAAGGACTGCATCTTAGTCTATGTGCAGGTTTCTCATGGGGTCACCACGTGAGTCAAAATCACCTAAAGACAACATGGTGATTCAGGCTGAGAGGAAACTGAATTCAGGGGCCTAGGGGAAGCAGAGAAATTTAACATTTTGTTCTAGTTGATCAGTGAGAATAGCAGTTCATTTATACATTTAAGATGGGAAGAATGGCAATTTGGCTGGACTCTTTTTGGCCTTGTCTGAGGTGAAAAAAGGGAGCATTCTCGAGTCTTTTCTAAATCATATGTGGAAGCACGTTTCCTTGCAGTAAACCATTTCCCAAGTATAAAGGGTGGGTAGATTTCTTAACTTTTCATGTTTTTCACTATCATAGAGCTCAGATAAAGGTCAGCATCATCACTTTACGTGAAAAAGATTATAGCACTTTAGTGTCTCCATGTGGTGCACTGAAGTACTTATGGCCCTTCTAACTAAGGACTGTCTGTTTGGTTTCTGTATATTCCATCTTGTGAGGTACATGTATAGCTATATTTTATGTTGTTTAAAAATGGTATTTGTAATAAACAAGTCTTTGGTCTTGCAAATTTCTACCATGCAATCTCCAGCATTGTTTCTATCACCAAGGCCATATTTTCCAATGACTGATCCCTCCTCTTTGTTTCCAACCTTTGCAGTACAATCTTACTGATGAAGATGAAATACAACCCAACCTTTAGTATGGATTGCATCTCAATGTGAAGAAAACAAAATTCCTCACCACTGGACCCATAAACACCATCCATATAAATGGAGGAAAATTAAAGTTGTGAAATACTTCATTTCTCTTGAACAAACCATCAACACTCATTGAAGAAACAGTCAAGACTAAGATGGGCCTGTCCCAAGCCATGGTATTTTCAATAACCTCATATGCATGCGAAAGTTGAACAGTGAATAAGGAAGATCATAGAAGAATTGATGCTTTTGTGTGATGGCGTTGGAGGAGAATATTAAAAATACCATGGACTGTCAAAAGAACCAATAGATCTGTATTGGAAGACGTGCAGCCAGAGTGCTCCCTGGAAGCCAGGATGGCCAAATTTGTCTCTAATACTTCGGGCATATGATCAGCAGGGACCAGTCACTGGAGAAGAATATCATGTTGGGTAAAGTGGAGGGTTGGAGAAAAAGAGGATAATTATAGCGAAGTGTAGTATAAAAAATAAGCAGAGAATGCTAGTGGAGAGTGAAAGAGTACTTAGATAGAAGCTTCCATTTACTGAAAGAAGCCCAATTCTGTGTGTTAGACCAAAAACCAACCAAACCCATTGTTGAGGTGTCAATTCTGAGTCTTAGAGACACCACACAACAGAATAGAGCTGTCTTATAGGTCTTCAAGGAGTCCTGGTGTGGTGCTGTGGGCTAATGCATCAGACTGCAAAGTAATTTGAACTGCAAGGTCGGCAGTTCAAGCTCACCAGCTGCTCCTTGGAACCCCTATACAGGATCACTATGGGTCAGAATCAACTCAACGGCACTTAACAACAACAACAACAATATACGTCTTCGAAAGCTTGAATCTTTATGGAAACAGACTGCCACATCTTTCTTCTGTGGAGCAGCTGAGGATTGAACCACTAACCTTACATAGGGTTAGCACCTGAATGCTTAAGCACTGTACTACCTGGTCTCATATTGAATGCCGTGTTCAGCCAAATGTCCTCCAGGGTGCCTTCCTGATCTATCATTTTCTGATTCTGTGATTGCTAAAACCATGTAGGGACCATGTTCGACTTCCCCTGGCTTCATCAGGGGCATAAGGAATCAAACTCAAAATCAACCCAAGGCCAGCTCCTAAGAAGTGGAGGCCAGATATGCCTGCACCCCACAATTTTACTTTACCCTGTTCTGACACCTCCCACAGCACTCTGTTTCATATCTAGGTTTGATAATCCATTGTAATGGCCACACTGAACTTACAACAATACTTATGACTATGAAGTTTCTTAGAGAAGTGAACAGGGCACAATTCAGGATTAGAAATGTTCAAGACTCAGTTCAATACCTCTTATCTTCCATACTGTGACCATGTCTCACTCTTGTCTTCAGTCTCTCAGCCTTGTGATCCTTTGACCTTGGCCTACTCTGAGAAGTGCTACAAAGCTCTTTTAGCCAGTCTGTGAATGCCCAAAGCTCACATTCTTCAAGCCAGTCTCCTGCCGGTAGGTACTCAGCTTTACTCAGTCCATGGGCCTATAGCCCACAGCTGCTCAGTCTCTCCATGCCACCATCTCTGCCATTGCCTCTGCCGTCACTGCTTCTCTAGGTAAGAGTCTCATAATCTACTCATACTCTTCCTTCTTGATGGCCCTGGAATCTTCCATCAATGTTTCTGAAATGGCTCCTTTTAAACATAGCTGAAGGACAAAACTAACTGTATTTGCATGGTCCCATCCAATCATTTGGTGGAATTAAGAAGACTTTGGATAGGAAAAACATATCAAGTAAATTCACAGTACCACGGTGATGTACTATGGAAGAATGGGAATTAGTTTGTGCTTCTGAGAGATTCTCAGTCATTTGTAATCATTACAGTCAGCCAAATGACTGTTATGTGGACCTTGGAAACATTCTTGTTTTCCATGCGTCAGAAAGAAGGTAAAAAGGTGAAGGAGCAACTTAGTGAGTCTATTCTAATCATCTTGCTATCTCCACTCACTTCCCTTGAAAAGCATGATAGCAGAAACAGGAAAAATAGGACAAAATGTACTATTTTTGTCAACACTTCCAATCATGAAAGTTTTCTCAAGGGTAAGAGGAGGAAAAAAGAAAAAAAACAAAACAAAAAACAGTTTAAGTACAGATTAGAATTGGTATGGAAATATACCAAGAATTCCTACAAACAAACCCAAAAAGAATCCTATAGAAAAATGGACAAACTATATAATGAACCTATAAAAGGAAATCCACATCCATCAATAATAAAGAAGCTCAAACTCATTAGTATTCAGATAAAAGATCATTACAAATGCAGTGAACTACCAGATCATAAGCATAATGTTGAAAATACAGGGGAAGTTTTTACAGTCTGTGGTTATGGAAGCCCAGAAAGCAAGCACTCCTGGAGTGGGAAAGGGGGTTCACACAACTGTTTTAAAGACAAACAATGCCAATAACCTTGCATCTGGAGGATGTACTTTTGCATCATGTATGGCAGCAGTTTCACGTGTCGGTATATACCTCAAAGAAAGACGCCCAAGCTGCAAGCAAGGATGCACATGCAACATATCCACTGCAGTGTGGTCAGTGCAACAGAAATCTGAAATCACCAACATCCCCAGCAACAGAGAATGAACATAGTAATTGTGATATATTCATACCATGAAATACTGTAAAGTGCTTAAAATAAGCTAGGTGGATAAATAAATCTAATAATCCATACGTAGCGCAAGTAACAACAACTAAAAGAACACAAGTTGCAAAATGATACTTATAGAACTATCTAATTTATATAGTTATACGTGCAAACACACAAATGCATACGAGAACACATACACACGTAACTTGAAAGCTAACAATATTCACCAAATTCAGGAACCAAATCACAGTGAGGAGAAGAGGGAGGGGAGGGAGAGTCAGTGAGTTGCATATCTGATATGAGATATTAATGTGGCATAGAATGACATCTTTCTTTTAAAATGGATGGGTGAAAAGTGTTCATGGAATAAAACTGGATTGTAAACCTAAGGTACTGACTTTATTTGTTTGGTAAAGAAGAGGGTCAGAGAGATAAAGGAAGGCTCCCAATGAGATGTATTGATACAGTGGCAGCAGCAATGGTCTCAAATGTAACAATACTTGTGAGCAGGACACAGGACCGAGCAGTATTTTGTTCTCTTGTACACAGGAGTCCTGGTGTGGCATTATGGATTAATGTGCTGGACTGCAAAGCCAGTTTGAACCACAAATCCAGCAATTCAAGTTCACTAGCCTCTCCTTGGGAACCCTACTCAGGTTGCTCTTAGTCAGAACTGACTTGATGGCACCTAACAAC
>NW_006408539.1:17753684-17755055 GCF_000296735.1 Chrysochloris asiatica
TGGAAGACCCTCAATGAGATGGATTGACACATTGGAAGGAACAAGGGGTTCAAACACAGTAATTGTGGGAATGCCACAGGATGTTTCCTTTTGTTGCCTGTGGGGTCATTATGAGTTGGAACCAACTGGACAACACCTAACAACAAACATGAAAACAAACATAGCTCCTCATTTCTCTTCACCGTTGGATGTTGTCAGCTCTTCTGAGGGTCTTCAGCTGTCCATTTGCATAGAATGTGGTGCAATTCCTTCCAGTTCAAAGTCATTTCTATGATCCTACAAATCTCTCTAAGCCCAAATGAACAGCTAACCTCATTGAAGATAAGATATCTTTGTTACTGTTGTTGCTAAGTGTTGTTGAGTCGGTTCTGACCCATAGTGACCCTGTCCATAAGAATAGATGCAAAGGCAAGGCAGATTAGTCTTCTATGAAATTTGGTGATGAGAAGAAGTCAAAAGGGCATTTACTTGAGTCAGCAACAAGAACATTTTGCTTTGAGGAAAGAAAAACTTGATAAGATTTGTAGGCAAAAATAACATTAATTGCAAGAAAAGCTCCATCTGTCAGAAGTTAATTCTCTAATGGATTAATAAGAAAATTGCTTAGAAATGTTTCTTACAAATAAAATTGATGTGAGAATAGAAATGCATAATCAGTGGGTAAGTGAGAGTCTTTGTTATCTTGAAAAGAGATGGACAGACTTCTGTGAGAAAAAAATAATTTGATTATTCTACTAACTTTCCACTCAAATACCAACTTCAACAAGTAAATTCCAATGACAGTAACATAAATCCAAACCTAACATTTTCATTGAAATTAATTTGAGACAAATATCTTCTTGGACAGCTGGCATAACACAGAATAAACATTTAGTTCAAAGTGTCACAAACACATTGGTTTTCATCCCGTTATCTCCTTGATAAATGATTTAGAAAGAGAGGTCCCTTGTGTGGTCGGTCCAGCAAGGCCATGAGGTGGCACCATGGAGATGCTGAGGGCACTCCAGGCAGCCACTAAGGACATAAAGGCAATTCCATATGACAGGATGCAGATATAAAACTCAACCCATGCTTCTCTGGAAAAGATGTGCCTTAGAAGAAAATAAAACTTTGCCTTCGTTTTGTTAGTCTCATACTGAAGATGTGTACCTATAATTGTAGGGGATAATAACCAACTGGTTTTTGCAACTTGTAAGGCCCATTGTCACCGAGTTAATGCTTATTCATAGTGACTCTATAACCATGTCCAAATAATAACGTACAAATAGCTGGAAAAGAAAAATATTCAGTATGACGATTAGGGTTTTTCTTTAAGCAATGACAAATCATTGATGTGTCTTCTGTATTATGTTGGACAATATTTGCCTAAGT
>NW_006408539.1:17763595-17773701 GCF_000296735.1 Chrysochloris asiatica
GCACGAGCTGGTTCCCGCCCCTCCCCCTCAAGCCCAAAGGAGCTGGGGCTGCCGCGGCACACGTTGAAGAAGCCTGTAATTCCTCACACAGTGATTTCTCAAAGAAGCGGGTCTAAGGGTCTGGTGCACTAAGACTCACGCTGGCTGTGAGACTGTGGGTTCCTACCTGGGAGGTTTAACTCGTGAGTTGCCCACCCCTGATCCCGGAGCCCCCATTCACCCGCACCGCCTGGCTGCCCTGGCAAACCGGAAGTCCTCCACAGTTCTTAACAACAAAAACACCCTTAACAACAACAATACCTCCATGCTATTAAAAAACAAAACTCATTGCAATCGGTTTGATTTAGACTCCTCATGACCCTCTTGGTCAGAGCAGAACTACCCCCCTGGGATTCTAAGACTGTAATCTTTAAGGACTCAGAATGACACATGTTTCTTTCAGAAAGCTGCTGGTGGGCTTGGACCACAACCTTTCATCAGTCAAGAACTTAACCATTGTACCACCAGGGCTCCCCTGTATGATAAAAAACAGCTATTAAAGAAATAGAGCCCTGAAGGGAAATGGTCTCCTAACCTTGGTGGTCTCAGAGGAGGAAGTAGTTATTCCTCACCCAGCATGCATCAAGAAATGAGCCAGTGGCTTTGTAGGCATACTCACATTGTGTCTTTATACCAACTCTGTAAGATGTGTTTTACTTTTCCGGCTAAAATGCTGAAGGAAGCTGAGGCTTAGTGATGTTCAGTAGGTTGCGTCCCATCACTCAGTCTTCAAGTGAAGGTGCTGAGAGAGGATGCCACTTCAGGTCCATGCTCAGAGCCCACCTTCATATTCTTTACTTGATTTCAATATTGTTAGGGTACGGTTTTTTTGTTTTCTGTTTTGAGAGAGAGAGAGCATGTGTGTATGTTTGTATAAAGTTCAGGATGTATGTACTTTAAAAAAAAAAAAAAAATCTTTGGCCATATCTTAAGTGGTAGTCTCATTGCCATACTTTATTTTTCTTAAGTTTTAGTTCATTTTTATAGAACTCATTCATTAACCAACAATGTGTGTTCATCTTCTTTAACATCTCTGAAAATGTGATAGATTTATAAATAATGACTTGTGGTTAATGCATGGTAGACATTGTGTTAAACACCTTATATGCATTCGAAGTTTTTGTGGGAACCCTGTGAGGTAACTCCTCCTACTGTGTCCATATACAACTAAGAGCAATGAGGCTCAGGGATAGGAGGTAACATTTTCAAAATCATGAAGCTAGTAAGTAGCAAGAAGTTTTTTTTGGCATGGAGAAATTTCAAATAATTATACAGATAAACAGACTAATTTTTTGTGCTTTCTGTCAGTGGCAGTGATGGAAATACCTTCCTTGTATCATCTTATTTCCTGCTTGATACAGAGAAAATAAGTACCCTTACCTCGACCCATCATCTAAATAAAAACAATCGTTTGAGGTAAAAGTTCTTTTCATTTGCATAGGCAGTGGGAAGACATTTGTTGTAAACTTAGTAAAATAAACATTTTAAATGAATTTTCAGTCACAATAAAAGTAGACTTTTGGAACTAGGGATTTATGAATATATCAGACCAAATAGTGGGGAAACCTTTGGAGGGCATACACACCATGTTGTCTCATCATGCGCAAGTTATTTGCTCCTTTTAGCCTTAAATCCTGAAAAAGCAAATGGCTAGAGAAAATTTTATAAATAGCAATAGAGCGTTGTCTGATATAATGCCAAAAGAAAAGCCCCTCAAGTTGGAAAGAACTCAACATATGCTTCCTCGCTGTAGAGCTAGCCTTAATGACAAGGGCTGAGTAAAGCTTGTAGGCTCTTCATTTGCTGGTCTGGCACAACTCAGAATGACAAAAACAGCAAAAGTGTTCATTCAGAATGAAAACCTAGAGTTTAGGAAGTATGGAATTGGGAACATTGAATGAATGAAATGGGACACATAAAGATTGATCTCTTAGATATTAATGGGCTGAAACGGATTGGTAATGCCATTTTAAACTGGATAAACTTAAGGTCCACTGTGCCAGGAATGACAAATTGAAGAGAAATGATATTGCTGTTAATGTAAAAAAGAAATTTCAAGATCTATCATCAAGTAGATCACTTTCAGGAAAAGGAGAATATCTACACACCTATAAGGAAAAACCCGTTAATATCAATATGATTCAAATTCACAGACTAAACACTGATGCCAAAGATGAAGAAACTGAAGATTTTCACCAAGTTTTACAGTCTGAAATTGGTTTAAAAACTGCAATATGGATGAATTAATGATTGCTGTTGGTTGGACTGTGAACGTTAAAAGCAAAGACAAAGGATATTATTATTGTTCAGAATCATACAGTTGTTTGTGGCTCATAACAACCATATGTACAACAGAATGAAACACTGCCTAATCCTGAGCCATCTTCACAATTGTTGTTAGATTTGAGCCCTTATTGCTGCTACTGTGTCAATCCATCTCATTGGAGGTCTTCCTCTTTTTTAATGACCTTCAGTATGTCCCACTGTATTTAGAGAGCATCTCAAGAATAGATTTGACAAATTGGACACCACTGAATGGAGACCAGATGAGCAGTGGAATGACATCAAAGACACCTTATATGAAGAAAACAAAAAGTCAATAAATAGGAAAGAAAGAAAAAACTATAGTGGGTGTCAAAGACACTGAAAGTTACTCTTGAATATGTAATAGCCAAAGCAAATGGAAGAAATGATGAAGTAAAAGAGCTCAAAAGCAGATTTCAAAGGACAGCTCCGGAAGACAAAGTAGAGTATCGTTATGAAATGTGCAAAGATCTGGAGTTAGAAAGTCAAAAGGTAAGAATATGCTCAACATTTTTCAAGTTAAAAAGACTGAAGGAAAAATTCAAGCCTCAACTAGACATATTGAAGGATTCTAGCACAAAATATTGAATAGCCCATTAAACACAAAAAGAAGATGGAAGGAATATACGGCATCACTGTACCAAAGAGGAATTAGTCAACACTCAACCATTTCAGGATGTAGGATATGATCAAGAATTTAAGGTAGAGAAAGAACAAGTCCAAGCTTCATGGAAGGCTCCAGGAATGGACAGATTACCAATTGAGATGTTTCAGCAAATACATGCTCTGCTGGATGTGCTCACTAATCTAGTCCCCAAAATTTGAAAGACAGTTACCTAGCTCTTGTATTGGAAGAGATCTATACTTATGCTTGTTCTGAAAAAAAAAGGTAACCCAACAAAATGAAAGTTATTGAACAAGATGTTGGCAGGGAATTGCTAGAAATTCAAGCCAGAATCAGAAGAGGACATGGAACAAGGGCTATAATTATTGATGTCAGATAGCTCTTGGCTGAAAGATGTTTACTTGTGTTTTATTGATTGTGCACAGCATTCAACTGTGTGGATTATAACAAATGATGAATAGCATTGTGAAGAATGGGTATTCCAGTACAATTAATTATATTTATGCAGAACCTGTACATAGACCAGAGACAGCTGTTTAAATAGAACAAGGGGATTGTGAATGGTTTAAAATCAGGAAAGGTGTGCATAAAAATTGTATCTGTTCATCGTATGGATTCATTCTCTATGCTGGGCTAATAATTTGAAAACCCAGACTGTGTGATAGAGAACAAAACATTAGAGTAGAGGAAGATTCATTAATAACCTGCACTAAGAAAATGGCACAACGTGGCATGCTGAGAAGAAAGAAAACTGATGAAGATAAGGTATTATCTTATGGATTACACCTTATCATGTAGGAAACAAATAACATCAGAATTGGACAAATAAGTGACACTGTGCAAAACAGAAAAAAAAATGAAGTTGTCATGGATTTCATATTATGTGGATCCACAATTAATGTCCATGGAAGCTACAGTCAAGAAATCAAATGATATAGTGCATATGAGAAATCTGCAAAAAAGCTTCTTTAAGTGTTGAAAACTAAGATGCCACTTTGAGAAATGAGATATGCATGACCCAAGTCATGGTATTATCAATTGCCTCATAAGCATGTGGAACATGGACAATGAATAAAAAAGACCAAAGAAGAATTGATGCTTGTTAAGTATGGTGTTGGAGAAGAATATTTAATATATAAGACGAACAGATCATCTTGAAGGAAGTATAGTCAGAGTGCTTCTTAGATGTAAGAATGGCAAGAGGTCATCTAATTTATTTTGGTATGTTGTCAAAAGGGACTGGTCTCTGGAGAAGAACACCACATTTGGTAAATTAAAGGGCCAGCAAAAATCGAGGCAGATTCTCAATGGGATGAACTGACAGAGTGACCGCAACAATGGTCTCAACCATAACATGGACGGCGAGGATGGAACAGGTCCTGGCTGTATTTCATTCTGTTGTCGGAAAAGTCACTATGAATCAGAACCACCTTGTCACACATAACAACAACAGCAAGACCTTAGATTCTTTTAAAAAGAATAAAGTATAGAATAAATGATCACTAAGGCATTTTGTTTTTTTGTTTTTATTTTGAGTACAGAACCTGTGAAATATTGAGAGGAATGTATTTCTGGGAACACTAGAACAAACTGTTTTTGATCAGGGTACAAAAGACATGTTGTGGTTAGGTGCCACTGAGTTGTTTCAAACTCATTGTGATCCTATGCACCATCCTCACAATTGGTGTTACCCTTGATCTCATTTCTGTTGCCACTGTGTCAATCCATCTCCTTGGGGGCCTTCCTGATTTTCACTGACCCTCCACTTTACCAAGCATGATGTTCTTCTCCAGGGACTAATGCCTCCGGACAAGATGTCTGAAGTATGAGACATGAAGTCTCATCATCCTGACTTCTAATGATCATTCTGTTTGTACTTCTAATATAATTTTTTTTTGTTCCTTTGGCATTCCATGGTACTTTCAAAATTCTTCTCCAACACTTTAACTCAAAGACATCAATTATTCTATGGTCTTTCTTATGCATTGTCCAACTTTAACATGTTTATGAGGCTATTGAAAATATCATAGCTTGGGTCAGATGCTCCTTAGTTCTCAAACTGATATCTTTGCTATTTAACACTTTAAAGAAGCCTTGTGCAGCAGATTTACCTAATGCAGTACATCCTTTGATATCTTGACTGCTGCTCCCATGAGTGTCGTTTATGGATCAAAGAAAAATGAAGTCTTTGACAATTTCAATCTTTTATCCATTTATCATTACACTGTTCACTGGTCCAGTTGTGACTATTTTTGTTTTCTTTACATTAAGGTGAATTCCATACTGAAGTTTTGTAGTCTTTGATGTTCATCAGTAAGTATTTTAATTTCTTCTTCACTTCCAGCAGGCAAGGTTGTATCACATACATATAGAAGGTTGTTAATGAGTCTTTCTCCAATCCTGATGCCAAGTTCTTTTTCATATAATCCAGTTTCTCAGATTATTTGGTCAACATGCAGATTGAATAAGCATGATGAAAGAACACAACCCTAGCACACATCTTTACTGATTTTAAACAGTAAATATTCCCTTGTTATGTTTCAATGATTACCCCTTTGTCTATGTATAAGTTTTTCATGGGTACAATCAAGTGCTCTGGAATACCCATTCTTCTCAATTTTATTCGTATCTTGTCAAAGTGCTATGAATAAACACCTGGATTTGGAATTGCATTATGCTGTGTCTCTGTAGATAGAAAGGATTGAGTTCATAATCTAGAGAGAGAAAATTCATATCAGAGGAAATCCTTGAGGTAAACTATCAGACATACCATCAGATATGTATCCATGATGAGCACTGTAATCATGAACTTGCGTATCTCTGTTTATAAGGCCTTACTAGCTGCTTTTTTTAGGAAGCAAATGGCCGGGCTCAGTCTGTCACCGTCTGGAAGTCTGGTTGAGACCTTTTACCGTGGATGACACTGCGTATATTTGAAATGCTGTTGGCATAGCTTCCAGTATCACACAAATCACCACAGTATGACAGACTGACAGAGAATAGTTGATGTGGACACATAAGGATGTCACAGTACCAGACAATGTTTCCTTCTGTCGTACTCAGGGTCACTACAGATCTTAACTGATCTGACGATAGGATCAGCACTCAACGGCAAGGTTTGTTTGAAACACAAGGTCAGTGTTTCAAACTCACCAACTGATTCTCAGAAACCCTATACAGGGTCACTATGATTTGGAACTGACTCAACTTCACTTAAGAACAAGAACAACATATAGTGCTATCTTTAAATCCAGCCATTCACTCACTTTAGTAAATCAATTGTGTTTTTTTAAATAACTGTATTTTGAATTGATTTTTAGGAAGTTCAAGTCCAGTCAGAGTTGACCAGGAAGGAAAGCTTGGCCACAGTTGGGTGGTTTGTTTCCACTATGTAGCTTCGAGTTACTCATGATTTAAAGGCGTTCCTACAGAACTAATGAATTATCACATATAATGAATTTCAATAATTAATGGTCAAACCCATGATGCCAAGGTTCTATCAAATTCTTTTATGTTATATACAAACTTTCTGCTATTTTTGAAAAATATTACCATCTTCTAATTGTCCTGAAGGAGTCTTGGTGTGGTAATTTGGGTTAATGCACTGGACTGCAAGGTAAGTTTGAACCACAAAATTGGCGGTTCAAGCTCACCAGTCGCTCCGCAGAAACCGTATACATGATCGCTATGAGTCAGAACAAACTCGATGATACTTAGCAACAATAACAAGTGTTCTGCTGGATCAAATTAATATTTTTAAAGAGAACATAAAAATATATAAAGAAGTGTTTCAATAGAATTATACGGGCTGTTTAAATGTCTTTATAGCTACTGTCATTCTGAAAACACTTCAATTGCAACCTTCTATTCTTTATCTCACATGCAAAATAAACTTTCTAATGTAGACAACAACATCACTTTTCATCATGGAGTAACCCATGAGTCAGAGTAGAGCTGTGCTCCCAGAATTGTCCCAGATGTGACATTTCAGCTGCAAAAGGTCTTTCTTCTGAGAGTGGATTTAGACATCTTGGTAGATTAACCATTCACATCACTTAGGAATTTCATAAACCATAAAACCAAGCCCATTGCCATGCAGTCAATTTCCACTCATTGTGGTCCTGTAAGACAAAATAGAACTGCCACATAGAGTTTCCAAGCCTGTCATCTTCTGGTGTAGCACTGTAGGATAAGCACTGGACCGTAAGTTTGGTTTGAACTTCAAGGCTGGTGGTTGAAACCCACCAGCAACTCTTCAGAAACCCTATACAGGGTCTCTATGAGATGAAACTGACTCAATGACACTTAGTAATAACAACAATCTACATGGAAAAGATTGTCACAAAGTTCTCTTATGGGAACTCCATGGTGTTGTTGTTCAGTTCTGTTAAGTTGGCTTGGACTCTTAGGGATCCTGTGCACCATAGAGTAGAAAACTGCCTAGACCTGCACCCTTCTCACAAGACTTCTTATTTTTGAGCCAATTGTTGTAGGCACTGTGCCAATACATCTTATTTAGATTCTTCTTTTGTTGTTGATCTTCTACTTTGCCAAGCATGATGACCTCTAGAATTTGATCACTCTTGGAAACATGTACAAGGAACATTCTAGCATAATTCTTCTAAGAAAGATTATTCTTTTGACAGGTCACCTGATGATAAAGATTCTTCACCAACACCATGATCCAAATGTATCAATTCTTTTTTGGTCTTCCTTACTTATTGTACAGCTTTTACATGTAGATGAAGCATTGAAAATACCCTGGGTCAGACTCACTTTAGTCCTCAAAGTGACATCTCTGCTATTTGATGCTCTTGAAAGGTCTTCTGCAGCAATTTCTTACAATTTCATATGTTGTCTGGTTTCTTGACTGCTGCTTCCACGGACATTGATTGTGGATCCAAGAAAAATGAAATCCTTGACAATTTTTACTGTTTATCATCATGTTGCTTTTTGGCGCATTTGTGAGGATTGTTGTTTTCTTTATGTTAGGCACTTCATACTGAAGGCTGTAGTCTTTAATCTTCATTAGGAAATGCTTCAAGTCCATTTTGCTTTCGTTAAGCAAGATTGTGTCACCTCTTTATCACAGATGGTTAATGAGTCCTCCTCCAGTCCTGGTGCAGCATTCTTCTTCATATAGTTCAGCTTCTCCTGCTCAGCATACAGATTAAATAAGTATGGTGAAAGAATACGGCCATGACACACCTTTTGTGGGGACATATGGTAGGTACTAAGGAGTTCTGGTAGTGGTTACGAATCGGGCTGCTAACCTCAGGGTCAGTAGTTCGAAACTACCAGCTGTTCCGCAGGAGAAAGATGAAGCTTTCTGCTTCTGTAAAGATTTACAGCCTCAGAAACCCTGTAGAGGGTCGCTATGAGTTAGAACCGACTCCACGGCACACAACAACAACAACAACATGGTAGGTACTATCACCATTACTTCTTAGGAAAGAGAACTGAGACCCACAAGTGGTTTTGAGATCTCCAAAAGAAATCTACAATGCCCTGAAACCCTAATGATAATTTGATCTTTCAGTCCTTTAATGTCTCATCTTCACATGTACTGTGAGAAGCTATTGTTTGGTATAAACTCATATTACTAACCTTTCATTTTTCAAATATCTCAAGATGTCACAAGAGAGATTTTTGACTTAGACTGAAGTGAAAGTTCAACAATTTTACGATGATAATTGCATTGTAGTTTGGAGAGTGCATAACATACTTGTAAAAATAGAATAATCACACATTTGCTTGAACTCATAAAGATCTGGGTCAAAGCAGAATACTAAATATTCTGAGTCCATATCAATACCCTCAGAAACTTTGATAGAAGGGAGAAGCATTGCAAAGCAACATGTAACATACATTTTTTTCAAGTATGACTTCTGTCAAAATGTTAAAGTGGATGACATAGATTTTGTATACTCAGTGAAAAGGAAAGCATGCAGGTGTTGAAAATAGAGAAAGAAGTTAGCTTGCATCTAAAAAGAAATAAATGATACATGCTGCAGAAAGAGACAAAAGCAAAAATACACAAAAATGACCAAAGGCACTTTGTCTAACAGTAAAGACTTTTTTTTTTAAAATATGCCATTTGGTTTCTGTTTTCCAGACTTTCATATGTACTTTGTTATTAGTTAAAATGTCCCAATATACATTGCCATCACAACCATCATTGTAAATTGCATTTACAAATTCTACAACATTTGAAATGAAAATCAAAGTGGTTCCTGCAAAATTTTGTAAGTATGTCCTTCCAATCCATTCTACTGTGGCAGCAGACATTAATTTACTTCACCTCTATATCTTTGCCCAAATGGGTAGAAGCAAAGAGAGGCTGCAGTGAAGAAAACAATTTGGCGTTGGGATTGCAAATAAAACATGAACGGTAGGAGTCTCAGAAATGTTTAAAGAATTTCATGGAGTTACAAAGCCATTCCATGTGGATCTTGATATCTGTCTTCCAAACACTCCGAAATTACCTTTCAAAGGTTGACAGTTTCAAAAAAAAAATTTATCCGCAAAATGTATTTTAAATGTATATTGTTTTGTAGAGTAGCAGTGGAAAGATTTTTCTAAGTTGCCATAAGCGGGTAGAATGCACTGGCAATTACAGACAGAGAAACTGGTGACATTTTATTGTACAGCCCAGGGTATATGACATTCCTGACCGTCTTGTTTCTCCAGAGTAATGCAGATCACTTTGGAGAGACAGTATGGTAAAAAAATAATTGTGTGAAATCCATCACATGGCATCTTCTGCAGGGTGAAAATAATTCTATATGCAGGACCAGGAAATAGAGTTCACATTTTCCTGGATATTGCACTGGACACATGACCTTTCAAAGCCTGGTGAATCTCTGGGATTTTCAGGGAACTCTGGGGTTTCTGGGGTTTTTCTTACCTGGAGTACAACACACCTGAGGATGTCTAAAAGGTCTTTTGTTGCTCTGCTCTGTGATTCTACCTTTGCACTCCAATATTCCTAGACTGAAGTACTACATTATTTTTAGTTTAGAAGAGGTCGAATACATGTTCTACACTTTATATCTGGTCCTTGGGTTGCTTTCAGTATCTGGGAGCAATTGAGTATAGAATGCTACATTGTTGTTGTTGTTGTTAGGTGCCATCGAGT
>NW_006408539.1:17774346-17782804 GCF_000296735.1 Chrysochloris asiatica
AAAAGGTCTTGTGCAGCAGATTTGATTTCTTGACTGCTGCTTTCGTGAGTTTTGATAGTTGATCCAAGAAGAATGAAATCCTTGAGAATTTCAATCTTTTCTCCATTGATAAGAATGTTGTTTATTGGTTCAGTGGAAAAGCTCCATATCATCAGTGAAAACAAGGCCAGGGGAAGACTGTGGGACAGAACATCAATTAGTCAGATGCAAATTCAAACTGAAGCTGAAGAATATGAAAACAAGTCCACAAGAGGCAAAATATGACCTTGAATATATCCCACCTGAATTTAGAGATCATCTGAATAAGAGATTTGATACATGAAACACTAAAGACTGAAGACCAGAAGAGTTGTGGGATGACATCAAAAACATCATACATGAAGAAAGCAAAATGTCATTGAGAGGACAAGAAATAAGGAAAATATCAAAATGGATGTCAGAAGAGCATGCTGTATATGAGTGAAAATTACCTCTAGTCATCTTTTGGGTTCCTAAGAATTCCAAGGACCTAGAGAATGAAGAGAAGATCATGTGGGAAGCTATTTGCAAAAGAGACTAGTAGGCAGCTCTACCGTTTATGATATCCTGGCCTGAGGCCAGTCAGTAGGGAAGAAGGTCTTAGAGATGGATGCTCTTAGAGATGGATGTTCCCAAGAAAGCTCTGAAGTTTCCATTCCTATCTTGTGAGGCAAGCTGAATGGTTATATGTTCAATGAAATTCAACTCTTATTCAGCCTTATAAAGAACATGCAGTGTGAGAAACTCTGGCTTATAAATTTGCAAATTATTTTGGAATAAAATATTTCTTATAAATTTAGTAACCCGATGTCAATCATCATAAATGTGAGAAAGATAACACTAAATTCTTTAGATAATGAGATAGCAGAATCTCAAATCTAGAAAGAATTTGCAGGTCAATGCATTATGGAATAGAAATAGATCAGTTTTAAAGTTTGTCAAGAGAATAGGAGGGCTGGTAACACCATAGCTACATGTGGTTAGCTGTTATCCAAAAGGTCAGTAGTTTGAACCCACTTTGCATTGCTCTGTGGGAAAAAGGCCTAGCTATCGCCTCTCTTAAAGAGTGTTCAGCCTATGGACAGTTCTATAAGGTTACTAAAGTCATAGTCAACTTTATGGAACACAGTAACATCAATAGGGGACGTATCCATCTTATGTAGAAATTTTCTTCTCACTCTCAGTTCTGCCAGCTATTGTCAGGTGCTGTCAAGTCTGACCCTAACAGTATGTACAACAGAAGAAAACACTTTCCTGGTCATGCACCATCCTCACTTCTTGAGTCCATTGTTGCAGCCACTGCATCAGCCCGTCTTGTTGAAGATTTTCTTCTTTTATTGCTGACCCTCTACTTTACCAACCATGATTGGTTTTCCTGATACTATGTCCAAAGTAAGTGAGACAAAAACTCATCATCCTTGCTTCTAAGGAACATTCTGGCTGTACCTCTTCCAAGATAGATTTGTTTGTTCTTCCGGCAGTCCATGGCATATTCAATAATTTTGCCACATAATTCAGATTCATTATTCATTGTCCAGCTTTTAATTGAAAATACTACAGCTTGGTTTAGGCACACTTTACTTCTCAGAGTGTCTTTACTTTTTAACATGTTAAAGAGCTATTTTTCAGCAGATATGCCCAATATAAGTAAACAATAGCATTTTTACTTTTTGAAAAGTTTTATTGTATTTTTGGTGAACGTTTATACCAAAAATACAATAAAACATTAAAAAAAAATTTGTTATCTTTTCTAGACATATTTTCAGAGACATAAAATACAGTTTTCACAACATGTTGATATTCGTATTTTTTCCATTCTAGTTGTCAGTCTTCACTAATCCAGCCTCCTGCCCTGTGCCCCTTACCTTCCTACCTCTGCTGTAGGATAAATGCTGACTGATTGGTCTCCTGTGACTGATTTAAGAAGCTGCCTTAAAGATCATGGTCCTCATGGAGAATAATTTATTTTATGAGAGGATCTGCTGTTTAATTGAAAGGTGTTCTCTAGGAGAGGTTTCACCTCCAGGTTTAAAGGACATCTCTGGACAACAGTCTTGAGGGTTCCTCTGGTCTCTATTTGTCTAGTAAGTCTGGCAGTTTTTAAGAATTTAAGCTTTGCTATTGTTGTTTTTCTCTCATTTGATCTAGGCCTACCTATTATGTTTTGATCAGAACAGTTTGTAGTAACAGCCAGAGCCCATGTAGACCTTCTGATGATGGATGAGATGGAGCTTTACATCTGCAGTCAGCCCTCAAGACGGTTTTCTATGTTGGCTCTTTAGTTTCCCTCTTTTTCTTTTGCTGTTTACAAGTAGAGACCAATAGTTGTACCATATTGGCCATGTGCAAGCTTTTAAGACCCAGACACTACTCACCAAACTAGATGTAGAAAATAAATGTTATGAACTATGCTATATTAGGAGTCCTGGTGTGGTGCTATGGGTTAATGCATTATACTACAAAGTTGGTTTGAACCTCAAGGTCAGAGGTTCAAGCACACCAGTCACTCCTTAGAAAACTGATGCAGGGTCACTATGAGTCAGAATTGACTCAGCAACAAAACCATGCTATACTAATTGATCCACTTTTTCCATGATACAATGGACCTACGCCTTCAAACTCAGTCAACCTATCATATCAGGTGTATCTTGGAAGTATCTGTGCTTATGTGCTTTGTTACATGTATGAGTATATATGCCTCCCAGACAAACATGTGTATAGCAATGTCTATAGATATACAAAGCACCACTCATTTTTCAGTTTATTGTACTGTGATGGTTTGCATGTTGCTGTGATGTAGGAGGCCAAATGTATTCTAAATACCAGTTGGATCATCTAGGCTGGGCAGTTTCAGCAAAGCTTCCAGAGCAAGACAGATTAGGAAGAAGGAGAGATTTACTTCTTCTTAATGTTTAGCCACTGACAACTGTTTGGGCAACAGTATAGTGCCTAAAGATGAAGACGTTATAAATAGCGGCAGAAAATTGTCAGATCCAGTGCCAGAAGGTGGAAGATGCTCAAAATGCAACTGCAGAGGTGCTGCTTCCTCAAAGTAATGTTTCCCTTAGTGAATCCAATGCAATAAGGCTGTGGGGACCTCATTTGCTGATGGGGCACAACTCAAAGCAAAGAGAAGCAGCTGTAAACAGCCATTAATAATCAGTGTATGGAATGTATGCAGTATGGATCAAAGAAAATTGAAAGCTGTTAAAAATGAAATTAAATGCATAAAGAGGAATACCCTAGGCATTAATGAACTAAAATAAACAACCACTATGGAATTTGATAAGGCACTGCCTCAAAAAGCTAGAAATAGAGATATGTTACAGTCCAGTAACCCCAATGCTAGGTATATAATTATTGCTCAGCATAAATTTGACTATGTTTGGTAAGAGGATACAACCCGGATGGATAGCTTTCCTGGTTTTCAAGCATGCAGTGCTTCCTTGTTCTGTTCAAGTATTACTTCTTGATTTATGTACAGATTCTACATGAGCACAGTTTAGTGTTTGAAAATTCTCATTCTCTTCAATGCTATCCATAAGTTACTTTGATACACACAGCCAAATACTTTTGTGTAGGCATAAAACAAAAGTAAACACGTGTCTTAGATTCTATGCTTTTAGCCAAGATCCATCTGACATCAGAAATTATATTCCTCCTTCTAGATCCTCTTCTGAATTTGGCTTGATTTCTGACAGTTCCCTGTAAATCTGCTGCTGTAACCTTCAGTAAAATGTTACCTACATGCGATAGTAATGATACTGTTCAACAATTTTCATGTTCTGTTATATCAACTTTCTTTGAAATATAAATGTATATGGATCGCTTCCAGTAGGTTGACCAGGCAGTTGTCTCCCAAATTTCTTGTCATAGATAACTGAGCATTTCCAGGATTGCATTTGTTTGTTGAAATATCTCAACTGATATTCCTCCAATTCATAGAGTCTTGTGTTTGTTGCCAATGCCTTCAGTGCAGTACGGACTTCTTCCTTCAGTACTATCAGTTCTTGATCATCTGCTGCTCCCTGAAATGAATGAACACTGACCAGTTGAACACTGACCAGTTATTTGTGGTACAGTGACTCTGGGTATACTCTCCGTATTCCCTTGAGGCTTTCTGGGGCACTCAACATTTTCCCCATGTTGTTGTTGTTCTTAGATGCCATCCAGTCCATTTGGATCCATAGTGACCCTATGTATAACAGAAAGAAACATTGCCCAGTCCCGAGCCAGCCTCACAATTACTGCTACCCTTGAGCCCATGGATGCTGCCATTTGCCAGTCGATCTTATCGGACATCTCCCACTTTTTTGCTGACCCTCCACTTTATCAAGTATGGTGTCCTCTCCTTTTGCCTATAGATCCTTTCAATATTGCAATTCAAAGTTCGAAAAAAAATTGTTTTTTTTTTTCAATTTTTCAAGGTAAAAAATGCATACTTTTCCTGTTTGGTTTTCTATCTCTATGTCTTTACGCATTTCACTTTAATATTCCCCTTTGTCTTCTCCAGCTACTCTTTGAAATGTTCTGTTCAACTCTGACTTCATCATTTCTTCCAGTCGGATTAGCTTCATGTTCAAGAGCAAATCTTTATGTTTTCTTCCTCTCCTGTCTTTTTAACAAAGTTTTGCTTTCTTCATGCATGATGTCTGTGATGTTAATCCACAACTCGTCTGGTCTTTGGTCAGTAGTATCTAATGCATCCAATCTGTTCACGAGGTAGCCTCTAAATTTAGGCAGAATGTACTATGTCTTGCTTTATTGGCTTTGTTTTCATTCTTCCACTACAGAAGTAAATTTCAAGTTTTTGCCTCATAGTGGTAATGGTGTACCCATTGGTGGTAGTGGTGTGTTGTGGAGTTGATTCCGACTCATAAGGGTCCTGCATAGCATTTTCAAGATGTTTGTGTCTACCCTTGAGCTCTAAATCTGTGTCCTAAATGGATTGTTTACTTGGATCTTTATTTAGGTGGCTTGAAGAAGAAGTAGTTTACATGTGATGTGGATGAAACCTCTGTGAATCTGAAGGCTCTAATGAAAATATTGTGCCTTAATGTATTCCTTACACCTAAATGCACACATTTCCCCATTACCTAGGGAGTTCTTAGAAGAGGAAATCATGCAGAAAAAATGATGACTTCTGAGAATCAGATGGATGTTTTTGGTTATGAGCTTTTGTAAATGGAGCAAAGTTCGAGAGAAAAATAATAGCTTTGCAGACTGACTCATATAATTGTGTGACTACTGCTTATCAGAGAAAAGCATTTGAAAATCAAATCCAAATATTGTATGGAAAATATAGGAGGAACTATATAATAATGTATGCAAGTATGCTAATGATCAAATGACCAGAGTACTCAGCATACCTAAGTGTGTAAGAAGGAGGACATGGTGTCAGGCTACTTTGGTGCAAATTTTGGTTTTGTTATTGAAAAACTGTGGCCTGTCAACCATGATAACATACATTTAGCTTTCCGTTTTCTTGTGTGTATGGTTGATAATGACCTTAAAAATGAGATAATACATGTAGATTTCATAACGTTGTCTGGCACATAGTAAAACCTCAATGAAGGTTAACATAGCGAAGTAGATACTAACTGCTTAGTCTAATGTTGTCTCCACAACAATACAATGAGGTAGGTTTATTGTTAGCATCCCAACCATTATCAGTGAGGAAACTGGGAGGCAGAGAGAGCTGAAGAACTTGCCTAAAGCCACAGAGATTGTACTTGGAAGAGGTGATCTTTAAACCTAGAATATGCTACCTACACTGAACTGGTACACTCCCACGAGAGCCTCAAGCACCTGTAATGGCCATTTGGATAAGACATATACACATATGGCAAGGTCTATGTCAACAGAGAGTAGGTTTTGACTACAGTGACTCTATAGGACAAGTGCTATAAGGATTCTAAGACTGTGATCTTTACAGAAACAGACCACCACCTCTTTATCCCATGGAGCGCCTGGTGAATTCAAACTGCTCATTTTCAGTAAATACTTGAGCACTTAACCACTGTAACACCAGTGTTCCTCACTTGAAAATGTTGCTGTTGTTTAGTACCATAGAGTCATTTCCGACCCATAGCAACCCTGCATAGGGTTTCCGAGAAGTGACTCGTGAGCTTGACCTGCCTACCTTATGGTTCAAACTGACTTTGCAGTCCAGCGCATTAATCCAGAGGACCACACCTGTGCCTCTAATTCACATTTACCTTTTTTGGATATTGTGCTGGTCCAAAAAAGCAGATTTGTGCTGGTCCAATAAACCAAGTTTAGTTTGCAATCCATTTTCTGCTCTTTCACACCAAAGTTGCTATCTGGAGAATCATTTCGCACTGACCTTTGTGCACTAATGAGAGGCATGGTTATTTTGACTAGGATAGAATTGAAAGAGAATAGACTTATGGCTTCTGCACTAGTCATGTAATTCCTGATAAATGAAAGGCAATGCTCCTATTATTCTTTTGTTGTTGTTGTTGTTCGGTGCCATTGAGTCAGTACTGACTCATAGTAACCCTATACACAATAGGACTAAACACTACCAAGTCCTAGGCCAACCTCACAATTGTTGCTATGCCTGAGCCAATTACTGCTGCCACTGTGCCAATTCATCTTGTTGTGGGCTTTCTCTTTTTCTCTGACTCTCTACTTTACCAAACATGATGTCCTTCTCTAGTTACTGGCCTATCCTGATAATACGTCTAAAGTATGAGGGATGAAATCTGGCCATACTGGCTTCCAAGGAGCACTCTGGTTATACATCTTCCAACATAGATCTCTTTGTTCTTTTAGCAGTCCATGGTACTTTCAACATTCACCTCAAACACCATAACTCAAATAACTCAATTCTCCTATGATCTTCCTTATTCACTGTACAACTTTCACATGCATATGAGGTTATTGAAAATACCATGGGTTAAGTCAGGCACACCTTAGTCCTCAAATTGATATCTTTGCTCTTCAACACTTTAAAGATGTCTTGTGCAACAGACTTGTGCAATGCAATAGGTCATTTGCTTTCTAAACTGTTGCTTTCATAAGTGTTGATGACTGATCCAAGAAAAATGAAGTCTTTGACAACTTAAATCTTTTCTCCATTTATCATGATGTTACTTATTAGTCAAGTGGTGAGGCTTTTGGGTTTCTTTACATTGAGGGGCAACCGATACCAGAGACCGTGGTCTTTGATCTTCATCAGTAAGTATTTTAAGTTCTCTTTGTTTTCAGTGAGCAAGGTTGTATCATCTGCATATCGCAGGTTGTTAATGATTCTTGCTCCAAGTCTGATGCCATGTTTTTCTTCAAATAATCCAGATTCTTGGATTATTTGCTCAGCATACAACCTGGTCACACACCTTTCCTAATTTCAAGCCATTCAATGTTCCCATGTTCTGTTTGAACAACTGTCTCTTGGTCTGTGTACAGGTTCCTCATGAGCACAATTAAGTTTTCCAGAGCAGTCATACTTAAAAATGTTGTCCACAGTTTGTCATGATCCTCACAATTGAAAGCCTTTGCGTAGTCAATTAAACACAGGTAAACATTTTTTTGGTATTATTCCTATTATTCTCAGGAGCTCTAAATGACAGAAGACCACCACCAAAGGTCATACAGGGGGTTGCACCTGGAGAAATTAACAGCAAGCTGAATATGTAAAAGATTGTTGATCTATAGCAAGTGGGGTGGGGGTAGCTACCTTTTGTGGACTTCCTGGGGACTTGAAAGTTTGCATAATTTTGTTAGGCCAAGGAAGTGGCCAATCTTGGACATTAAGCATCTGGAGATATCTGGCAATTGGGTTTGTGCATTGTAATCTGAAGTGTTCTGATTAGTAATGGTTGGGGTGTGGGATTAGCAAACTGCAGACAAAGGGAAACTGAGGGATTTTATCCATGCTTTCTAAATGGGGTTACTGATGGGACATATTGCAAAAGATGAGGTTAGGGCAGGGAATCAAATTATGTGGGACCTTTTCGGCTTTTGCAATGACGTTGGCTTCCATTTTGCATGTGAAGAGAACCCACTTGAGTATTTTAAGAAGAGGAATGAGATAATTTGACTCATATTTACACAAGATTGTTCTGGTGGGTGGGTTATGAATAGATGGAAAGGGGCAAGGGTAGAAGCATGGTGATGAGTTTAGGAGCCTGTAACACTTCATGGGAAGTAACAATGCAGGCTGTGATAAGTGGGTGGACTCTAGACATATTTAGAAAATGAAAATGTCAGGATGGTTGATAGATTAAATGGGTACCATGAGAGAAAGAAAGAAGTTCCAGATGTCTCCAGAGAGTTTTGTCTGGGCATCTGGAATATTAAAAATGCTGTTAACTTGAGCAATTTTGAGGCGACACAGATATTTTGGGGAAGATCTAAAGCTTAGTTTTCAACATGTTAAGTTTAAGGTGCCTATTAGATTTACAATTGGACAGAT
>NW_006408539.1:17787800-17793289 GCF_000296735.1 Chrysochloris asiatica
TGAGGTTGGCCCAGGATCGGACATTGATTCGTCCTGCTGTGCATGGGGTCGCTATGAGTTGGTTCCGACTCGATGGCACCTGACAACAACAACAACACAACTCCTCATAGTATTCTGTTATTTTTCTTTTGATTTCCCTTGGTTCCATTATGACATCACCTATGTAGTTTCTAATGAGAGTTACTTGCGTCTTCTCCCTCTTTTCTTTTGTTGGATTTGCCTGTGGTTTGTCAATTTTATTAATCTTTTCAAAGAAACTGCTTCTTGTCATGTTAAGTCTTTCTATAGTTTTTCTGTTTTCAATCTCATTTATTTCTGCTCTTTATTATTTTTTTATTTTGGTGACTGTAAGTTCCTTCTGTTGGTCAATGTCTAATTGTTGTAGATGCTGTGTTAATGTGTTACTTTTGGTTCTTTCTTCTTTTTGGATGGGAACATTTATTACAATAAATTATCCTCTCAGCACCACTTTCTCTGTGTCCCAAAGATTTTGGTATCTTGTGTTTTGATTCTCATTTGTTTCTCGGAACTTTCTGAATTCACGTTTAGTTTCTTCTATTATCCAGTCACTTTTCAGCAGGGTGTTATTCGGTTTCAATGTATTCAACTTTAATTTTTTTTGGTCTTCTTATTGTTGATTTCTAGTTTTATGGCACTGTGGTCTGAAAAGATGCTTTGTAGTATTTTGATGTTTGTAAATTTATGGAGGCTTGCATTGTGACCTAATACATGGTCAATTCTGGAGAATGTTTCATGTGCACAGGAAAAGAATGTATATTGTGCTGTTGTTGGGTTGAATACATCTGTACACATCTATGAGGTCAAGGTGGTTGATTGTGCTGTTCAGTTCCTCTGTAACTTTGTCGAGTTTCTTCCTGGTTCTTCTATTCCTTGTCGAAAGTAGTGCATTAAAATCTCCCACTGTAATTGTAGATTTATCTATTTCTTTCTTCAATTCTAGTAGGGTTTGCTTTATGTATCTTGGTGCTCTTTCATTGGGAGCATCTATGTTAATTATGGTTATGTCATCTTGCTCAATTGACCCATTTAATCATGAAATACTGTCCTTCTTTTCTTTTATGCTGGTTTTTGCCTTATAGTTTATTTTATCAGAGATTAGTATTGTCACTACTGCTTGATTTTTATTGCAGTTAACTTGGTAGATTTTTTTTCTATCCTTTAACTTTTAGTCTGTTTTTGTCTTTTTGTGTTAGGTGTGTCTCTTGCAGGCAGCATATTGAAGGGTCTTTTATTTTTATTTTTATTTTTTAATCCATTCTGCCACTCTATGGCTCTTCACTGGTGTATTTAATTCATTGATATTCAATGTAATTATTGATAGGTATCAATTAATTGCTGTCATTATGTTAATTTTTGTGGTGCGGTTCATTCCTTTGTTCTGCATGCCTTCTTGTGCTGAGTTCATGGGGTTTTTTTGTGTTAATTTTTGTCAGTTTCTTCTTAGTTTTAATGTTTCCTTGTTCTGCTTGGATCTTCATTTTCATGGTAAATTGTGAAGTATTAGTTTTCTTTGGAGTTACTCCATAGTCTATTAAGTTTTCCCTGCATTTAAGACAATCTGTTGTATCTTGCAATCTACCTGACCTCCTCACCACCTGGATCTCTGTTCTTATCATTTTCCCTTCTTTGACATTGTTTATATTTTGATCTTTGGTTGGCCTCACAGCTTCTCTGGATTCATTGCTGTAATTTTGTTCCATTCTGAACTCTGCTATCTGTCAACTGAGTTCCAGGTGGTGTTGCCACATCTGTCAATGTCTGGTTGTTGTCTGTTCTTGCTGGGTTTCATTCCAAAGAACTCCTTTTAGGATGTTTTGAAGTTCTGGATTGGCTTTGATAAAACCTCTTAGCTTCTGTTTATCCTGGAATATTTTGATTGTACCATCATATTTGTTTGACCTTTTTGCTGGATAGCCAAATCTGAGTTGGCAGTTTTTTTCTTTTGGGGTTTTATATATGTCTCCCCATTGCCTTCTTGCCTGCATGGTTTCTGCTGAGAAATCAGAGCTTAATCTGATTTGCTTGCCTTTGTAGGAAACACTTCTCTTTCCCTTGGTTGCTTTTAGGATTCTCTCCTTGTTTTTAGTTTTGGAGAGATTGATTATGTTATGTCTTGGTGATCTTCTTTTGGGGGTCTATCCTTCCTGGGGTTCATTCAGGTTCTTGAATGTTTATCTTATTATCCTCCAAGATGTTAGGGAAATCTTCTTCCAGTAGTTCCTCAACTATCTCCTCTATGGACTTCTGTGATTCTTCCTGTTCCAAGGTGCCAATAATTCTTAAGTTATTTCTCTTCATGTTATCCAGCATGAATCTTAGACTCTCTTCAGAGTTTTTTATACTTTTTTCTGCTTGCTCTTCTATCTTAGCAGTATTGAAAGACTTGTCTTCTAGTTCTCTGGCTTTGGCTTCCATCTCATCAATTCTATTCCTTTGCACTTTAAGTGTATTGACCATTTCTGGTATTTTATCATTAATTATCTGGACCTCTTTTTTGCAGGTTTTGAATTGTTTCCAATGCTATATCTATTGTTTGATTGCTCTTATAGCACTTTCCTTACTTCTTCCTTATTTTCTTCCACCCCTTTGTGAAGCATTTGAATTTGTTTCTGTATAATTCTTCTGAACTACCTCTCAGGCAGATCCAAAGCCTGCTCTTCTTCTACTAAGACGTCTGTGTCTGCCTCCAGCTCATTTATTGATTTTTTCTGGTTTTGGACATGTGCTGAGATCTTTTGTTGTTGTTTTTTCTTAGACATTTCCAGTAGTTTTGTGGTTTTTGATGCTTAAGTGCATGTATGTTTCTGTGTTGTTAAACTTACTGAGTATCTCCTGGTAGATGTAGTCTGGAGATAAGCTTCCCTTTTCATGTGTAATGCCTAGCGGCTGGTAATGGCTCTTGTCTAAATGGTAGGATATTATGTAGTTTGCTTGTAGCTTGGCTATATGAACACACTTGCTGTTTCTTCTTGGGTAAGGTAGGGGGAGAAAGCTCCCACCCCCAGGAAAAGAGTGAGAACTAAAGGACCAAAAATAGAACACTATAAAAGCAGAGACAAAAACTACAATTCAAAAACAAAAATAAAACTGTAGTTGACTGTCCAGTACCCTTTGCTGTGCAGGGATAAAGGGTCCCATTCAGGTCAACTTTAGGGCTGGGTCCCAGAGTCAGATGTCATAAGAAGCAGCCTGCGGTACTAATGGGGCTCTCTGTGCCATCGGAAAACTGTGGGTGCAACAGTGTACTCTTTTAGGGGTGTACTCCTGTCCACCTGAAGGTGTCTGGGCTGTGCAGTGAAGGTGTGACCAAGGAGAGGAGGAAAGAAAAGCAAAAAATTAAAATTCCATCACACCTCTTTTTCCAGACACAGCTCCACAGCTGTTTAGTGATGTGTCACTGTATTGGCTGTGGCCCCGCCCTCTGATCTCAGTTCAGGCCGAGGGGCCAGTAGGTAATCAATCATCCCGATCAGTTCAGAAATTGCCGTATTTTGCTTCCACAGTCAGGTTTCTCCACAGGTAGATGTAAGAAACTGACACCCAATGCCTTATACAAGATCCAAAATTCTGGTGCTGCTCCAAGAAAGCTCCTTCTCTGTTTCTTCTGCACCTCTGCCCAACAAGATATATTTTGGGGATTCTCAGCATATAAATGGTATTTACCATGAAACTAGATGAGATCACCTTAAGTGGGAATGCAGACAGGAAAAGGCAGAGACCCAAAACTGTGCCCAGAAGCTCTTCACAAGTAAGAGATCAGGGAAGATGGAATAAAAGATAGGTTTCAAGGAAGAAGGACTGATAAATTACATACTGTTTTTCTGCATCATTTCTATTCTCTTTTATCCTTAAAAATTGGAGTAGTTAAACATGCTTTTAGGACTGAATTAAGATCAGCACATGGAATATTTGAAAGTCAAGACTCCTTTCTCTAAACACTAGGGACCATTTCATATTTACAAAATTGTATTACTTTTAACTGAGCCATGAAACCTGGCCAGCTAAATGACTAAAATATTGGTCATTTTAGATACCTTAAGTGTTCCCGCCCCCCCCCTCTTTTAATGAAAGTTAGATTTCTATCATGTTTCTGTGAGGTCAGCTCTCTGGATTTCTATGCCCCCATTCACAGAACTCTGGAAATTATAGTTTGCTGAGCACCTGGGATGAAAAGTTGACAGGCTGGCAACTACTGAGAAGTTACAAGGAGCCCTGCAGGGGCTGAACACATATTTCCCTATGATAAAAAATGTCTTGGCTTCACACTTAGGTATGTTGTTGTTGTTGTTGTGTGCCATGGAGTCAGTTCTGACTCATAGCGACCCTGTACAGGGTTTCCGAGGCTGTCAATCTTAGGTATAGCCATCTCTAAAATCTTTATCCATAAGGATTGTAAAGAAATAATTTCAGTATTTTCATTCAGAATTGGGATTGATGTTGTTGTTAAATGCCATCGAGTCATTTCCCACTCACAGGGGCCCTATCTAAGGTTTCTGAGGAGCAGTTGGTGGGTTTAAACTGCTGACCTTACTGTCAAGTGCGTTATACTGCAGCACCATACCGGGACCCTAGAGCTAGGATATAAACCAGGAAAGGGTAAGTGAAACATATCTAATTTTGCTTAATATTGTATTGTGAAAATGTTCAAATAGATAGAAGTGTGAAATCAACATTGATCCAGTTAATTTTGCTGTCTAGCAATAAACTTTTACTGCACTTGTTTTATCACATTATCTATAAGTCTATCTGTTCATCAATACATCTTGTTTTTCAATAATTTCAAAAAAGTTGCTGATATCACAGCCTTAAATAATTTAACATGTGTATCACTAATTACAGTTCAATATTGGTTTATAGATTTTTCTTTTGATTTGTTGCTGTTAAGTGCCTTGAAATAGTTTCTGACCCATAGTGACCCTGTATAAAGCCTCCAAAGAGCAGCTTGGTGGGTTTGAACCACTGACTTTGTGGTTCAAACTGACCTCACGGTCTAGCACATTACATACAATGAAATGCACAAATCTTAAGTGTATATAGACTTGAGTTTTGAAGCTTGCCCTTTTCAAAACCTACAACATTACCATTACACCCCAATTATCTCACAAAGCTCCATTGGTCTTTTTTCCATTCGATCTCACCTCCAACTTCCCAAAGCAACCACTGTTCTGAGATTTTTTTCATCACAGATTAAGTTAGTCTGCTTTAGAACTTCATATAAATAGAGCTACACACTATGTTCTTATTTGTGTAATGCTTTGCTTTTAATTCAACAAACTGCTGTAGAATATCTTATTTAAAGAGAGAAGAAATTTCAGAAGTAGGCCAAAGAATTAATTTATTGAACTCTGACAATACAGTCAAATAATGCTTGGGACAGCATACGCAGACCCTGGGTTGGTCAGTGGCAGCCCCATTAAACCACCTCTGAATATAATCAGTTTAACCCAGATGCTCTCCTTCCTCCTGAA
>NW_006408539.1:17793517-17797358 GCF_000296735.1 Chrysochloris asiatica
ATTGTTAAGAAAAAAAACTATGAAAATATTTTAAAAGTTGTTCCTGTGAATCATTATGTCCTGTTTTGAATGATTAATCCCATTTCAGTTCTGTATCCTGTCTTAATCACATCCTCCCTTTGTGACATCCTCCCTTTGTGAATTACATACTTCCTTTGTAACAGATCCCTACCTAAAAAAGAGAATAAAAGGCTGAGGTAGAGTGAGTTCTGCATGCTATGCTGTGCAATGCTAGGCAATATGTTTGCAGATCTGTCTACCTGCCAGCTTGCATCATATCTGTGTGTCTGTATTTTTTGTATATATTCCATCTCTCTCTTTCTCTATCACTTTTGCCACCAGATCTCCCTTCTTTGTGACACCCACACATCCTTGTCGAGGCGGGACCCCAACATAGGACCTCGACAAAATAAGTGGTTAAAAAATGCAGCTTCACCCAGGGGAGTGGAATATTGTGGATTCTATTCTCTGTGGCTTTCCATTTGTGTGTGTTTTTGTAAGTAAAATTATCCTGGAAAAGACATATGCTTTCTACTGAGAGCAGAAGTGAGGAAGAAACTGAGATAGCACACTTAATGGTGCTGTGGTTAGACTGCTTGGCAGCTAACCAAAAGGTGATGTTGCTGTTGTTGTTACGTGCCATGGAGTCAGTAGTGACTCATAGCAACCCTATACACAACAGAATGAAAACCTGCCCAGTCTACACCCATCTCACAATCATTGCTACATTTGAGTCCATTGCTGTTTTTCTGTGCCAATCCATCTCATTCCTCTTTTCCTCTCATCCTCCACTTTACCAAAGATGTTAACCTTCTCCAGGGAGAAGGTCCCTCCTGACAATATGTCCAAAGTATGACAAAAGAAGTCTGGCCATGCTGACTTCTAAGGAGATTTCTGGATGTACTTCTTCCAATACAGATTTGGTGTTTCTTTTAGCAGTCCATTGTATTTTAATGTTCTCCTCCAACATCATAACTCAAATGCACCAAAGCTTCTATGGTCTTCCTTATTCACTGTCCAACTTCCATATGCATGTGAGGTATTGAAAATACCATGGCTTGGGTAAGGTGCACTTACTTAGTCCTCAGACAGTCATCTTTGACCTCCAACATATTAAAGAGTTTGTGTGCAGCAGATTTGTCTAATGCAATACATCCTTTGATTTCTTGACTTCTGCTTTCATGAAAGTTAGTGGTTGAGTGGTAGATATTTGGTGATAGTGATGGTTTTGTGCCATTGTAGTCAATTCTGATTCATAGTGATCCTGTACAGACTTTCTAAGTCTACAGATCTTTACAGGAGAAGAAAGCACCATCTTTTTCCCTTGGAGTGCAGTTCAAATCCATTAGATCCTCCACAGGAGAAAGATGTGGTGTTAGCCTAATTCAATAAAGGTGTACAACCTTGGTAAAACTGTTAGGGTCCTACCACCACTCATGTGTCAGATTGTCGTACTGTGGTGGCTTGTGAGTCTCTGTGATTCTGGAAACCACGCCATCTAAGAAGGAGTGATGAACTACTTCCAAATATTTAGTCACTGAAAACCTTATGAATAGCAGAGAAACACTGTCAGATATAGTGATGGAAAATGAGCCCCTCATCTTGGAAGGCACTCAAGATGCGACTGAGAAAGAGCTGCCTCCTGAAAGTACAGTTGACCATGATGATGCAAATGGAGTAATGCCTGAGGGAGTAAAGCCCATGGGATCTTCATTTGCTGATGGGGCACAACTCAAAATGAAGAGAGACAGCTGTAAACATCCATTAATAATTGGAACATGGAATGTACAGTGTGAATCTAGGAAAATTAGAAATTGTAAAAAATGAAATGGAATGTATAAACATCAATATCTTAGGCATTACTGAGCTGAAATGGACTGGTATTGGCCATTTTGAATCTGCAAACCACATGGTTTACTATACCAGGAATGACAAATTGAAGAGGAATGGTGTTGCATTCATCGTCAAAAAGAACATATCCAGATCAGTCATGAGATAGGATAATATTTATGTGCCAGTTAATACCATTATTATTCAAATTTATGCACCAAGCACAAAAGTCAGTGAGTATAAAATAGAAGAATTCTACCAACTTCTTCAATCTGAAATTGATCAAACATGCAATCAAGATGTATTGATCATTATTGGTGATTGGAATGCAAAGGTTGGGAGCAAAGAGGAAGGATCAGTAGTTGGAAACTATGGCTTGGTGATAGAAATGGTGCTGGAGATTGCATGATAGAATTCTACAAAATCAATGATTTGTTCATTTCAAATACCTTATTTAGACAGCATAAAAGACAACTATACACATGGACCTCACCAGATTGAATACATAGAAAGCAAATTGACTACATCTGAGGAAAGAGACGATGGAAACGTGCTATATTATCAGTCAAAACAAGGCCAGGGGCAGATTGTGGAATAGACCATCAATTGCTCATATGCAAATTCAAACTGAACCTGAAGAAAGTGAAAAAAAGTCCATCAGAGCCAAAATATAACCTTGAATATATCCTACCTGAATTTAGAGATCATCTGAAGAACAGAGTTGATAAATTAAACACTAAAGACTAGACACCAGAAGAGTTGTGGGATGACATCATGAACATCATACATGAAGAAAGCAAAAATTTCATTAAGAAGACAAGAAAGAGGAAAGGGTCAAAATGAATGTTAGAAGAGACACTGAAACTTGCTCTCCAGTGTAGAGATGCTAAAGCAAATGGAAGAAATGAGCAGGTACAAGACCAGAACAGAAAATTTCAATGGTAAGCTCGAGAAGAAAAGTCAAATATTACAACAAAATGTGCAAAGATCTGGAGTTGGGAAAACAAAAAGGAAGAACACTCTCAGTACTTCTCAAGATGGGAGAACTGAAGAAAAATTCAAGCCTCGACTTTCGTTATTGAAGGGTTCTCTGGGCAAATTATTGAATGATGCAGAGAGCAACAAAAGACAATGGAAGGAATACACAGAGTCACTGTACCAAAAAGAAATGGTTGATGTTCAACCATTTTAAGTGGTAGCATATGATCAAGAGCCAACGATAATGAGGGAAGAAGTCCTAGATGCAGTTGAAGGAATTGGCAAAGAACAAGGCTCTAGGAATTGATGGAATGAAAATTGAAATCTTTCAAGAAAGTGAGGTGGCACAGGAGGCACTCACTCATGTCTGCTAAGACATTTGGAGGACAACTATCTGGCCGACTGATTGGAAGAGATCCGTATTTGTGCCCATTCCAAAGAGAGGTAACCCAACGGAATGCAGAAGCCATCTGATAATCTCTTTGAGATCCCATGTGAGTAAAGTTTTACTAAAGGTAATACAGAAATGGCTGCAAGCATATATTGATAGAAAACTTCTAGAGGTTCAAACTGGATTCAGAAGAGGCCACAGAAAGAGAGATATCATTGCTGATATCTGATGGATCTTGACTGAAAGTAGAGAATATCAGAAAGATGTTTACCTGTGCTTTATTGACTACGCAAAGGCTTTTAATTGTGTGGATCATGACAAGCTATGGACAACATTGAGAAGTATGAGTATTCCGGAACACTTAATTGTGCTCATAAGGAATCTGTACATGGGCCAAGAACGAGTTGTTCAAACAGAACGTGGGAACACTGAATGGATTACAAATAAGAAAAGTTCGCGACAAGGTTGTATTCTTTCACCATGTTTATTTAACCTGTATGCTGAGAAGATAATCCAAGAAGCTAGGTTATATAAAGGAAAACATGGCATCAGGATTGGAGGCAGACTCATTAGCAACCTATGATATACAGATGATACAACCTTGCTTGCTGAAAGTGAAGAGGACTTAAAAAATTTACTGAT
>NW_006408539.1:17797458-17798720 GCF_000296735.1 Chrysochloris asiatica
AACCAAGATTCAAAAGACAGCCAAGCATCTTAACATTATTTCCCCACTTTTACCCATTCAAACCATGCCTCAATCCTTTGATCCCAGAGACCTGTTGTCCCAAGGTTGTGCTTACATTGCTATTTACATCTGACCTATTTAGCCCATGCAAACCTGCCTAACTGTTCTCCCATCTGCCTTCTTCTTCCTTCTAGTGTATTGCCACCTGCCCCAGCACTCAAACTATCCTGTGTCTATTCTCTACACTGTTCTCCACCTTCCCCTCCTTTCCCTCACCCCATGAGATTAACCCTGGTAACCAGCAAAGAAATTTGTTTATTTTTTTCCGCTTTTAGTGTGGGTACTTTTTCTTAATCTTTTACAATAATGGCCCTATGCAGTATTTCTTCTTTTGTAACTGACTGATTTTACTCACCATAATGTCTTCAAGGTTCATTCATGTTATGCGGTGGATTGCAGCTTCCTTGTTATTATTCTTCAAGGTAGCATAATATTTCATTGTGTGTATGTACCAAAGTTTGTTTATCCATTCTTCCATTGACAGGTACTTAAGCTGTCATCATCTTTTTGCTATTGTAAATAGTGCTGCTATGAACACTGATGTGCATGTATCTACTAGTGTTACTGCTTGTATTTCTTGTGAGTAAATACCAAGTAGAGGAGTTGCTAGATCATAAGGTATCTCTATTTCCAATCTTCTGAGGAATTGCCATATTGTTTTCCAGAGTGGTTTGCACCATTTTGCAATCCCACCAACAGAGTCCCAGTCTCTCCACATCCTCCCCAACATTTATTGTCCTCAACTTTTTTGATCTTTGCTAGTGTGAGTGATTGTTAGTGTGAGATGATATCTCATTGTTGTTTTGATTTGCATCTCTCTAATGGTTAGTGTTTGTGAAAATGTCTTCATTTGTTTGTTGGCTGTCCAGATCTCCTCCTTGGTGAAGTGTCTGTTCATGTCCTGTGCCCATTTTAAAATTGGGTTATCTGTCTTTTTCTTGTAGAGGTGTTATAGTTTCCTATATATTTTAGAAATTAATCATTTGTCTGATGTGTTGTTGCAAAAGATTTTTTCCCATTCTGTGGATTCCCTTTTTACTCTTTTGGTGAAGTCTTTTGATGCACATAAGTTTTTAATTTTTAGTGTGTCTCACTCATCTATTTTTGTCTACTTTTATTTGTATACTTTTCAAAATGTTTGGTAGTCTGTGTATTCCCTGTATTAGAGCCCTCACATTTGTCCCTATTTATTCATTGATGAC
>NW_006408539.1:17798932-17804112 GCF_000296735.1 Chrysochloris asiatica
AACAAAAATCCTCACCACTGGATCAATAAACAACATTCTTATCAACGGAAAAAAGATTGAAGTTGTCAAGGACTTCATTCTTCTTGGATCAACTATCAACACTCACGGAAGCAATAGTCAAGATATCAAATGACGTATTGCACTATGCAAATGTGCTGCACAGGACCTTTTTAAAGTGTTGAAGAGCAAAGATGTCAGCTTGAGGACTTAGGGCACCTGACCCGAGCCATAGTATTTCCAATAACCTCTTATGCATTTGAAAGCTGGACAGTGACTAAGGAAGACCATAGAAGAATTGATACTTTTGAGTTATGGTGTTGGAGGAGAATATTGAAAGTGCCATGGGCTGCCAAAGGAACCAACAGATCCATTTTGGAAGAAGTGCAGCCAGAGTGCTTCTTGGAGGCAGGATGTCCAAACTTCATCTCTTATACTTCAGACATATTATCAGGAAGGACCAGTCTCTGGAGAGGGACATCAGGTTTGGTGAGGGTCAGAGAAAAAGAGCAAGACCCCCAGCGAGATGGATTGGCAAAGTGACAGCATCAATGGGTTCACGTATGGCAACACTTGTGAGGTTGGCCGAGGACCGGGCAGTGTTTTGTTCTGTTGCGTATAAGGTCACTATGAGTAAGTACCGACTCCATGGCACCTGACAACAACAGCTCTTCCCTACAGGGTTGTTATGAGTCAGGATTGAGTCATTGGCAATGGATGTTTATTGTTAAAGTGCAGAGATTTAACATATGTTATTTCACATTAACCTCACACTCCCTGGCAGTCATAATTATCCTCCTTAAACAAAATGAGCCATGCTTTCCCCACACTTTGCTCTTTCCCAGGGTTTTCTCCCATTCTGGTGCTCAGGGTTCCCATGTGGGTGTGTTATTAAGTGCCGTCGAGTTTATTTGACCCATAGCGACCCTGTATAGGGTTTCCAAGGAGCAGCTGGTGAGCTTGAACCACTGACCTTGCAGTTCAAACGACTTTACAGTCTGACGCATTAGCCCACAGCACCCCACCAGAACTCCCATGTGGGTATACGCTCCCCAAAACACACTGGAATTCCTAGCTCACCTGTCATGATGTCCTCCCTCTATTGCTTTTCCAATTACCCCTTTCCTTGAGTTTTGCTCTAAACTAGGGTCTGCCCCTTAAGTGGTGTAAACAGTTAACGTGTCCAGCCGCTAACCAAAAGATTGACGATTCCAACCCATGTAGAGCTCTCAGAAGTAATGTCTGGTGATCCACTTCAGAGAAATCAGATCTGGACATCTTCTGAGCATATGGACACTTCATGAGTCCTGAGACGACAACTAATTAGCCCATTAGTTCATGTTTCCCCTGCTAGCTAGATAGAGAGGAGTCCTGATGTGGCACTGTGGGTTAATGCATGGGACGGTAAAGTCAGATTGAACTGCAAGGCCGATGGTTCAATCTCACCAACCGCTCCTTGGAAACCCTATAGGGTCGCACTGACTCGACGGCACTTAACAATGACAACATGCTAGATAATATATTTACTTTGTAGCAAGGTTTCTGAAGATAGAATATCTTTGTCAGCAGGAGAAACTCAATAGAGGAAATTTAAAGTGCTCTATTGTTGCTGTTATTGTTGGTAAGTACCGTGGAGTCCCTTCCGACTCATAGTGACCCTGCACAGGGTTTCTGAGGCTGTAAATCTTTATGGGAGCAGAACACCTCATCTTTCTCCCACGGACCCGCTGGCAGTTTCAAATTGCTGACCTTAAGGTTGGCAACCTGACTCCTAACCACTATGCTACCAGAGCTCCTTATAGATGGATGAAAATGTATCTGAAAAAGTACACAGTCCCATACTTATAATGCATATTAACTAACCTAATAAACCTTTCTGTATTGTTGCAATCAAGGTTTTATCATCTTCTTATCACAGGTTGTGAATGGATCTTCCTCCAATTCTGATGCCACATTCTTCTTCATATAATTCAGTCTCTCAAATTATTTTCTCAGCATACAGATTGAATAATACAGGGGAACGAATACAACCATGGCACACACCTCTCCTGATTTTAAATCATTCACTGTCCCCTGTCCTATTTGAACAACCTTGATTTCTGAAAGCAGAAAGGAGTTAAACTACTGTTGAAGACCAAAGAACTCATCCTAAGTATGGTTTGTACCTCAACATAAAGAAAACAAGACAACCCCCCACCTGCAAAATCCTCACTACTGGGTCAATAAATAATACCACGATAAATGGAGAAAAGATTGAAATTGTCAGAGACTTCATTTTGTTGTATCCACTATCAACACTCATGGAAATAGCAGTCAAGAAATCAAATGACATCCTGCATTAGGCAAATCTGCTACAAAAGAACTCTTTACAGTGTTCAAGAGCAAAAATATTAGTTTGAGGACTAAGGTGCATCTCACCCAAGCCATAGTATTTTTGATAACCTCGTACATATGTGAAAGCTGTACAATGAATAAGGAAAAACCTGGACGAGTTGATGCATTTGAGTTATGGTGTTAGAGGAGATTATTTAAAGAGCCATGGACTGCTAGAAGAGCAATCTGTGTTGGAAGAAGTACAGCCAGAGTGCTCCTTAGAAGCCAGGTGGTGAGGCTTTGTTTCTCATCCTTTGCACATATTATCAAGAAGGACCATTTCCTGGAGAAGGACATTGTGCTTGGTAAAGTCTAGGGTCAGGAAAGAAGAGGAAGACCACCAGGACATGGACTAACACTGTGGTACCAGCAATGGCCTCAAGTTTACCAATGATTGTGAGGATGATACAGGACTAGACAGTGTTTGATTCTTTTGTGTGTGATGTTTGCTAAGAATCCAAACCAACTAAATGGCACATAACAACAGCACTAAATCGTGGTCTCCTTTTTTGCAAATTACTTTTCTGAATTCTGCCTTCTCCAACTGCAGACGTACCCTTGATCATATCAATAAATCCATGTCTTGTAAATCTTGATTTTGAGAACCCCATGCCCTGACCACTTTCAGTCCGTTCGGCTCTTTCTAATTCCCTCATTCCACAAGACCTTCAATTTATTGTTACTAAAACTTTTGTTTTTCTTTAGTCCTTTGTCTCATGCATGATCTGCACATTTTTATTTTAAGGTTCGTGGTCCATACTTGAATATATCCACTCACCCTGTTTGTTATACTCATCTGGAACTATCCCAGCCCTGGTTAAAGCATGCAGCTTCATGCTACACTATTTTCAGAACCTAGAAACTTTTCTGGAAAACATTTTTATGAATAAAGAGTGGTAGATGATTTCATCGGTGAAAATGCACAGTTATATAAGATTCGTCTTGAATCTTGAATTTCCTCTGGATGTCTAAAATTATTTAAGATAGACTATGAGACATCAGGTAATGGCAAGCAGCTAGTATTATCTTAGTCTGATGATTCCTGTGCTCCTTCCAACTGCAGATTTACTCAGCAGCATGTTCTGTCATTGGCTCCGAGGTGGAGCACATTGGAGGCTTCTAGAGGCCTCTCTTGGCAGTGACTCTACAGCCCAGCATGTGGGTGACTCCTCTCCGCAGTTCATCTCACTTCTATTAGCGTTAGCTTCCTGAAATAACTTAGGCTGATAACGGTGACAGTTCCAAGAAATCGTAGAAACAACGTATGGTGTGCCTGGTGTCCATCCAAGATTGCTTCCCTCCTCACTAAGCTTCTTTCAGTATCTCGCCTTTCAAAGGTCAAGAGTATTCTGTATTTCTCAGAAATTTCAGAAGCTGCCTTCATGCCTTCCCAAGTGCTTGGCACTCTGCAGGGTTGACACCAAGAACAACCAGAAGGGAGGCTGTTAGTAGGGCCTTAAGCCACTGGACCAGACATCTGTTTGTTACCTCCATGCAAAGCTGTATTAATTGGAATTAAGTGACTCACATCTAACCTTTCACAGAACTAGAAAGGAAGCAGGGAAACCAGAGTTTTTCACAAGTTAGGACACATTGTTGCTTCTCTGCCAGTCAAACTATGGGCAGCATTGTTGTTGTTGTTAAGTGCCATTGACTTCAGCTCATAGCCACCCTATATAGAGTTTCCAAGGAGCAGTGGTGAGTTTTAACCTCAGACCTTGCAGTTAGCAGTCCAGTGCTTACCCTACAGTCTCACACTAGGGCTCCATGAGCACTTAAGGATTTGGTTTAGAAGCTTAGCTTCCACCCAAGATCAATGTGAAATGATCACATATTCATTAGAGATATGAATACTTCCAAACATTATGAATGAAAGAAAAATAAAGTGCAGTAACCTTATAGTAGTACTGACTCTCAGCTCAGGTGGGACTGAGTGTGAAGCCTCCACAATGTCTTCTTTAATCTAGACTTTGTGCTGAAGGGGCATTTTGGTAGAACCCAAAGTTCTCTTCCATTGTCATGGAAGGATTAATTCTAATTGTCCAACTAGTACCTAGAGTACTAGTTACAGACATGTGTTTCAACAGTGTTTTCAGAGAAAAGGGCTACTGAACTGTAGCAAAGCAAGAAAACAGTGTAAGCAATTCAGAGCTTGTAAGTTTTATGCAAGATTTGGAAATCCATCTACCCTTCCTATGGCTAGGGTGTCTATGTTGTTGTTGTTAAATGCCATCAAGTTGGTTTTGACTCATAGTAAGCCTGTATAGGGTTTCCTAGGTGTGGCTGGTAAGTCTACACTGTCAGCCTTGTGGTTCAAACCAACCTTGAGGTCCAGTTCTTATCCTATGGCACCACAGTGAAAATGCAGGCTGGTGGTGAATCCACAGGGATCTGGGAAAAAACAAAATAATGAGGGCTCAGGGAGGTTTCTGTTTTCTTCAGCACTCACTGCTTCAGACTTAATGAAGACCATCCCAGGAGCAGTGATGATTTTCAGTGAGGGAGTTGGGTTGTTCTGTTGTGTTTGTTGATGTTTAAGAGTTGTTGTCTCTGCTATCAAGTTGATACCAACTCACAGTGACGCTGGGAGTTACAGACTATAACTGCTCTGTTGGCTGTAATTTTTACGGAAGCAGAGCTCTAGAACTTTTCTTCTACAGTATTGTTGGTGTGCTTCAAATCATCAATCTGAGGGTTCCAGTAAAGCACAAATCATCTGTATCACCCAGGGACCTTGTAAGAAATAGGCATGCAACAGAAGGGGACTTCAAAGAGCTCATAGAAAAATTCCATTATATTTTAATTCCATT
>NW_006408539.1:17804947-17810962 GCF_000296735.1 Chrysochloris asiatica
TATATACACAGTCACTATGGGTCAGAATCAACTCGATGGCACTTAATAACAACAACACACATATCTATTCCACAGCTAGGAGACTGATAGTGTTAAAAGTAATAATTTCATCTCTGTATTATCTTCCAAACACTTGTACATTACTCCATTCACTATAACCCTTGTAACAACCTTCTGAGGTAGGAATTGTAATGATGTTCATTTCAGGGTTGGAGATCGAGTTGTAGAGGTCAAGTGATCTGCTCAAGGCAGCAGGCACATCTGGTAATTGGTTGAGCCAGGATCCAAAGTCTCATATTATGACCTTACATGTATGCATCTTCCTTGGTCATGGCACCTGCTCTTTTATTATCTAAGATTGTCTTCAGGTCAGACAGAAACCTTGAGTATGAGCAGTCTGTTACATTTTTTACTTGGTCCTTTTATTCTATGAAATCTGTCAGGTGTTTGGCACTCATAGTGTCTCATATTTCTTTCCTTACTTTTAAAAGTAAAGATGTTGTAAATGCATTTAGAATGGCGGTGTACATTTTGAGGCTGAATAGTTTCTTCCTGGAATAGCATTTTCCTTTAACTGGGGAAGATCCCTTAGTCCATAAGTGTGAAGTTCTGAAGCTCTAATGCTCAGAACACTGTAGTGTGTGTGTGTGTGTGTGTGTGTGTGTGTCAGTGTTTAAAGGTGATGCACGGCTCACAGAACTTTGCATATAAATTCCCATCTACTTACTCTTTGACTCAGATCTGAGATGAAATGTTGGTTTCACTGCTAAAAGGTCAGGTTATGTAGAAGGTGTGTGTGTGACACAGTGAAGATCCATATTTAAAAACAATGATGGCTGTTTTAAGCACAGAAACCAGTATAAATACAGCAAGAGTTTTTAATTCACACATACATTTTAGAGGTACAGGCTTTAAGACCATATCTTAAGGGTATGAGTTGTTAATACAGAATAAATAATCATTGTATTCATTAGTGAAGAAAATTACATAAACTTGAATTAATATCAGCTTTCAGAACAGCAAGTAAATTGAAATATTATATTATGTGTATTGATTTAGATTTGTCTCTTAACTCCTATGCACATTTAGACATGTTAGTGTTTACTGATAAATCAGTTGACATACATTAGCTTAAATCAAGCAAATTGCTCACATATTCATGTAATTTTAAAGTTATCACTAATCCTCTGTTATTAGGATAATGATGTAAAGAATAGGCATGTTGTTGTTGTTAAGTGCAATCGAGTCAGTTTTGACTCCTAATGACCCTGTAGAGGGTTTCCAAGGAGCAGCTGATGAGCTTGAACCACTGACCTTGCAGCTCAAATGAATTTGTAGTCTGGCACATTAACCCACAGCACCACAATAGGAGGACAAAAAAATTAGTTGAAGAGAAAAAGAATAATATAAAGAATAAACCCAGACAATTATTTAATAATTTTTTTTCAAAAGCATGTATGTTTGATGTTCATTATATCTAATATCCCTAAACAATAACATAATAAATTATTTAATTATATTGCGTTTATAGTCATGCTTCCAGCTAAAATAGTTCATTCCTACTGCCATTCAGTCAGTTCCAAGGCATAGCAACTCTACAGGGCACAGTGAGCAACTCCGTAAGATTTCTAAATCTGTTAATGTTTGTAAGAGCAGACAGCCTCACCTTTCTCCTGAAGAGCAGTTGGTGGATTTGAACTGCTGGCTTTGTAGTTAACAGTTCAACTCTTAGCCCACAGGGCCATCAGGGCTCCTAAAATAGCTCATTGGTAGTGGTGGTGGTTATGTGTCATGGAGTTGGTTCTGACTCATAGTGACCCTGTACAGGGTTTCCGAGGCTGTAAATCTTTACGGGAACAGAAAGCCTCATCTTTCTTCCACAGAACTGCTGATAGTTTCAGACTGCTGACCTTGAGGTTAGCAATCTGATTCATCCTACTACACTACCACAGATCATTAAAATAGCTCATTAGGCTGAGTAAATTTAGTCTCAATTTGCTACTACTAGAATGTCCTCTCAATATGGTACACATGGATCCCATTAGGACAACATTCTGGTTTCCACAGACCCAGTGCACTGTGAAACAACATGAAGAAAACAACTCGAGAATTTGGGATCTCTTGGAAAGTGATATTCTTGAAGAAAAGGCAGATATTAAAAAGGGATGAAATAAACGACTTAATAAAGATTGAGGTTTTAGCATCGGTAGCTTTTGGATACTTTATTACTGTTTGCCAGAACACTTGACTATGCCTCAAGACAAGTATTAATTGCATGATGTTTTACATAAGTGTTGGGATTTTAGGATTATCCTAAAGACAAATGATGCATTATAAGAAACAGTTTCAGAAATATTTAGCTTATTTAACAACCCTCTAAAAAAACAGCTCAGACAACTAATTGGGAACTGAGTTTTAAAATGACTTTATATTACTTTTGCATTGTTAAAGATTCCTGGTATTTTTACTGAAATATGCATGTGTTTTTTTCTTCCTTCTCTTTGAAATGTTTAGCAATAACAGGGTTAGCAAACATCTTATAGTTTACCATCTATAAGAGCTATAAACCTGTATTGTTAGGGGTCATTGAGTTGGTTCTGACTTACAGGGGTCCTATGCAGGTAGTGGTTACGTGGTTACGAATTGGGCTGCTAACCTCAGGGTCAGCAGTTCAAAACTACCAGATGTTTCTCAGGAGAAAGATGAGGCTTTCTGCTCCCATAAAGATTTACAGCCTCAGAACCCCTGTCTGTACAGGGTCTCCATGGGTTGGAACTGACTCCATGGCACATAACAACAACAACAACAACAACAACAACATGCACAATAGAACAAATCTCTGCCTGGTCTTTCGCCATCCTCTCAATTGTTCATATGCTTGAGTCCCCGTGTCATCGTCTGAGTGTCTTCCAACCTGAGAGGCTCACCTGCCGGCACTATATCAGACAATATTCATCAGGGTTTTAGAGGCCGATGTTTTCAGAAGTGGATTACCAGATTCTCCATCCTAGTGTGTCTAAGTCTGGAAGGTCTGCTGAAGTCTCTTCCCCAAGGGTGACTGTTTTCAGGAGCTCAGTTCCATGAAGATTTGATTTGGATTCAGAAATGGAAAAAACAACACGGAGCATCACAAAGGGGATTCATACCACTTTATTGTCTCTGATGGCGGCCGGTTGGACAGATGTCTCATGAGCTCCATCACCAAGAGAATCCACACTGGCCCACTGTCCTGTCCAGCAGATATAGGTAGCAGAAGAAAGAAGGTACACTGCCAATGATTACTCAACTCACTTACATAACTGGGTTAAATGATGCAGGTGGTCCCCAAGGCAGATGGTGTAAAGCTGTACACAAGCCCACTTACAAGGTCCTTGGCAAACTGTTAGCTTGTTAAGAGGCTATTAGGAGGTTAGTACAAAGCTATGAACAGGTGGAAGTTCCTGGTGTCTCAGGCAGCGCTCCGAGAGCTACGCACGTCCATGATAGTGACCTTCCTAGTATTTGAAAGAGCTGTGGTATAGCTCCCATCATCACAGCTTGACACAAGCACCACACTACAACATACTTTCAGACAACTGGTTGGAGCCTCTAGTTCCTGAAAAAAGTAACAATGCGAAAGTCAGCATAAAAGAAGATTAACCTTAAAAATACCTACAAACACTAATGTTATAGAAGACTTCTTGTTTTTTTTTATAAGTGTATGTACACAATTAATTAAAGAGCTTATTTCGATATTTTCCATCCAAACAAAGCAAATTGCAATAAAAGCAGTGGCTGTCTTATACAAAACAGATTAACATGTGAAGATTGTATTATAAATTAGATATGATAATATTTTAATCAACCTAAAAATTCATTTCATTTTTCCTTGAAAGAAGGCTGATCTCTTAATGAAAAATTGCATCCATGAATATCACCAGAATTTTCAAAGAATTGCACGGGTTCTTTTACTCCTTAAAAAAATAAATTCAAGAATAAATAATTGAATAAAAATAAATGATCTCTTCCTAATACAGTGCTATAAAGATGATTACACTAAATATATGTATATATATTAAAGAAAAATACAAAAAGAAACAAAAATCCTAAATGTCAGTGAGTTGGAATCCACTCAATGGCACCTAACAACAACATTTTCTTAAACAAGAAAATAATGAGACATTTATTTTTGGTCCCTAAAAGTAACTGTGGAGTCCTGGTGTAGCACTGTTGATTCATGTGCAGGACTGCAAAGTTGTTTGAACCGTAAGGTCGCCGGTTCAAGCTTACCAGCTACTTCTTGGAAACCCTATACAGGGTCACTATGGGTCAGAACCAACTCGATGGCACTTAACAACAACAATAAAAGGAACTGTGGATCTTTCATCAATGTGCCTGCTGGGTCCAGCATATAAACTGTTCTGGAACCGAGTAACTCTTAAAGCTGCAGGCAGGAATTTGCCTTAATTTGCCATAAATTGCTTCTCTGCAGAACATACAGCATGCCTGAAATGTACTCAATAGCCAGTAACCTTAAGGAGCTCTGGTAGCGTAGTGGTTACGAATCAGGCTGCGAACATTAAGGCCAGCAGTTCGAAACTATCAGCCGTTCTGCGGGAGAAAGATGAGGCTTTCTGCTCCCGTAAAGATTTACAGCCTCGAAAACCCTGTACAGGGTCACTATGGGTCGGAACCGACTCTAAGGCACTTAACAACAACATACATTATCTAGTTGACTGACTCACCCACTAGATATGTTGCTGTTTGTATTAAGTGCCAAGTCAGTGCAGACTCATAGTGACCCGGTACAGGGTTCCCGAGGAACAGCTGGTAAGTTTGAACTGTTGAACTTAAGGTTCAAACTGATCTTGCAGTTCAGTGCTTATCCCACAGTGCCAATTAAAACTAAAGACTATGTCTCTTTGTTTGTTCCTTCATTGCCTTAGCGCTAAGCATAGTGATGTTGTTGTTGTTAAGTGCCGTCGAGTCGGGTCCGACCCATAGCGACCCTGTACAGGGTTTCCGAGGGTGTAAATCCTTACGGGAGTAGAAAGCCTCATCTTTCTCCCGCGGAGCGGCTGGTAGTTTCGAACCGCCGACCTTAAGGTTCGCAGCCCGATTCGTAACCACTACGCTACCAGAGCTCCTTAAGCATAGTGCTAGGTGTAAAGAAAATGCTAACCAAAGGTTCTGAAATTCATTCTAAATGAATTGCTCTCTTTTTCTCCCTCCTTCCTTCTTCCTATCTTCCTTGGTTCTGTTTACAAAACTCTGCCATGTCTAATGTGGTCACACCACAATATAGTTGGTAAGGCATAGAATCTCTTACTTAAGCTGATAGTTATTCATGAGAAGTACAAATTAATGCTTCTTCCTGTTTATAGACAATAGCTCAAGTTGATTTTTGTATAGCATAGACTTTCTGAAGTTGTTATTGAAGCCCTGTCTTTTAATGTTGCCCTTGGGGTCTTTACTGGGATTTCTTATTCATTAGATGCTAATTCCTTTACGGGAAAGCACTCTGTGTGATCCTTGCTTAAACTGAAGCTGGCCTACTAATTTATGGTATTCAGGAACAAGAGGAATAACAAAGAAAAAGACTCTGCATTAAACAATGTGATAGAGACAATAAATACTGTTTCAGAAAGAATAAGCCATGCCCTCATTAGCTCCAATAGGGGATACTTACATAAATGATCAAACTTGGACGTGATGGGCTGTTACTAAACAATCAGCATAATTTTCATTTAAAAAGAACTTTTAGTTGAATGTCTTTTGAAACCTATTGTTGTTGTTGTTGTTAGGTGCCATTGGTGTCGACCCATAGCGACCTTATTCACAGCAGAACGAAACACTGCCCGATCCTGAGCCAACCTCACTACTGTTGCCACGCTTGAGTCCATCGATGCTGCCACTTGGCCAATCCATCTTGTTGGAGGCCTTCCTCTTTTAAACCTATGTTGTTGTTGTAATGTACCGTGGAGTTGGTTCCGAATAGTGACCCTGCACAGGGTTTCCAAGGCTGTTAATCTTTAC
>NW_006408539.1:17811115-17848517 GCF_000296735.1 Chrysochloris asiatica
AAACATATACAAGCATAACATAGACTACTCCAAATCTTACTCAGAGACTAGATAGCTCATGAATGCACGTGCTTGCTTTCCTCAGTCTATATGGGTGATACCTAAAATAGGGACACACTGTGCTGTGGGATAATGCACTGGAATGCAAGGTCGGCTTGAACCACAAAGTCGGCAGTTCAAGTTCACCAGCTGCTCTTCAGAAATTCTATACAGGATTGCTATGAGTCGGAACCAACTGGATGGCACTTAACAACAACAACAACAACAACAACAAAGTCAAAAGTAATTGCTGCTAGGGTCCTAGTTTGGACTCCTGGTATGATGCTGGAGGATCAGCACTGAACAGTGAACCACAAGGTTCACAGTTCGAACCTATCAGCTGCTCCTCAGAACAAACTCAATGGCACATAACAACAACAAGGGTCTCAGTTTATATATTCATGAGTTAATTTATCATTCCAAACAAAACATGTTTTATGTTTCAACAGGTCTGCCATCATTGTATGACTATAGAGAAGTTCTCTCACTAATATACTTAGTTTCATTAGGGTACTACCACCAACAATGGTATCTGCTGGGTCACTTAAACTCAAGGTAGAGAGGACAGCTCAATAGGTTATGGTTTGTTTGTTTTTTTGGCATTACCAAGGGGTGATCTGGATAGATTATCTAAAAGGACACAGGATGACCACAGGGGCGTACTATGAACTTTTAATAAATTGGAAACTGCATTGGTGTGAAAAAGTTCATGGAATTTGCACACAGAAATTATATTGCATCCCAATAATGTACTTAGTCCTTCTTTCAAGGTAGCAAAGACTGTCGTACAGGAATTTCCTTGAGGAACCTTACCACCACCACCCTACGGTCTTGAGCTTGCCCCATCAAATTTCTTTTTGTTCCCAAAGTTCAAAGAACATTTCAAAGGAATACAACTATGGCAAAACTACTGCTCTGAGGTGATGTCAACATACGAGTCATGTTGCAGCACTCTAGGATAGGCATTGGACTGCTAATTTCAAGGTTCCTGGTTAAAACCCACCAGCCACTCCACGGAAACCACATACAGGGTGGCTATGAGTCAGAACCAACTAGATAGCACTTAACAACAACAAATCAAAGAGCTCAGCATTTTCAGAAAAAGGCCAGAGCGATGCCCACACTGCCTTCAGAAGAGTAGACACTCAGATGGCAGTATTTTGTAGAGAAATGATAGCTTTCCAGTTTGATAGTTTTGTTAAACAAAGGCTACTATAATTTTGTAAAGTAGCAATATTTTTTCACTTCCCCATGTGTTGTCAGAACAGAGGGTCAAAGAGATGGAGTGTCTACATGCTGTTGCTTTGATTATTGTGTGCTGTGTTGTCAGTTCTGACACATACTGAGCCTGTCTAGGGTTTCTGAGACCGCAAATCTCTACAGACACACAAAGCCACATCTTTCTTCCAAAGAGCAGCTGGTGGATTCAGTTAGCTGCCCAACACATAACCTACTATGTCTCTAGCATACTCAGTGTTTTATGACATTTCACATTTTGTATACGTTTTTGGATATTAAATGTGCTCCAATTGGAGTTTAAGCACTGGACTGTTAATCACAAGGTCAGCAGTTCAAACATACCAGCTGCTCTGCATAGGATAACCTATACAGGGTTGCTATGGGTCAAAACCTACTCAACGACACTTAACAATAAGAACAACACATCTATATTGAAAGAAGTACAGCCAATTGTTGTTGTTAAGTACCGTGGAGTTGGTTCCGACTCATAGAAACCCTGCACAGAGTTTCCGAGGCTGTAAATCTTTATGGGAGCAGAAAGTCTCATCTGTCTCCTGCAGAACAGCTGGTAGTTTCGAACTGCGGACCTTAAGATTAGCAGCCCGATTCGTAACCATTTTGCTACCAGAGCTCCTTATGGCCAGACTTTGTCTATCATACTTTGGACATATTATCAAGTGGGACCAGTCCCTGGAGAAGGACATATTTAGCAAAGTGGAGGGTTTGCGAAAAAGTGAAAGACCCAACAAGATGGACTGGCACATTGGCAGCAACATTGGGCTAAAGGGTAGCAATGCTTGTGCGGATGGTGCAGGACTGGGCAGCGTTTCCTTCTGTTGTGCTGAGGGTCACTAAAAGCCGAACCGACTCAATAGCACCTAACAACACTAGCCAACAGTTTCAATTTCACTGAAAATTTAGATGTTTCCAAATTTCAATCTTACAAAGAGTGGAAAATATAATAACGGTTTAAATCAATTTGAGTCTAAAGAAAACAAGAAGGACAGCCAATACTATGTAAAGGGACCAAAATAACATCTGGGTCAATTGAATAGTATATTTAAAACCAAATCTCTAAATATTAAAAACCAGTGTTTAGATTTTTCTACTGATTTTTTTTTTTTTTTTAATATTGTTTCAATTTTTTTATTTGCTTTACAATTAAGGATCCCTGATAGGTACTTGGTTGCAGGTTGGGCTGCTAACCACAAGGTCAGCAGTTTGAATCTACCAGCAGCCTCATGGGAGGAAGATGTGACTTTCAGCTCCTGTAAATATTTGTTGTTGTTATTGTTGTTGATACGTGCCATTGAGCTCTAGAGGGTTCCAACCCATAGCAACCCTGTATAGGGTTTCTGAGGGTGGGGCTGGTGGGTTTGAACCACCAATCTTGCTGTGCAAAATGACCTTATGGTCCAGCATTTTATCCTGCAGTGCCACACTAGGACTCCTGTAAAGATTTACCTTCGGAAACCCTGTACAGCATCGCTATGAGTTGGAACTGACTTGGCAGCATATTGCCACCACCGACACCACTTTACAATTTGGGATCTTGGTGTGGTCTTGTAGTATAAGTCTAACTGTAATGCTAACCGAGAAGTCAATGGTTCAAATCCTCCAGTCCTTCCTCAGAAACCCTATGCCCTATACAAGGTCTCTATGACTTGGAACTGACTTGAAGGCGCTTAACAACAACAACAACACAGCAACATTTTAATATTTAAGATATTAAATGTATCTTGTCCACAGCTATTCCACCCTGAATGCACCTGATTTCATCTGATCTTGGAAGTTAAGCAGGGGCGAGCCTGGTTAGTACTTGGATGGGAGACCACCTTGGAATACCAGGTGCTACAGCTTTAAAAAGTTCCGGTATGGCTCTGTAGGATCAGCACCGGACTGCAAACCATCAGTTACTCCTCGGAAACCCTATACAAGGTCTCTATGATTTGGAACCTACTCCACAGCATTGAAAAACAATATCAAACTCATCTTATGATAGATGTACACTTACACTAGTTACAGAAACCATGAACAGATGTATTTATTTTAAATTCATCATGCTTTTCATCAAATTCTTTGTGTTTCTCCTTTTGTATTCAATCCTTCAAGTTCTTTTCTTTACGTCACTTTATTTTGTTATCTCGCTTCTTATCTATGACTACCTGTGAGTTTTACTGTGACACTGAAGGATAAACACTGGAATGTTAACTAAGAGGTCGGTGGTTCAAACCCACCGGCCTCTCCTTCATGGTATTAACAAAAACAACCACATTCTGTAGACTATTACTAATAATGACCATTGGGTATCATACTTACCTAGGCGTCCTGGTGTGGTGCTGTAGGATATGGACTGGTCTGTTAACCACAGGGTTGACAGTTCAAACCCACCAGTTGCTCCTTGGAAACCCTATACGAGATAGCTATGAATCAGAACTGACTCCACGGCCCTCAGCAACAACAATAGCATATAATTACCACTTGCCACTTGTCTGTCACTTTGCTCTCTTGTGGTTTTGAAACTTTTACTGATGAAAACCAAAATCTACCATATTCAGTAAGGATTACACCTCAACATTCTTCTTTTTTAAACTTCTTTTGAAAATTTACAGAGCAGGTTTTCAGTTTTACATTAAACAATTTAGTCACATTTTGTTTTATTTCATTCATTGCAACCCCCTTAATGTTGCATAGTTTCCCCACTTCCTCCCTCTGTTTCCTGTTTCCATTCTTTCTCCTTTCCTCACCTTTCTGAGCTTTGTCCTTGGGTAACACCTCAGCGTTCTTTCTTATGATTACCTCTGATCTACCCAAAAAGTCTTGTATAATCTCCCATCTCAAAATCCTTATCTTAATTTACACTCAAACTCCTTTTGTCACATAAAGTCACATGCTTCCTGGGAGACTGTGATTCTAACACAGTTCTTATTTTCCTTCCTCCTAAGTCACAGGTCAGATTTCATCACTTTCCATCTTCAAAAGTACACGTACACACACAAGCACACACACTTTTGATGACTTTCTAATATGAGCATAGATTTAGCCTAGCCCATCTTTCCTAAGTCAGCTTCTTTCACTCTTTCCACACATCACTCCATGCTTTTCTCCAGCTCGTCCAGGCTGTATGCTGCTCTCTCCACAGCAACACCAATGCGTTTGCCCATCTCATTGGATGGGCCATGAATCACTCTGTTTTTCTTCTTCCACCCATCCTTGAAATTTCAGCTCAGTCTCCCTTTTTACTTGTCCTTATTTTGTTATTGCTCTGTTGGTTGCTGTTTAGAGCCTACACAGCAAAATATACACCAATCCAACAATTTGTATAAACTCAGCTGAGTGACACTGATTTTAATCGTCATGTTACGCAGTAATTCTCACTAGCCTTTAGTTCAAACACAGACATAGCTCCTCTCTCACTCATCTATGACACATACTGAATCTGCTCTTGTTCAGGAGACTGCATTGGGAAAACACCTTCTAATAAGACAGCCACAAAAGTGTCCATCTGGTGCTGTTCCTATGGCAATTTCAGCATCTCCAGCATGCTACAAATTTCACCCCTCAGTTATTTTTGGGCGATCCTGGAAGTTGCCTAATATCTGCTCATATAAACAATCCTCTGACCATCCACATAGTATCCACCATTTTCCTTCACCTTTCACTCTGCCAAGATTTGGTAGTGAGGCTTTTGCAGATATGGCAAAGAGCCAATGACTTGTCACAGTAACACAGCAAACGCCATTACTATTGCTCCATTCACTGCCTCCTGACATCTTCAATACCAAAGAAAAGCTGCTCCAAGTTTGCCTGGTATGAAACCTGTCCCCTTTGGCACAGTGTGAAAGCAACAGTGCTACAATGCTTAACCTCCGCCTCCTGAATATTCAGATGCCTCAACCACAGTTAGGTGACATAGCTCTTCCAGGATTTGGCACTAGCTCATAGGAAAGAGATGCTGTGATAATCTGAGAGAGCTTTCCTGAGTTTGTTCAAAGGAACTTGATCCTTAGGCCTTGCTCCAAGATCAACTTTCTTCCCTGATTTTTGAGTTACTTTGCTAGATGCTTCGCAAGACATACATGCAAATAGATTCCTTACTATCTCACTTTCTAATCTTGAAGTTCTTCCCAGACATATAAGAATATTGGAAAGTCCCTTGAGATTATTTTATGATCTAGTTTTATCATTATATTATGGTTTATTGTTCATGTGACTTTCTGCTTTGGTACCAGATGAGGTCCTTGAGAGTATGGAGCAATTTCTACATCTGCAGTCTTATGTCCTGTTTTGAATAAAGTAGAGGTTTTATAAATCATTTCTGAGTGAGAATGATTGGATCTTTTTAACATATACACTTTTCTCCCCTTGCAGTTAGAGATAGGGTTTGCTTTATTGTTGGAAGGACGGTGTCAAGCACAGATAAAGTACTCCATAAATGCTGGTAGCCAGAAAACGCTGAACTTCTAACAGAAGGTTGTTGTTGGTAAGTGTCGTCAAGTCGGTTCCGACCCATAATGACCCTGTATAGGGTTTCTGAGGAGCAGCTGGTGAGCTTGAACTGCCGACCTTGCAGTTCAAATGGCTCTGCAATCTGGCGCATTAACCCACAGTGCCACACCAGGACGCCAGAAGGTTAGAGCCTGCTTATTTAAATCTGCCATTTCCTTCTGCATGCACAGGCACACTTAGAGTTGATGTGCCCTGGGAGGACCGACATTCATCAAGCTTTCCAAGCCATTGCTTTTTCTATGGACCCTAGCTGATGCTTCCTTCAAAAATTGGGAAAGGTCTGCTAATTTCTTCTAATGAACAAGCAGTAATGGCACAGAAGTTGAAACCAGAAAGGCCATTCTGTGAGGCAGGCAGAAGGGTAGTCCCCAGGATAAGTAAACAAAGGACAAATTCATGAGGCTCTGAATCTTCTTTGAATGGTTCCGAGGACCTATGGAAATTTGACCCCTCTTGAAAATGAATTTAGAAGTTTAACATTTTCTATTTTGAATTTATTAAATTCTCTATAATTTCATATTCATTTTTTAGGCATCACTGATAATAAAAATAGTAAATAATGGCAATATGATTTATGGCAGTTTGTTTTTTAGTTGTCATCGAGTCCCTGAGGATGAGGTAATAGAGATATTGGCCTAAGGACACCAGGGAAGGACAAAGGATGAAGTTCAGCAGCAGCATTGAACTGCATAGAATGTAGAGACAGAAACAGGGAGGGGTACAGAGTCTAGTATTGGGTTCCTAGAATCACTACGCAGTGGGAGCTGTTATTACACATGAAACACCATGCTCCTCTGGGGCTTTTAGAGCCATAGGTCCAGAAGGTGAGAGGTGAAGTGATACCTCTCTAAGGAATGGATGGAAGCACAGGGTCAAAGCTATAAATCAATCCCCAGACTTTGCTGTAAGCTGTCAGGGTTAGCCATTTTCCATTATGTTTTATTTACTATAGAATCATTCCTCAGAAACAAAGTTTATCCAAGAAAATGTTATCTACTCTGTCTCATCTGAGTCTTCCACATCAAAATCACCATAGAGACATACTTTGTTAGGACAGGGTTTATGAAAGTTTGCCTAGCATCTTCTAGCTCTCTGGGGTCAGCCTTCCTGGGGAAGCTCTGCTTGTGTGGAGGCCCAAACACTGACTAGATGTCAGCTTTCTGTGTTCGGTGCCACGTAGTCTATGTATAGGTTGCTGTTGATGTTAAGTGTTGTTGAATTGGTTATGACTCTTAGTGACCCTGTATAGGGTTTCCAAGGAGCAGGTGGTGAGTTTGACCTGTGGTTCAAAATGACTTTGTGGCCCAGTGCTTTATCCCACGGAGCCATGTCAGGACTCCATAATATCTGTACATATGTCTATATACAAGTGACTCTGTGTACAACATAATGAAACACTTCCTGTTTCTACACCACACTCACAAACCCTATTATATCTGAGCCCCTTGTAGCAGTCACTGTGACTCCATCTCATTGACAGGCTCCCTCTCTTTCAATGAGCATCATACACAAAGAAAGCAAAACGTCTCTTAAAAGATACGAAAGAATGGAAAGAAGAAAGTCAATGTCAGAAGAGACTCTGAAACTTGCTCTTGAATGTAGAGAAGCTAACGTGACTGCAAGAAAGGATGAAGTAAAATAACTGATAACTGAATAGAAAATTTCACAGATAGCACAAGAAGACAAAGTATTATAATGAAATGTGCAAAGACCTGGAGTCAGAAAACCAAAAGGGAAGAACACACTCAGCACTACTCAAGTTTAAACAACTGAAGAAAAAAAATCATGCCTTGTCTTGCAATAGTGAAGGATACTATATGCAAAATATTGAACAATGCAGCAAGCATGAAAATAAGATGGAAGGAATACACTGAGTCACTGTAAAGAAAGAAGTGGTTGATGTTCAACCATTTCATGATGTAGTTCTTCCATCAAGAACCAGTGGTACTGAAGGAAGACGTCTGAGCTGCATTGAAAGCATTCATGGAAAACAAGGCTCCAGGAATTGATAGACTATCACCTGAAATATTTTAAAAAAATGAATGTAACTTTGAAAGCATGACCAATTGGAAGAGATATTTTTGCCCATTCCCAAAAAAGGTAGCCCTACAGAATGTGGAAATTCTTGAACAGTATCATTAATATAATAGGCTAGTAAAATGCTGCTGGCGGTAATTTAAAAAAATGGTTGTAGCATATGTTAACATGGAGTTGGCAGAAATTCAAGCTGGGTTCACAACAGAAGATGGAACTAGGGATGTCATTGTTGGCATTAGATGGAGCTTGGCTGAAAGCAGAAAATACTAGAAAGATGTTTACTTATGTTTTATCAATTGCGTAAAGACTTTCAACTGTGTATATCATAACAAGTGCTGGATAACTGTGAAAAATGGGAATTTCAGAATACTTGATTGTGTTCATGCCAGGAGGCAGTCAATAAAACCGAACAGGGGATTCTGTATGATTTAAAAATAGAAAAGGTGAGAGTCAGGGCTGCATCCTTTCTCCATACTTATTCAATCTCTAAGCTGAACAAATAATTTGAGAAGCTGGACTATATGAAGAATTCAGCATCAGAATTGAGGACAACTCATAAACAACCTGCAATATGCAGATGATGCAACCTTGCTGTTGAAAACTAAGAGAACATGAGGCACTTTCTGATGAAGATCGAAGACCACAAATTACACCTCAAATTAAAGAAAACAAAAATCTTCACAAGTGGGTAAATAAACAACATCATGCTAAATGGAAAAAGATTGAAATTGTCTAGGATTTCATTTTACTTGGATCCATCATCAAAACTCCTGGAAGCAGAGGTTAAGAAATCAAATCTATATTGCATTAGAACAATTTGCTGTAAAATCTTAAGGAGCAAAGATATCACTTTGAAGACTAAGGTATATCTGATCCAAGTCATGGAATTTTCAATTGCATAATATGCATGTGAAATTTTGGCAATGAAAAAGGAAGACTGGAAGATTAGAACATTCCAGTTATGGTGTTGACAAAGAATATTGAAAGTACCAGGGACTTCCAAAGGAACAAAAAATATGTATTGGAAAAAGGTCAGCAAGAACGCTCCTTAGAAGTTTAGTAAGGATGGCAAGCTTAGTCTGACCTACTTTGGACATGTATTGGACTGAACCAGTTCCTAGAGAATGGCATTATCCTTGATAAAGTAAAGGGTGAGCAAAAAAGAGGAAGACACTTAAAGAGATGGATTGACACGATGGGTAGAATAATGGAATCAAACTTTGCAACAATTGTGAGGACAGTGCAGGACCGGGTAGTGTTTCATGCTGTTGAGCATAGGGCTGCTATTAGTTGGCATTACATGATAGCACTTATTAACAACAATGACAGAATTTTGCAAGATCAATGACTTCTTCATTTCAAATACCTTTTTAAAACAACGAAGAAGACAACTATACACATGGTCTTTACTAGAAGGAATGCACAGAAATCAAATTGACTACCTGTGGAAAGAGACAGTGGAAAAGCTCCATATCATCAGCCAAAACAAGGCCAGGGAAGGCTGTGTAACAGACCATTAATTGCTCATATGCAAATTCAGGCTGAAGCTGAAGAAAAATAAAACAAGTCCATGAGAGCCAAAATAGGACCTTGAACATATCCCACCTGAATTTAGAGATCATCTGAAGAACAGATAGATACATTAGACACTGAAGACTGAAGACAAGAAGAGTTATGGAATGAGAACAAGAACATTATACAGGAAGAAAGCAAAAAGTCATTTAGAAGACAAGAAAGAAGGGTAAGACCAAAACGAATATAAAAAGATATTCTGAAATTTGTTCTTCAGTGTAGAGATGCTAAAGCAAATGGAAGAAGTGAGGAGGTAAAAGAGCTGAACAGAAAATTTCAAAGAGCAGCTCAAGAAGACAAAGTCAAATATTATAACGAAATGTGCAAAAATCTGGAGTTGGAAAACCAAAAGGAAAGAACACACTCCGCATTTCTCAAGTTGAAGAAACTTAAGAAAAAATTCAAGCCTCAACTTGGGTTTTAAAGTATTCAATGGGCAAAATATTGAATGATGCAGAAAGCATCAAACAAAGATGAAAGGAATGTATAGAATCACTGTACCAAAAGCAATGGTCAGTGTTCAACTATTTCAAGTGGTAGTATATGACCAAGGTCCAATGATACTGAAGGAAGAAGACCAAAGTGTATTGAAGGCAGTGGTAAAGAACAAGGCTCCAGGATTTGATGGAATACAAATTGGGAAATTTCAGCAAAATAATGAGACACTGAAGGCACACACTAATCTATGCCAAGAAATTTGGAAGACAACAACTTGACCAACTGAATGGAAGAGATCCATATTTGTGCCCATTCCAAAGAGAGGTGACCCGATGGAATGTGGAAATCATTAGAAAATATTATTAATATCACATACAAGTAAAATTTTTCTAAAGATAATCAAAAAATGGCTGTGAATATACATTGGCAGAGAACTGCCAGAGGTTCAAGTCAGATTCAGATTCAGATATGGAATCAGTGATATCATTGCTGATGTCAAATGGATCTTGGCTGAAAGCAGAAAATACCAGAGAGATGTTTACCTGTGCCTTATTAAGTGTGCAAAGCTAGGGACAACATTGCACAGAATGAGTATTCTGGAACACTTAATTATGCTGGTGAGGAACCTGTATATAGACCAAGAATCAGCTGTTCATATAAAACAAGAGAATACTGAATTGTTTTAAATTAGGGAAGGTGGGCGCCAGGATTGTATTCTTTCACCATACTTATTTAATTTGTATGCTGAATAAATAATCAGAAACTGAATTATATGAAGAAAAACTTGGCACCAGGGTTGGAGGAAGACTCATTAACAACCTGTGATATGCACATGATATAATCTTACTTGCTGAAACCGAAGAGGACTTAAAATACTTACTGATGAAGATCAAAGACCACAGCCTTTGGAACAGGTTGCACTTCACTGTAAAGAAAAAACAAAACAAAACAAAACAAAAAACCTCATCACTGGACTAATAAACAACATCCATATAAATGGAGAAAAGATTGAAGTTGTCAAAGGTTTCATTTTTCTCAAACCAATCATCGACATTCATGGAAGCAGCAGTCAAGAAATTAAGCAACTTTGCATCAGGCAAATCTGCTGCACAAGACCTCTTTAAGGTTTTCAAGAGCAAAGATGTCAATTTGAGGACCAATATGCGTCTGACCCAATAACCTCATTGATATACATGTGAAAGCTGGACAATGAATAAAGAAGACCATAGAAGAATTGATGCATTTGAGTTATGGTGTTGGAGGAGAATATTATAAGTACAATGGACTGCTGAAAGAACAAACCAATCTGTGTTTGGAATGACTGCAGCCCCAATGCTCCTTGGAAGTAGGATGGCCAAACTTTTGTCTCTCATACTTCGGACATATAGTCAGGAGGGACCAGTCCCTGGAGAAAGATATCATGGTTGGAAAGTGGAGGGTTGTAGAAAAAGAGGAAGACACCCAACTAGATGGATTGGCACAGTGGCAGCAGCAATGGGCTCAAACGTAGCAATGATTGTGAGGTTGGCATAGGACTGGGCAGTGTTCGTTCTGTTGTGCATAGGATCTGTATGAGTCTACACTGACTTGATGTCACCTAACAGCAACAAAAATAACATCAATAACTACTTTACCAAGCATGATATCCTTCTCCATGGACTGGTCCCTTCTAGTAACACGTTTAAAGTATGTGAGAAAAAGTCTTACCATCCTCAGTTCTAAATAGCATTCTGACTATACTTCCTCCACACAGATAGATTTATCCTTCTGGCAGTCCATGATTTACTAATATTCTTTGCCACCATCGTAATTCAAAGACATCAATTCATTGGATTTTCTTGTTCATTGTCTAGCTTTCAGGTGTATAGGAAGTGATTGAAAATGTCCTGGCTTTGTTTAGGTGAACTTTAGTTCTCAAAAAGACATGTTTGTTTTTTGAAACTTTAAAGAACTCTTTTGCAGTAGATTTGCTCAATAAAGCAAAAAACAAAACAAAACAATAACAACAACAACAAAAACTACTGCCATTGAATTCATAGTGGCTCCTATAGAGGCTATATAAGATTTCTGAGACTGTAAATCAGCAGGCAGTGTTGTGTTTCTGCTACAGAATGCCTGGTGGGTTTGAACTGCTGTCCTTGCAGCTAGCAGCTAAATGCTTAACCCACCGTGGTCCAGTGCAAAACCTTCTTTGATTTTCTGGCTGTTGATTCCATGAGCTTTGATTGTGATTCCAAATAAAATTAAATCATTAACATCTTCCATTTTTTCTGTGCATCATGTTTTTATTGGTTCAGTTGTCAGGACTTTCATTTTCTTTACATTAAGGTGCAATCCATACTCATGGCTGAAGTCTTTTATCTTCATCAGTAGGTACTTCAAATCCTCCTTGCTTTCAGTACACAAGGTCCTGTCATCTTCATGTCAAATGCTATTAATGAGCCTTCCTCCAATCGTGATGATGTGGTCTTCCACATATATTCCAGCGTCTCAAATTATTTACTTAGAATACAGATTGAGTAAATCTGTTGAAAGAATACCTTTCAGCATTACGTCCATTTGTTGAAACATCTTAATTGGTATTTTGCCAATTCCTAGAGTCTTATTGATCACCAATGCCTTCAATGCTATATTGACTACTTATGTTACAGGAAGTGATTGCCAACAAATTATTTTTGGCACAGTGACTCTATACATTCCTTCTATCTTTTTCTGATGCTTACTGCATAATTTAATATTTTGCCCAGAGAATCTTTTAATATTGCAAGACAAGGCTTAATTTTTTACTTCAGTTCGTTCACCTTGAGAAAGGCCTAACGTGTTCTTCCCATTTGGTTCTTAAACTCCAGATCTTTGCACATTTCATTACAATACTTTACTTTGTCTCCTCAAGCTGTCCTTTGAAATGTTCTTTTCTGCTCCTTTACTTCATTTCTGCCTTTCGCTTTAGCTACCCTACATTTAAGAGTAAGTTTTAGAGTCTCTTCTGACATTCAGTTTGGTCTTTTCTTTTTTTCTTGTCTTTTTAATGACCTTTTGCTTTCTTCATGTATGATGTCCTTGATATCATCCTACAATTCATCTGGTCTTCTTAGGTCATTTATGCTCAGCACATCCAATCTATTCTTGAGATGGTCTCTAAATTCAAGTGGGATGTATCCAAAGTCATACTTTGGCTTTTGTGGACTTTTACAACGTTTCTTTATCTTCAACTTGCAGATGAGCAACTAGTGATTTATTTCACAATTGGCCCATGACTGTGTTCTGACTGATGATATCAACATTCTCCATCATGTCTTTCTGCATAATCAGTCTGATGCCTATGTATTCCATCTGGTGAACTCCATATGCTTAGTCACCATTTATATTATTGAACAAAGCTATTTGTAATGAGTAAGCTGTTGGTCATGCAAATTTTTTTCATGGGATCTCTGGTGTTGTTTCTATCACCAAAGCAATATTTTCCAATGACTAGTCCTTCTTGTTTCCAATTTTCACACTCAATCACCAGTAATTACCCCTGCATCTTGAGACCATGTCTGATCAATTTCACACTAAATTGTTAGTAAAAATTTTCATTTCCTTCATTTTAGGCATTAGTGGTTGGTGTGTGGGTGCACAGGTTTGAATAACATTGATATGAATTGGTCTAAGTAGATGGATATTATCCTATCACTGATTGTGTTGCATTTTAGGACAGATCTTGAAATCTTAATTTTGACAATTTATGTGACGCTATTTCTCAAATCTACCAGTCACTTTGTGGGGTAGAGATGATGCTTTCTGTTCAAGCAAAGATTTAAAAGCATCAGAAATCCTATACAAGGTTGCTAAGAGTCAGGCTCAACTCAACCACACTTAACAACAATAATTCCTCTTCAGTTTGTCGTTCCCAGCTTAGTAGACCATATCATTGTCTGATTCAAAATGGCCAATGCCAATCCATTTCACTTCACTTATGCCTAGGGCATCTCTCTTTAAGCATTTCATTTTACTTTTGACAACTTCCAATTTTCCTAGATTCATAGTTCATATAACCCATACTCCAATTATTAATGGATGTCTGAATTTGTTCTTATCATATTGAGTGCCTTCCGATCTGAGAGGCTCATCTTTAGGTGATACAACAAACAACGTTGCTTCTCTATTCATGAGGTTTTCACTGACCTAGTAAATTGCCAGGTCCTTTTTCCTAGTATATCTTAGCCACAAATTCTTTTAAAAACCTGTCTTTCATGTTTGACCCTTCTGGTATTTGAAGTACCAATGGCTTAGCTTCCAGCGTTACAGTACCACAGTATGACAAACTGACAAATGGTGGATAGTACGCACCTCTACAATGGAACAACCATCCTTGAGCTATAAAATGCCAAGTTCTTTCATCTTAATTAACCTTAATATTTGGGTGGTAGATTTTCTAGTGCATATACATTGGCTCTGATACCCTCTCTTTCTGGTGGTAGAGTTTATACTGATGCCAATTAATATGTTGATTAAAATAAGATGTGTTCCTCAATGGGCAGCTCTATGGGTTGATACTATGGTCCTGTGACCAGAACTGGGACCTAGGATTAATCCACTTGTATTAATTGTCCTTGTCTTGATTTTGATGCATGGTGACTTCGTTTGCTTCAGAGTAGAAGTGCACTCCATAGATTTTCATTATTGTTGTAAAAATATTTACAATTAAAAAATTGTAAATATATCAAAAATACAACATTGACCAATTCAACATTTTTTATATGTACAGTCTGAGTATTTCCAAGTGCCTTGACAATGTCAACACAAACCAACAAACATGTTCATTGCAGCTCTCTTCACAACAGCCCGAAGGTGGAAATTCCCCAAACAGTCATTAATAGATAAGTGGATAAACAAGACACGGTACATACATAGACTAGAACATTACTCCATAGAGTTTTCAATGACTGTGCACTTTTTGAAGTAGATTGTCAAGTCTTGCTTTTGTAGACAACACTATGGGTGGATACCAACTGCTAACCTTCAGTTAATGGTTGAGTGTCTACTGGGCAAAGAATAATTTAAATAAGCCTAGAACCTTTAACTTAGTTGGTTATAAGCAGACCCACTATTTGCTCAAAGGACTTGTTGGTGATAAGTCCGCCCTCCATTACAATACTTACGGTAATTTAAGGGAGTCGCATAGATCTAAGATGACTACAGTCCTGGTGTGACACTGGAGGATAAGCACTGAACCCCAAGGTTGGTTTGAATCTTGAGGAAGGCAGTTCAAACTCACCAGCTTCTCCTCAGAAACCCTATACAGGGTCAGTACAAGTCAGAACTGAATCAAAGGCACTAAACAACACCAACAGGATGACTACAACAGTCACTAAAATGCACAAATGGTTAAAGTCTCAAGTACTAGGCGACAGGTTGGTTATTCATACTCACTCAGGCTTTTCAGAAGACAGGCCTGGAGATGTACTGTCCAATAGACTTCAGCCTTCAAACCCTCAGCAGCAGTTCTGCACTTCACACACGGGATTGCCGTGCATCAGTCTCCATTCAACAGCAACGTACAGCAATAGCGGAAGGACTGCAAAGGTGAACAGTCCACATTCTGGGCAATCATATGTAGCATCTGGGACCTCAGGAGGTTCAGGTACTTCTCTGGACCCCACCTCACTACACCTCCACTCTAGACACCATGGAAGAGAAAACTTTGCAGAAGACCAGATTTCATGATCCTGAGACAGGTGGGAGTACATTGTATGAACATCTGGGGAGTGTTAGATTAAGTGCCCATATTCATACTCCTCAATTCTAGGATTTCTATGATGAATTCACCTTCTATTTTAGCAATGGGTGTCTGGTATGGTGCTGTGGATTAATGTGCCGCATTGCAAAGTCGTTTGAACTGCAAGGTTGGCGGTTCAAACTCACCAGCGGCTCCTTGGCTCCTTGGAAACCCTATCCAGGGTTGTTTTGGGTTAGAACTGACTTGATGGCACTTAAAAACAACAACAATCTAAGCAATTACAGGGTAAGTTCAGTCATCACATTTTGCAAGTAATTTACATGGACAATTGAGGCAGAGGTAGGGGGTCCCTCAATTGTTTAGATAATGACCTTATTTCTCCTTATAGCCTTTGTGGCAGGAAATGTTTTGACCTATTTGATCCTGAAAGTCTTTCAATATCTTAGTGTTTTCTTTTAACCAACTGCTCAGGGAAGACATCAGGAGGTTCAGGAAGCAGGTGGTTTGGAGGTAAAAATGCTATATATTTTTGTTTGTTCTAATTATTGGTTGGTAGCATATGGAGAGAGATAGTCAATGATGGAGCTAGGATACCGACCACCAAGTTCTTTATAGACTTATACTCCCACTTAGAGCCTGATGGGACCCAAACAGGAAGCTATTTGTTAAGGGATACTAACATTTTAACTGCCACCAAATCTAGCCTCTCCAAGAATGGAAAGCAAGAGCTGTTTAATTGCCCTCAGCATATCTAAACCACAATTAAGAACAGGAAGTGAACAGCACTGAATCCGGTTGCAAAGAAGCAAGAGATTGCATGCTGCTTCTTTACTGGAGTGTCTTTGGTTTCTGATGGCCAACACTGCATGGATATTCATTGAGAATGTCAACATTTACGTCACTTTATAGATTTGGTATGTTCAGCATGTAGTATGATCATAGTAAAATTTTATGCAGTAGAAATATGATACAGAATGGCCAGTTTATAACCAGCAAGTTGTCATTTCTTATTGTAACATTTATAGGATCAAACAGAAATAATTTATTTAGGACAAACGTATATAATTGATGAACATTGGGAGGTTGGTAGAGAGTTTTCACAGATTTGTAATGTGCTTAGCTGCTAACTAAAAGGGTGGAGGTTCCAGTCCATCCAGAAGTTCCTTGCAAGAAACGGAGGGCAATTGGAATGCTAAAGGCTTTGTACACGACTGTGTATTTGGATTTTGCAGGTGACTCAGACCCTGTTGGTGCCTGATCATGTACCCTTGGGTTGTCCAGTTGCCAGTACCTGTGACGCTTTCCCTGAGGTCCGGGTCTGGTGGCAGATGTTTCTCTGTGCATACTCGTGATTGATCAACATGCTAAAACACAGCTCCCCACCCTAAAGCCGTAGTTCCCATCCAGTATCAGATAAGAGCTAATGGATTCATGCCCTACAATACTGCCCCTAGTGGTGACTCTGAAGAGCATGCTCATCTAGACTTAAGTCTTCAGTTCCAGCTTCACTTGCCCATGGTGAAAATTTACCAGATAGTACAAACTTGGTCATTGACCCTTCCCCCTTGTCTTCCTCCTTGGCTCCTTTCCCAGAACTCCCTGGAGTCACGTTTCCTCAAAATGACTTTTACTTGAGTGCTTATCTTCCAAGAAAGCTCAATCTAAGAAAGCAGTCACTCCCACTTGCATGATGTATAAAACCAATTACCTAGATGTCTTAACAGCGATTGTTATTGTGCCTATACTGTGCTGGTGGGGGCTGCACATAATATCATTTCTGATCCTCAGAACTCCTCTGTGATGGAACTCAGTCACCTAAAGGCAGCTGCTGAGCCTGACCCCTAGCCAGATCTTCATGTGTCTCCACTTACCCATGCTAAATATTCAGACGAGGGACTTTTAAGAAACAACATGAACACACCACTGAGTAGGACATTCTCTCCATCTTCAAATGTCCCTGCCCAGGCAGAAGTCTGTCTGTCTGTGCAAGGCTCACTTGCGGCTCCAAGTCATTCACTAAAGAGGCAGTTCAGAATCCAGGAGCACAGGAGAGGCTGGGAAAGACTGGTTCTGTAGTGCCTGTGTTGATTAATCAAGACCTGGCTGCCACTTTGTTCAATGCATGGAGGTGGAGTTGGAGGCAATCAGCCCCTTGGAAATGGCTTGATTGCTTCTCAAAGCGGCAGTTCACTTTTGGACCCTGTACTTGTTCCTGTCACATCTATATTGTGTGACCTTCAGCAAGGACAGCGACCCTGTACAGACCCCCTCCAAGTACAGACTATGAACACACTCTCGGGAGTCTGTTGTAGAAAGACAGTTGTGCATGAAGAAGCAGCCACAAACTTCCTGAATGCAATTATATTTTGGTTTCATAAATGCAGCTCAATTATTGCATTTGTCTTCCTTTTGTATTTAGCTTGGAACAGGCACTCACACTAAATGTGTCAAATGTTTTATTTTTGTCTCCCTTTTTAGAGTGTGCATGAGGAAAATGAAGTGAAGTATGCTCTCCCTCCCTCCCACAGTAAACAGCCACATAACTGTAATAAGAAGCTTTCTGAATAATTTATAATTTGCAAACAAAAATTCATCTGATTATGTTGGGATGACAGACACTCTGCATAACAATGTGCATTCTCAAAGAGCTTTTTCCTTTTTGCCATTTTGGTTACAGATTATTTACACAGATTGAAGAGAAATAACTATGTACACTATTACCCTTAAATTATTTTTTAATCTACCTTTTAATCTTTCCAAACTATGCAAGAACAATATAATTATTCTCTGCCAATCATTGGCGATGATGCATTCAAAAGCCTTTAACTTAGGCGGGTGAACAAAACAGGCGCACAGGAGAATACGAAGCTCATGACTTCCTTTTTCCTAAGAAATGGGTGTTTCGAAGCTATACATCATCCGTGGCTCATGACTATTTTATGCCCAATTTTCTTTTGTTACATGGGAAAAGTGCATAATACATATATTTTGTTCTGCAGCCCTACACCTCCTTTTTTGATCTTTCATTGGCTTTGGTGTCAATTGTGAAAATGATGGAATGCTTGTTTGTTTCAAGGCAAATGTCTTTGATTAAAACTAATGGCTTGGTTGGAGCCCCTTTGGGAATTAATAGGAAGATCTAGAGAGAAGAAGCACTACCACTCTTTAATTATGCTGGAGTGAGCTTGTACAGTCTGGGAGGATGAAAAAAGTTTGTTTTAGGATTGTGGTGGTATTGATGAATCCTCCAAGATGCCCACGACTTGCTTATTTATATAGATTTTTTTATTTTAGTATGAGTAGCTATTCGTAAGCTTTTACAATAATGGTCTTATGCAATATTTGTCATTTTGTGAATAATTTCACTCAGCATAATGTCTTCAAGGTTTATCCATGTTATATGGTGGCTTGCAGCTTCCTTGTTATTCTTCAAGGTAGTGTAATATCCTATTGTGTGCATGTACCAAAGTTTGTTTATCCATTCTTCCATTGATGGGCACTTAGGCTGTCTCCATCTTTTTGTTATTGTAAATAGCGCTGTCATAAACCTTGGTGTGCATATATCTACTTGGGTACTGGCTCATATTTCTTGTAGATATATACCAAGTAGAGGAATTGCTGGATCATAGGGTCTTTCTTTTTCCAAGTTTCTGAGGAAGCACCATGCCATTTACCAGAGTGGTTGAACCATTTTACATTCCCACCATCAATGTAAGAGTCTCTCCACAGCCTCACCAACATTTATTGTCCTCTGCTTTTTTTTTTTTTTTTCAACTTTGCTGCTATTGCTGGTGTGAGATGATATCTCATTGTTGTTTTGATTTGCATCTCACTGATGGATAGTGATCATGAACATTTCTTCATATGTTTGCTGGCTGCCTGCATGTCTTCCTTGGTGAAATATCCATTCATAACCTGTATCCATTTTGTAATTGGGTTGTCTTTTTCTTGTAGAGGTGTTGTGGTTTCCTAGAGATGTTAGAGATTAGTCCATTGTCTGATGTGTCATTACAAAAGATTTTTTCCCATTCTGTGGGCTCCCTTTTTACTCTTTTGGTGATATCTTTAGCTGCACATAAATTTCTAATTTTTAGTATGTCCCACTCATCTATTTTGTCTTTTTTTTATTTGGACAATTCTCACAGTGTTTAGTAGTTTATGTCAGCACCTAGTTTTGAATTATAAAATTTCATGTTGCCTGAATGGTTTGGAAGTACTGGACCATCTGAGCCATAACTCCTGTTTCTCTTATGTTTTCAGAAGGCTAGTTATTTTTCCTGAGAGTCACTTTGTTTGCTCAAATTACCCAGAACAGCAATCTGTTTTCCACATATTATTATTACTTTATTTCATTCCATGCCAGTGTTGGTAGAACTGACCAGAATTTTACAACACATGATTATTGGTTTAGATAAATATGTTGTTTTTGTTAAGTGCTGTTGAGTCGGTTCCGACCCATAGCGACCCTGTATAGAGTTTCTGAGGAGCAGCTGGTGAGGTTGAACCACTGACCTTGCAGTTCAAACAGCTTTGTAGTCTGGTGCATTAACCCAAAGCGCCAATCATGTGAATTCACCATCAGACATCCATTTGCACAGAATACCATTAACCAATGCTGAGAAGATCAAGGAATAGTCTAGAATGGTCAGTATCATATCTTTGCTTTCTAGGAGTAGAAAGTTCATTGTAAGGGACAAATGAACTGTTTCTACTTTTTGTAGAAACTGGTTCCTATTTTTTATAAAGGGAGAGCATGTTTTGATTTTTTCTGTAGATATTTTTTTCCCCTGAGAATGGGGACAGGATGGCAGGGATGTGATAGCTGTTCCATCAGCCAAGAAAGTGACAAGAAACCTACCTTAGTGACTATAGGGCTGATGGCCCTTTGCAACCAAGTTCTTTAGAAGAATTTGGCTAAGCTTTTAGAACTAAACTAGAATCACAACATTATTTATGATTCTAGAGATTCTGAAGTCTGAGTGTTCTGCCCCCATGCAAGTACCTCCAAGTGATATCAGAGGTGGCACCCCACATCAGCACTTACCTTTGATCACATTCCAAGTCATTCATCTGTGTGACTACAGGAGGATCTGGGTTTGCTATGTGGTTAGGACATCACCTAAGTCTATTGCAGTGGAGTAGGATCGGATTCATAGTGACTCTATAGGTTACAAATTGGGCTGTGAACCTTAAGGTCAGCAGTTCGAAACTACCGGCTGCTCCGTGGGAGAAAGACAAGGTTTTCTGCTCCCCTAAAGATTTACAGCCTCAGAAACCCTGTACAGGGTCACTGTGAGTCGGAACCGACTCCACGGAACATAACAACAACAACTATAGGTTAGAGCAGAACCATCCCATAGGGTTCCCAAGGCTGCCATCTTTATAGAGCAGTGCTGGTATGATGACGTAGGAAAAGCACTTGACCTTAAGGCTAATTTGAATCAAAAGGTCAGTGGTTCAAACTCACCAGTCACTCCTCAGGAACCCTGTACAGGGTTGCTATGAGTTGGAACTGACTCAACGGCACTTAACAACAACAACAATCTTTACTGAAGCTGACTGCCACATCTTTCTCTCATGGTACCCTTGATTGCCGACCTTTTGATTAGTAGCCAGTGGCCAGCACTTAACCACTATCAACAGTGCTCCTTGTTGGGTCAGAACCTTTTCCTACACCCTGACAGCTTGCTGGAATGTGAGGCCGTGGACAGCTGTGCTCAGTTGGGCTGGCTCTGGAATTCCACAGGCACTGGGAGAAGAACTGAGATCCTGCTTGAACTTGACTGACAGACAGCTCTGGTGGTCTCTCATTATTCCATCAGCTAGGCCCTCACTGGAAACCTGCACTCCTGGTCTAGAACTATTTTGCACCCACATTGTTTTAGGGATTCCATTAGTCTGACAATTCTCTGTATATATCTTTCCTCTAATATTTTACTTGGAAAGCAGCCACTAGCTCTTTTTGAACTCCCTAACAGTTGGAGTCCTGGTGTGGCGCTGTGGGTTAATGAGCCAGACTGCAAAGCCATTTGAACTGCAAGTTTGACAGTTCAAGCTCACCAACTGTTCCTTGGAAACCCTACACAGGGTCACTATGGGACAGAACCAACTCAACAGCATTTCACAACAACAACAGTTGTCAGATGATGAAACTTCTCATTCATTATAACCTCACGTGGATTTAAACCAGTCCATATTTCTACATCTCCACATCTCCACATCACCACATCTCCCTCCTACTAGAACATTTCTTAATGGTTAGGTATAGGCAGACAGCACACTAAGAACTCTCTGAATAAGAATGTCAGGGAAGAAGACAATGCACATTTGGAGCCCTGGTGTCTTGGTGGGAGAAAGCGTGGTGGACTGTTTCCATAAGATCACAGTCTCGGCAACCCTATAGGATCTCTATGAGTTGGAATAGAATTGATGGGAGTGGGCTTTTGTAATTTAATGTCATAGCTCTTAGCTGGAGGAATTGGATTTCATTATAAGGAAAGAACTTTCGTCTAATAAGTTAAATTGTTAAAATAACACATTTATGCTGTTTATTTGCCTTTATTCTGTATGGAAAGGAAGTTTTTTTTTTTTCTAGGTTCATTTTATATGTGAAACATGTCAAGAGATTCAGAATTATGTCTCAAGAAAGTGCTAAAGAAACCCAGACTTCAATCTGGACTGCTACTCGTCCCTTCATGTTGGCAGGCAGGTCTGCACAACTCAAAAGAAGCCTTTGAATGAGTTGATTTGGTCCAGATAGGGATTCTTCTGGGCAGCCGAAGCAACTAGAAGAAATTATATGTTCAAGGAGCTGCTGGCTGGTGCAAACGGTCAACATGCTACGTTGCTAACCAAGTACTCCCTGCCTCCAAATTCATGGTACCACCATACACAAGGAAACACAATGCCTGGTGGTAAATTGTGGATTGGGCTATTTTGATCCATTGGGCTTTTCAATCATTTTATTTACTTTTCTTGTTGTTGAGAATATGTACACTAGAACATATACCAATTTAATAATGACTACATATGCAATTCAGTGGTATTGATTTCATTCTACGAGATGGACAGTCATTCTCACCCTTGTTTCCAAGTAATTCTTCTCCCTTTAACATAAATTTGTTGTTGGCGGTGGTGATGTTGTTAAGTGCCTTTGAGTCAGTTCCAACCCATAGTGATCCTGTATGGGTTTCTGAGGAGCAGCTGGTGAGTTTGAACCACCAATATTGTAGTTGAAATGGCTTTGTAGTCTGGAGGATTAACCCACAATGCCACACCAGGACTCCAACATAAACTTACTACCACTTAAATTGACTACAAAATCGGAAACCCTATACAAGGTTGTTATGAGTCGGAACCCACTCCCCGGCACTTAACAACAATAAGGTTCCTATTTAGTTGTTATTGTCAATTTGATCTCACATAGATAGATCTGAAAAAAACACAGTGCTTAAGGCAGACATTTTTTACTAGTTAAACTAAAGTGCTGCTTGGTTTAAGGTTTAGAGATTATCCCGGGGCAATATTTTCAGTGGTTCATCCAGTCTCCATGATTATAGAAAGCCTGGATGCCATTATAATTCTATTCTACAATTTCTCCCTTTTGATCATCCATTGTATTTTCATTGACTTGTTTTTTTCAGAAGGAAAATATCAGCCTTTTATTCCTACTCTACCTTAGTCTGGAACGTCTGCTGAAACTTTAGAATCATCGCTACTCAAGCTTCCACCGGCAGGTGGGTCGGGGGTACACATGAGATATATGGGCCAAGAATTGAACTTGAGTTTCCAGTATGGAAGGGTAGTTAGCAGTGTTGTTTTATAGACAGACATAACACATGAAGAGACCAGCCACCTGCAAAACACTGGACTGTGAACCACAAGGTTGATAGTTCAAACCCATCAACAGCATCTCAGAAACACTATACAGTCTGTGAGTCAGAACTGACTCGATGGCATTTAACAACTACAACAATGTCCCAGTACTTTATTTAACCAAGGCTACCATCAGAAAGGCAGTTCATTGCTCTGTTAGTTTGTGTAAGATAGAAAATTAATGTATAACAAAGACACAATGATGCATGCTTAAAGCCACCATCTTGCCTGCCAGTGAAAGTGCTTATGACTTTGCAAACAATGGATGGCTCTAGCTCACCGCCACTGTCTATTTTTCATTCTAATAAAGATCAGATATTTACCATCAGTGGGGACAAATGGAATTTGTTGGAAATTACAGTTTTTCTTCTGGAAAATTTGTTCTCAAATTGCACTTGGGATACTTTAAAGTTTTCTCTATAATTACTTAAAAGCATTTTATATGTATTGTACTTTGTCTCTGAGCATTTGCTCTGAAACACAAAAGTGAGGTTCTCTCTCCCCTTGAGGCTAGTTTTAATGCTAGAAATAGCCTTGAAGGCTTTTCTTCTTCTTCTTCTTTTATTATTATTATTATTTTATTTTTCTATTGTGTGTGTGTATGTGTGTGTGATTTGGTAGAAATTTCCTGTGCTTGTCTGTCACTATTTTGGCCTTCACTGCAGTTTGTTGAAGTAAAAACGAACAGAGAGAAAGCTTTTGGACCAAGTTTTGAGTAACTAGGTGCCTTTTACAGCTGAGTATTAAAGACACATCAGATTTTGAGAATTTGCGTGAGTGTTGATTGTAAGTTGTGTACTCATGATTATGCTTGTGTTATGTGGGGCTTGACATTTGATTTCAAGGGCTTTTATCTATTGGAGAAAGCTAAAAGAACATAAAGTTAAACAATTAGAAAGCAGTAAATCAATTCTACTCTATTGTTTTAATGACTGAGACTAACCTTGGAAGAAACAACATTGTGGGTGGAAATTAACTTACCTGGAGAAGGGCCAATTTTATTTACCTTTTAATAACTTTCAGAGAAGTTTTACACACATCTCTTCACACCAATGATGCAGTATTATAATTTCAAGAGCATCCTGCAGTAGAGGAGTCCTGGTGTGGCGCTGTGGGTTAATGCACTGGACTGCAAAGCCGTTTGAACTTCAAGGTTGGCAGTTCAAGCTCACCAGCTGCTCCTTGGAAACCCTATACAGGGTTGCTATGGGTCAGAATCGACTTGACAGCACTTGACAACAACAACAACCTGCAGTAGACTGTGAGGCTTCTCAGTGAAGACCTGACTCTTATTATGTTTGTTTTTATCCTGAGGAGTGGCACCAGTGATGGCCACATTGTAGGTGTGCCATGAAGGTTTGGTGAGTCAGCGCATGTATGAATATTAACAATTCTGCATTTTGCTATGAGTGACCCAAGGAGTCTATTTCTATTCCTACTTTAGAACTAAGGTAATCATTTTGTAAAGTGAACAATTCAAAAATCACATGCTTTAAAGAAATGGCCAGTGTACAATAATGATATTTGGTTAATTATGGCAGGTTGCATTTCCCAAATATAGTCTAGACAACAATTCCCATCCCACACATGCTTCTATCGTATAGCCTTGACATTCTGCCATTGAACAGATTGGCGCATGTCTATGCCTCTTGAATCTAGGTAGCCCTGTGATTGTTCACAGTAGCCCTTAAGTGGCCTGGTCCCATCTGCTTCTTGCCTCTTGGAAGCCTCTGCAATGTAATGAAGAAACCACCCTGAGACCACCATGCTGAGAAAAGCTCTAACCCTACAGAGAGGTTCTGGAGTACGAGGTGGCAGGTGGGGACTTAGGTGTAGGAACACTGGAGTCTAGAAATATGAGTGAAGAAGCCATCTCAGAAGGGGATTCACCAAATGCCACCTTGTAGCTCAGAGACAAAATGCCAACCTGAGTCCTTCTTAACTATTTGACCCATGAATCCTGAGTCAATGAAAACGGGGCTTCAAGACACTAGGTTTTGGAGAGTTTGGCACACAAGAGAAGATAACATACATACTAACACAAAAACAGTCTTGTCCTTGCATTGGTTTCTGGAGTGTTTGTTATAAAAGAATGTTGGTTTCTGGAGTGTTTGTTATAAAAGAATGTTGAGTATTTCCTCAATCATAGCAGCAGTAATCTTTCTCTCATTCAAATCTGCACAGTAATTCCATAGACGTCTTGTGGATCAGGTCAGTGTCCTCTCCTTTGGTTTAGTATAGAGGGCCAAGGTTATTCTAAAATTACTAGCTACTATGGGATTGTCTTTCAAGCTTCATATAATATTTACACAATTCCTTATAATTTCCAAAACACTTTAAATTTTGTTGTTGTCGATAAGTGTCATCGAGTGGGTTCAACTCATATAGAACCTCTTTAGAGTCATTTAATTCTCATTATATCTTTGAAGGCTAAATACTATGTATCAATTTATCCAACAGACATTATTAAAACACTAGTTTACTCCAGATATTGGACAAGGTTAGATTTTGGGGATATACATGAACCTATGCAACAGGTATACATAATCAATAGCATAATGATAAATGATGAAAAGAGTCTTGGTGCAGTGCTATAGGATAAGCACTAGATGACTAATCTCAAGATCAATTGTTTAAACCTACCAATCCCTCCTCAGAAATCCTATTCAGGGTCTTTGAAATGGAACTGACTCAACAGCACTTAACAACAACAACAAATTGAGAAAAACTTGAACTTGTTAAAGATTTCCTTTTACTTGAATCTACAATCAATACTCATGGAAGCAGCAGTCAATAAATTAAACAATGTATTTCATTAGGTAAATCTGCTGCACCAGACCTCTTTAAATTGTTCAAGAGCAAAGATGTCAGCTTGAGGACTAAAGTGCGCCTGACACAAGCCATGGTATTTTCAATAACCTCATATGCATGTTGAAACTAGACAATGAGAAGGAAGACCATAGAATAATTGGTGTTGTTGTTGTCAGGTACCATCGAGTCAGAACCGACTCATAGCGACCCCATGCACAGCAGAACGAAACAATGTCCAATCCTGGGCCAACCTCACTACCGCTGTCACACTGGAGTCCATCAATGATGTCACCTGGCCAATTCATCTCGTTAGGGGTCTTCCTCTTTTTCTCTGACCCTCCACCTTACCCAGCATGACATCCTTCTCCAGCGACTGTTCTCTCCGGACAGTATGTCCAAAGTATGAGAGATGAAGCTTAGCCATCCTGGCCTCCAAGGAGCACTCTGGCTACACTTCTTCCAAAACAGATCTATTGGTTCTTTTGGCAGTCCATGGCACTTTCAGTATTCTCCTCCAACACCACAACTCAAAGGCATCAATTCTTCTACGATCTTCCTTATTCACTGTCCAGCTTTCGCATCCATATGAGGCTACTGAAAACACCATGGCCTGGGTCAGGCGCACCTTAGTCCTCAAGTTGATATCTCTGCTCTTCAATACTTTCAAAAGTTCTTGTGCAACAGAGATTACCTGGTCTTTATTTCTGCAGAGCCACTGGTGTGTTCAAACTAGCCTTTTAGTTAGCAGCTCAGTGCTTTACCATTGTGCTACCAGGGTTCCTTTTAATACATGCCAAACTCCTAAAATAGTTCTAGATTCAGAGTATAAATTTAATAGTAGTCATGATAAGTATTGTTATTTGAGGACAGCGTCACCCACATATCCATTTTATTAGGGAACTTGGGGCACTTAAATTGTAAAAGTCATCAGGAATCCAGGAAACTTAAGGCTTTGGGAAATAACCCCTAAGATCACCAAGCTCTTCCACTGAAGACCTTACTCTGCAGGTCAAACTAAGTAGGCAAGATTAGCAAGCAGGCTGGGAAAATGGGTGTGAGGTGGAGGCTGCTGTGGAAGGAGGGGGGTAAACAGGTGATTTAGAAAGGAAACAGATGGGTCAGATAAGCAGCATTAAAAAGCAGAGTAAGGAATCTGGGAAATTTCTGGAACAAGTAGAACCATGTCATGACATAGATTGTGTACAAATGAACACATGCACAGTCTGGCTGAAGGAGAACTACAGTTGAGAGTGTCCACTTCTCAAGGTCTACTTCTGCATTAGTTTTGTAGAATTGACCCTTGAATGCAAGCCTTTCTCTGGTGTACTTCTGGGATAGAAATAGTGGGAGAGGGTGTTCAATAGAAACTGGGGCATCTCGATATTTATTGGGACCACTCAGTTCATTACAGACTGTCTCATATTCTTGTCTTTTGCACTCACTCACTTTAAATTGTTGTTTTTGTTTTTTTGTTACACTCACTCACTTAAAATTATTGTTGTCTTTAAATAGGAGAGTTAGTTAAGTAGCTATAGAATGTGGTCAGTTCTTTGTTGTGATACTGATACACAGCTTTCTAGTTTTGGACTGGTGGATTTCTACTCCCTAGCATCTCCACGAAGCAGTTCTGGAAATAAAATGGTGGAGTGCTCAGCTATTTACCTAAAGGTCAGCAGTTCAAACCCATCAGACACTCTGCAGATGAAAGATCTGTAAGGCTAACTCTGTGGGACAGTTATGGGGTAGTGTTGCTCTATCCTATAGGGTTGCTGTAAGTAAACCAATTCAATGGCAATAGGTTTAGGGTCTTGGTGGTACAGTGGTTAAGTGCCCAGTTGCTAACCAAAAGGTCAGTAGTTCAAATCTACCAGTGACTAATGGAGGAGGCAATCTGCTTCCATAAATACTAGTTTTGGAAACCCACTGGGGCAGTTTGCCTTTATCCTATAGGGTTGTTATGAGTTGGAATCAGATCAGCAGCAATGGGACTAGTTGCTGATTTTGAGGGCATACACCACATAGCAGGAATTCCACATATAGAAAGGTGGATTTTGCAAACTTAAAATGAAACAAATGCAAGATGCAACCTTTGAAAAAACAACAATAACAAAAAAGACCAGTAGTCTGAGCAGTCAGGCTATTTTTAGATAAACATGAGTGAAGGCATCCCTTTCAAATGGCAGTACTGTGAAATCCCTTATCATGGATCATATTTCTTATTCAGTTGAAAAATATATTAATGTACCATCACCTATCAGAGCTTATTGAAATCCTTGAGCCTTCCAGATGAGTCTGAATCCCACAAGCAGGTTAAACGCAGGCCTTGCAATTGTCATTCAGTATGCCCCCTGTCCTTGTACCTGCTCATATCAGAAAACCTGGAATCCAGCAGCGCCGTGACTCCGGCTCCTGACACGTGTGTGTTACCTGAATCGCATGCTAAGTGTTGCCAACACCTTATAACCTAACAAGCAAGAAGTTGTCATGGGAAACACTCACTTCTCTCATTTTGTGTTTCTAATGCACGGTGACCCCCCAAAGCAATGTCATACTGTTCTCAGACTGCTAATCTCTATATACAAGTTTCTGAGCGATTACAAGGAAATTCTACACTACGCTAGGTCTGAATTTAAACAAAAGGTGTAAACTGAAGAGGTTATTTGAAAGTATCTGTTGCCATTCTCACCCCCTTCTGGTCACTAGATTGTAGACTGTATGTTATGGTATCTTTTGCTTTGATCCCTATTTCTAAACCCTGCACAATGACACTTACTCTACTTCAGGGCTTGAAAAATCATTTCTAAATATAATTTGAGTGTACCCGAGAGGTCCATCTTTTGGAAAATGCTAGTATCTTAAAATATGTGCAGGTAAATGAAGGAAGAAAAGAAAATAAGAGACTAGGGATATAAAAGCTAAGCAACACTCTCACTGAGCAGCATACAAACTTGAATATGGCAAAGAATTTTTTTTCCAACCATACTGCAGACTTGGAGGTCCCACATTAAACATCCCAGTGCACTGAGATGCTAACCCAATGAATTCCATTTCCCATTTTCAGAGGCGCTCGAGAAAAAAAAAAAAAAGGAAAGGGAATCTTTACCAAACTTACAACAACAATAAGGCCCATATCGCATTATATTTTTTTTTATACATTTCAGGAAATATTTATTGAGCACCTACTGTGTGGGGGGATCGCACTGTACAAAGCAGGTATTGGTATGGTGATTAACAAGACAGAACAACACACTTGACTTCATGAAGCATACAGCAGAGCGAGGAGTGTAGATATGAACCAGGTAATTCCTGTGTCATAAGGGTGAACATGGCAGCCCATGTAAGGGTTTGTGGGAACACAGAGTAGAATGGTTTAACCAATTCAAAGGGGTCAAGGACTTTATCTTAGTTCTACTTGGAATGCTCCTGACAGGAATGTTGATTTATATACTATTCCAATAATAGAAACTTGACTTTCTATGTGTTCTCTCTCTCTTTTGATATTTTGTTAGTGTTTTTGAAGAAAGACTCAGCAAAACAAACACTGAGGCAACAGTTTCTATATGTACAATCTGAGGATATTGATTCCATTTTGAGTTGTGTACCCATTCTCAGCCTCCTTTTCCACATTGTTTCTTGCCGGTTAAGGTAAACTCACTGACTCCTAATTTTTCCTATGCAATCTTTGGAACTGCTGTTGTCAATCTGTTCCCATATAGGAAGATCTCATGGGACAAGCACTAGACTGCTAGTCTCACGGTTGGCAATTCAAACCCATCAACCACTCCTCAGAGACCCTAGACAGGGTTACGATGAGTCAGAACTGACTCTAAGGCACTTCACAACAACAGTGCTTGAAAGAGCACAATGCTCACAGCAAACATGTCTTATAAGTTAAGCTAAGCTATGGTTTGGTTTAAAATAATGCTTCAGGGGACTTTTTTGGTTTAAAGTTTAAAGATTTTCTCAGTGTAACAATTTCAGGAGTTTATCCTGCCCAACTCCCCCTTGGGTCCAGGAAGTCTTGATTCTATGAGATAAAGTTCTGCTCTACATTTTCCCTCTTTTGACCAGGATTCTTCTAGAGAACCTATGATCAAAACATTTAGGAATGGTAGCCAGGCAGCTGCCATAGCAAAGGAAGTAGTTGTTCATGAAGTCTACTAGTCACACGTTCAATTTCTTCCCCCTATTCTATAGTCTCCTGCTTCCTCTGTTGCTTTCTATGCACTCCTAAGTCCTAGGCAGTAGTGAGAATATTTACAAGTTGTGTGTCTGTGCTCTGTTTCCATTCAGTTTTAAAATTCAGCTGAAGAATGCAAGTGTTTGTTTTCCTGTTTAGGTAGCCTCCTCATCTCCCAATATAAGATAATGTGGGCTGCAAAGCTCACAACCGTTGGCCTGAACATGGTGACTAGCTAGAACTACCCCTCTGGCTTCTATATTGGACATAGTTCCTGGCCCAGTGGAGACTGTGTGGGTGAAGCCTCATCCCATAATTCCCCAGTAAGAGTGTGATGGCCCATAACTGGCACCAGAGTCACTACCAGCTTCCCTGAGGGTCTGTTGGTTCCAGCATGCCTATTAACTGGCCTCTTCTTGGGTATTCAACCTCCCCTGTCTTGTTTGTTTTTTGTTTTTTTTCTCCCCTGTTTTTTGTACTCCCAACTGGCAAGTTCTTCTTTACTTTTAGCATGAAAAGATGTGTCTTATTGAACCAGACAATTTTCATATCAACAATCCCACTGTTTCTCATCAGACTCTGGGTCAGATGCCACTCCTGAATGAGGTTTCTGATATTTGAAGGGAAAGCCGAGAATGGCAGACACTCTTGGACACAAGAGCAGAGATTCGGCATTGCTCCTCTCTCTTATGTAAGGAGGGAAGAAGGGGTGTAAGGTTCTAGTGAGCATGAATGCCAAAGGACATGCTTAACTACAGTCCAGGTGTGTGGTAGCCGTACCTTATGCTTACATCCAGTACTGTTGAGCCAGTTCCGACTCATAGTAACCCTTTCAAGGATTCACTGGTGGATTTGAACTACCAACCTTATGGTTAGCAGTCTAGTGCTTATCCTACAGTGCCACACCAGGACTCTGTACCTTATTTGTTGTTGCTAAGTGCCTTCGAGTCAGTTCCAACCCATAGTGACCCTTTATAAGGGTTTCTGAGAAGCCAGTGGTGAGTTTGAACCATTGACTTTGCAGTTAACAGTCCAGTGCTAATCCTACAGCGTCATGTTGTGTTGTTAAGTGCTGTAGGTCAGTTCTGACTCATAGTGACCCTGTATAGGGTTTCCAAGGAGTGGCTCATGAGTTTGAACTGCAGACTTTGTGGTTCAATCTGACCTCGATGTCCAGTGATTTATCCCACAGCACCACACCAGGACTCCATACCAGGGCTATATCTCTACAACATTATTGCTACTTATAAGCATGAATCTGTATTTCCCATACCTGCCCCTGTCTTTGTTAAGACAACTTGTGAACAGTTCACCTGTTAAAGATATATGTCTTCACTTCCCTCCGGTGTACTTAAAGGAACTAAGAAACCTGATGGGTTTTCCCCAGAGCTAAGCGATCAGATTTGCTCTAGGGCAGTGCACACATTTTCACACAAGATGTGTTTTGGAATACAATGCGCGTCAGAATCACCTAGAGGGCTTGTTAAACTCAAGTCACTGGGCTCATCCCCAGCAGCTTGCCTTCAGTGGGTCTAGGTCATGCCCCAAGTTCCCAAGTGATGCTGATGTTGTAACACTGAAAACCACTGCCCTAGGATGCAATGAAGGCCAAGTTTGCATTGTAACTTTTACACTAAACAACTAGTTTTCACTTTATTCCCTGTGAATCCTCAGGGTTTCTGGCAACAAACTCACAGAGGAGCCCTTTGCCAACTCGGGGTGTAATCATGAAGTAAAACCTGACCCCAAGGCTCAGTGGCCTCCCTGGCTCTGACAAGCTTATCTTCAGTTCTGAAACTTATGCTGACTCCCTCTGTGGGTCACCTACTTTGAAAGGAAACAAGAGATATTTTCATCCTGATGTTGATTATGTTGTCCTTGAATAGTTTGTGTGATTGTTAAGTGCTGTTGAGTTGGTTCTGACTCATACCGACCCTGTGTAGGGTTTGAGAGGAGTCAGGTGGGTTTGAACTACCAACTGTTAACCATCCAGTGCTTATGCCTCAGTGCTACACTAGGGCTCTATAAACTTTCCAGGATGCTACTTTCCTCATTGTGCTTATTTTGTGAGGTGGGTAATGGTTAGAAAATCCAGAATTTCAATAGCACAAAAGAGCTACTGATTACTTCCCATTGCTCTGTAAATGTGGGCAGTCACCCCGCATGACATCTCTTTTATGAGGGAGCAGGAAGGAATGGGATTTGGGCCCAATGGTAAGATAATGCGAAGATGCTAAGGCATCAAGTCATAAAAGAGTGCTTGAAAAGTGGATCAGATTCCACCTCTAATCGGGACGCCATCTTAGAGTATAACACCTGTGAAGGTGGTTGAAAGATACGCTAGTCAGTCTCTTGTGTAGTGCCCTCTGAGTGTGTTGTAGTTGTTGTTATGTGCCATGGAGTTGGTTCCAACTCATAGCAACCTTGTACAGGGTTTCTGAGACTGTAAATCTTTATGAGAGCAGAAAGCCTCATCTTTCTCCTGTGGAACAGCTGGTAGTTTCAAACAGCTGACCTTGTGGTTCGCATCCCGATTCATAACCACTCCACCTCTGAATGTACTGGGGACATAATTTAGGCCAGGTGAAACTTGGGGGAAATGAAGACACCAATAAAACAACCCTTATTGCAGGCATGTGAGTTAAACGTTTCCCCCTTATGAGGCATTCAGGAAACCAAGATAGGAAGTGGACGCAAGTTCAATAGAGCTTTAACTATTTTGTTGTTGTTAGTTGCCTTTGCGTCTGCTCTGATTCCTGGTGATCTTGACGAACAGAACACAATATGGGCATCCATATGATCATTGGTATTTTGAGTGCATTGTTTCAGCTAATGTGACAATTCATCTCAGTGAGGGTTGTCCTCATTTTCATTGACCGTCCACCAAGCAGGATGTCCTTTTCCAGGAACTGGTCTTTTCTGATGACTAACAGTGGCTTCTCATGCCCAAGATAAGCTCCAGGAACCCTTTTTAATGACAGTGAGAAATAGCGACTTGGCAACTCTGATGTCTATGTGGACCACAGCGTGAGCACATCCTGGAAAGCTGGTCACTATTGTAGGAAAATATTGAGATGTTGAGATTAACACTTAATCAAGTGAATAATTTACTCAGTGAAGAAGCATCAGCAAATGAAATGGTTCATGAAGGGAAGGCGAGATGGGAATCATAATTTAACATTGATAAATTTAACGTCAATCTGCTCATGTAGACTCCATGCAGCCAAATCTGAGGGTGCTTCAAAAAGTGAGTGGAAATACCATCATCTTTTCATTCCATTTTTTTCATGAAACATTTAAAGCCCATTTGTAGATATACGACACATACATGTGACACACATATGACTTACAGATGGCACATAATATATGACAGACGTACATATGTGTTTCATCAAATCAGTGATTACCTACAACTATGACAAAACCCTAGACTTTTATTTCTTAGTTGTAGTATCCTGCAAAGAGAGCAAAATCACACATAATAGAATAATAGTTTAAAGAAAGAAAAAATGTTTTGGAAAATATATTGTGCCTGTTTCTGTACAGGGCCATCCCTACGATAAAGATTTGGGCATGTTGGATTCCTTTCTAGAAGCAAATGCAATCTTTCTGGACTGCCTCATTTTTTAAGTAAAAATGTGTTCACATTACAAAATCACTGTAGCAAAGCATTTCTATTAAAATAGCTCTGCTGCTTACATTGAATGCTTTCTAGGCGCCTGTGTGGCTCACAGGGGCTGTGAGAAGCACATGAAGGCATTAGAGCAATCGTTAAAGATCAAGGGCTTTCCAATTATCAAGTGACACTTAGGAGACAATAGGCTGAGATAAATGAAGCATGGCTTGACTCTTTCATATTCTGTATCAAAGATTTTCAGCAGAACAAGGAAGGGATGCCTGCACCTTATGGTGCAGACTCTGGTCAACATATTTGAGGAAGATGTTCATCAAAACTCTCCATCCCACTTCATAGGTGTTCCTGAACATTTAGTTGTTAATAGAAAATGTTGATCTGAAATCTTTTCCTGCGATGTAGAATTCAGAAGTACATTCGAAAGACCATTTTCCACATTGCTCGCTCAAAGTCATAATTCTAAAATCATGTCCATTAGGGTCTCCATCAGTGGGAATCCAATAAAACTTCAATTAACTAGAACTGTATCTCTTTTGAGCTGAACTTTAGCACGAGAGGAAATTCCCAAGAAAACATGCTGTATGAAAGCACAATTTTTTCTTTCTTTCTTTCTTTCTTTTTGTCCAAAGAGAGGCTTTCGAGGTGTATCCTGGGGTCAAACAGACACAGACCAATCTTTTTTTTTTAATCTTTATATTTACAGCTACAGCTCTACCACGATCCTGGAGACCCAATACGACTCCCCAAAGGCAGTGCAGCGCGCTCACTCATCTTAGAAAGATTCAATTATATTTTCTAGACAGCATCTGCTCAGGCAGAAAAGGGGACTAATGAATTTTAGGAAGATTTCCAGCAGGGTCAGAGGAAGACTAGGGACATGCCTGAGTGGTTTCACTGCCATAACGTGGTGAGCATCGTTCCTTGTAAAGAGTAGGCAGTCAGGAAATGTTTCTCCAATTATATGACATTAAAAAGAAAGGTGTTTCTGTTTAGCATTGGTTAATTGGGGGCCACATCATGTTTAAATTGCTCCCAGTCCCAGCTCTCACTCGAAGGCAGTTTTACTTGCCTTTGGATGACAACTCTCAGTAGTTAAGTGGAAGGAGCTTCTTTCTGTCCAAGCCTCTGAAGACATCCTGAATTCTCATTGAGGTTTCTGGTTTTTGCATTCAACCAGGTCTCCAACTGATGATATTAATACACAAAATGAAAATGAAACAAAACAGATTACCGTTCTTGTCAGTTTATGCAGATCCAATCCATGTTGTCAGTCCAGTGCGGATCCTACAGCCCCACACCAGGAGTCCATACATAGTAGGAATGCAATAAACATGAATTGTTGTTGTTGTTGTTGTTGTTAAGTGCCTTCGAGTCATTTCTGACCCATAGCGACCCTGTATAGGGTTTCCGAGGAGTAGCTGGTGAGCTTGAACCGCCAACCTTACAGCTCAAACAGCTTAACAGCCTTGTGAATTAACAGCATCCTGGTGTGGTGCTGTCGGCTAATGTGTCAGATTACAAAGTCATTTGAACTGCAAGTTCTGTGGTTCAAGTTCACCAGCTGCTCCTCAGAAACCCTATACAGGGTTTCTATGGGTCAGAACTGACTCGAAGGCACTTAACAACAACAACAACAACAACAACAACAACATACCTAAAAAGGAAAATAGTAACAATGAATACTTTTTTTAAAAAAATCATGCACTATCTATTTTTGTTTATTGTTTTTACAGTTTTGATCTGCATTGTGCCTTTTCTTAGGTCTTAGAGCATCAATAGGAATGTTAGTTATTGTAGGCTCCATAATATCCCCAACATCAAAAGATCTCAGTCTAAATAGTTCCTTTAATGCGTCTTCCATCTCTTCTTATTCTGTTTAGTGTAACTTGCTACCTTCTATCGGCTAAATTCCAGTGTATTTCAGTTAAAAATCAAAGCAATAGACATTTAATAAATACCCTCATCAATTCTAATTGCTGTCTTTTTTTTAAATATGTAATTTGTATTGTACTTTGGGTGAAAGTTTCAAGAGGAATTCATGCACATTTTGTGACATTGATCCCTACCTACAAGGTAACAACACTCTTCTCACCTCCTTTCTGTGTTGACCAGTGTCATTTGTCCTTCTTCCTTGTTCCTTTCCAATTGTTGTATTGAAAGCTGAAGATTCCAAAGTGAATATAAACTCCCATATGCCACTGCCTTCAATAATCTTGAAAAAAAAATTATATAACACAGCAAAATATCTAATATTGTGAGTAACTTAAAATTCCCTTGTTTAGGAATAAATTTAATTTATCTCATAAGTAAAATTCATAAACTCTACAACAGCTGTTTTTCACATTCAAAATGGACCCTTTATTTAACTCAAATATCATTATTTGAATGGGATCTTTTAATATTATGTGTTGTTGTTGTTGTTTTCAGGTTTATGTGGAGTTATGAGTCTCTTGGTGATGCAAATAGTTAATGTGCTCAACTGCAAACTAAAAGACTGGGGTTTCTAATCTACCCAGAGATGGCTTAGAACAAAAGTCTGGTGATCTTCTGAAAAAACAATCATTAAAAACCCTGGGTAGCACAATTTTACTTTCACATACAGGGGGTCACCATGAGTTGGAATAAACTTAACAGCAATGGGGTATGTGAGGTTAAATGTCATGAAGCTCCCGACCTGGCTTCTCGTGAAGTGACCCAGGTTCACCTTCACTCGATGATCCCTGGAGCTGATGATGTCTTCCGTACTCTCTGGGGAACATCCACCAGCTCTCCTGCTGGGAAAATGGTACCCGAGGGCTTCAAAAAGCTGGTGGGAAAATTCCATTATCTTTCCATTATATTTTTCATGAATTTTTTGAAGCCCTCCCATATGTGAGAAAAATAGGAGTAATAGTAACAGCAGCAACAATGACGGGTAACAATTTTAATGGAGTTGTTAGGCAAAAAGGGGAAGGAGGAAGATGGCCTCAGAAGCACCAAAGCTGGAATAGAAGGGGAGGAGGAAATAACTTCCAAAGTATCATCCAATAGTAAGCTAAAGAAAAATTCAGCTTAGCCCTCAGAGCCACCACAAAACCCCCTAGGGGATGCCTAAGAATAGGAGCATGCACAAAGGCACGGAGTTGACCGGCAGCTTCATTATATGATCATTGTAATACATTTATGTTGCAGTTTTGACCTCTCTGGTGGACAAACCAACTGAATTATGGGTAAAATCATGCACAGTAATAAAAGAGTGATATCACTAAATCTCCCCTCAATCTTTATCTAGAAAAATCCACTTAGTTGGATGGGACATGAACGCACAGTGGGGAGGAACGTCTTGTTGTTAGGTGCCATCAAGTCC
>NW_006408539.1:17849472-17863286 GCF_000296735.1 Chrysochloris asiatica
ATGAGCCCAATTAAGTGTTCTAGAATACTCACACTTCGCAATGTTGTCCACAGATTGTCATGATCCACACAATTTCAAGCCCTTGCATAGTCAATAAAGCACAGGTAAACATCTTTCTGATATTTTCTGCTTTCAGTCAAGATCCACAGGACATCAGCAATGATATGCCTTGTTCCATGGCATCTTCTGAACTGGGTGTGTTGCAATTGGAGCCAGAGATAAAAGAACTGGGGCAAGAAAACCCAGGGCTCCACTTGGTTCTTGCCTGTGAGAGTGGATTTTTTCTCTTTTTCTCAATGAAAGCTTGCTTATTTGTAGTCATGGTTTTCTGTATTAAAGTCTTTGTCACGGAAAACAAGGACTAAGGATCCAAAGAAACCTGACAGAGTAACAATTTTGTGTTAAATTGTGAGATATTTTATTTTCTTTTATCATTAGTGTTCTGCCACCACTTCTTGGCAGTACTAAGAGATCCCTATATATCTGCCATCTCCAACAGACAGTTAAATAGCACTGTAAGATCAGCACTGGGCTGCAAACCACGAGGTCAACAGTTCAAACTCACTAGGGTTCCTTGGAAACTCTATACAAGGTCACTATGAGTTGGAACTTATTCGATGGCATTTAGCAACAACAACAAATTGAGAAGTCCAGCAAGAGATAGTTTAATGATGGCCCTATATATCTGTGATGCCTGCTGTACAGCAGAGAAAGGCAGTATGTCTTTTTAAGACTCCTGGTGTAGTGCTTTAGAATCAGCACTGGATTTTGAACCACAAGGTTGGCCATTCAAATCCACCAACTGCTCCTCAGAAACGCTAAACAGGGTCACTAGACATGAGTCAGAACAGACTCAACAGCACTTAACAACAATAATCATATTTCGTCAGAGAGGGCTTGAGGCTTACCAATCACAATTTGTGAGTTTCTTATTTTCTACATAATGAAAAGATATCAATCATTTCCGATGCTCCTGGCACATATTGCTTCTAAAGCTATGCCAAATACACACACACATACCAAGAGAAACAGAAAAGATAGATGAGAGGTTGAGTGCTGATACGTTTGAGAAAGAAGGAGCCCACCAGCCTGGGAGGAACTTCCTGGACGCGGCTGATGTTTAGATGGACAGTGGGGCCAGGCAGAGTCAACTAGACTTGAAGAGGGCGACTACAGCACAAGCAAGAGCACCACCAGCAAATCACATTGCTAACGGAAGACCACAGAGAAGCACTGGAGAAACCAGTAGTGGAGAGCATGACTGATGACCAAAACTAGGTAGGAAAAGCTGTGTCTCTGTGAATGCCAGTAAATGTGCAATGATGGCATTGAGCCAGAAATACTCTTCCAGTACCATGGAGTATGACCTCCTCAAATCCAGCAGTTTGTAAGAAGAGTGGGTGGAGTCAGAATCTCGATAAAACTGGGTTTAATCTTATCTTTATCAAATTTAAATCTAGTCATGGCAAACTGTATTTATATGGGAGAGCAAGTTTCAGTTATGAATGCTGTTTTCACTCTGCCAACAGTGGAATGCTGGGTGGAGTTGACATAGGAAGAGAGAGAAACACATATCACTTGTGCACAGCAAGGAGTGAGGAATTTCCCCTTTATTTTCTGAGGAGAAACAGGAGTGTCCTGGCCTTTGCTCTTGAACTACTAGCCCTTTCCGCCTTCTCAGAGTGTGGGCATTGTGGCAGTTTTATGCTTGTTCCCATCAATATTGGGGATATTTGCCAAAATCAATCTGTAGGCATATTCAGTGGGATTCAGTTTTAGTAATAGCGCATTGGTCAAAACCATTTCCTTGTGTCATTTATTGAAGCATGATAGTTAATGATACATGAGTTTTGTACAGATGGCAACTCACCTGATAAATGAGTGTGACTGTGGTGATTATAATAAATATTCTATGGTGGTCAGGCCAAGTATATGCTGCCATTGTTATTGTTGTTGTTGTTGGTAAGTGCCGTCAAGTCGGTTCCGACTCATAACAACCATGTATAGGGTTCCTTAGGAGCAGCTGGTGAGCTTGAACCACCAACTTTGCAGTTCAAATGACTTTGCAGTCTGACGTATTAGCCCACAGTGCCACACCAGCACTCCATGTTGTTGTTGTTGCTGTTATGTGCCATGGAGTTGGTTCCGACTCATAGTAACCCTGTACAGGGTTTCCAAGGCTGTAAATCTTTACGGAAGCAGAAAGCCTCATCTTTCTCCCGCAGAACAACTGGTAGTTTCGAACTGCTGACCATGAGATTAACAGCCCAATTTGTAACCACTACGCTACCAGAACTCCTTAGATTACCAATATTTCTGTTTTCCCCTGAAATAGCTAATGGACCTCTTTTTATTTTTTTCTTCAAGCTTAATTTATATGAAAAAATAAATTAAGAATAGATGATAAGGATACTGAGAAATGTTACCTCAATGTAAAGTAAATATTCCTGGTTAGATACTAGACATGAATCAGTTTGATGACCTTGAATTCATTTAAAAGAGTTGAGGTTCGAGAAGGACTCTGCAACATGTTTATAAGACATCATTATACTATTATTATGATGATTAGGTGCCATCTAGTCAGTACCTACTCATAGTAATCTTATGTACAACAGAAACAAATACAGTCTGGTCCTGTGCCAACCTCACAATCATTGCTGCACTTGGGTCAATTGCTGCTGCTACTGTGATGGTTCATCTCATTGGGGGTCTTCCTCTTTTTTGCTGACCCTCCGCTTTAGCAAGCATGATGTCCTTCTCCAGATCTGGTCCCTCCTGATAATAGGATGAACGTGTGAGAGATGAAGACTGGTCATCCTGACTTCTAAGGAGCATTCTGGCTCTACCTCTTCTAACATAGATTTGTTAGTTCTTTCAGTAGTCCATAGTACTTTTGACATTCTCCTTCAACCCTAAGTCAAATGCATCAATTATTCTACAGTCTTCCTTATAAATTGTTCAACTTTCACATGCATATGAGGTTACTGAAAATACCATGGCTAGGGAAAGGCACAACTTAGTCATCACACTGACATCTTTGCTTTTGAGTACTTTGAAAAGGTCTTGTGCAGCAGATTTACCTAATGCAATACGTCGTTGGATGTCTTCACTGCTGCTTCCATGAATGTTGGTGATTGATCAAAGCTAGAGGAAGTCTTTGACAACTTTAATATTTTCTCTGTTTATCTTAATGTTACTTATTGGTTCAGTGGTGAGTATTGTTGTTTTCTTTACATTATGTGGTCTTTGGTCTTCAACAGTAAGAATTTTAAGTCCTCTTCACTTTCAGCAAATATCTGCATATCACAAGTTGTTAATAAGTCTTCCTCCAGTGCTGATGCCTGTCACATTCTTCTTCATATAATCCAGCTCCTTGGATGGCTAATGGGTCTTTGTCAGAATTCCAATAGTTTGATGTTAAGAAAATTGCTGGTGAGCATTTTAATACGATAGCATCTTATTATGTAGTTTTCATTTAGGAATCAGAATGCTTTCATTTTTCAAATATTCCCTGTCCACATCGATCTATCTATGGTACCTTTTGTCTTATAGGCCATAACATGAGGAGAATTATTCAGTGGAGATGAGGAGGTCACCTAGGGCTTTTATCTATTGGCATTTCCACATATATTGTTTGTTTCTAAGTTTTCTCTTATAAGAGTAGAGTAAGAGTATTTTTCTCCAATTTTTTTAAAGCTGATGTAATTAAAAACCCATTTAATGCATATGTGGTTTTAAAAAATTATATAGCTAACAACATTTAAAATAACAGCCTTTTTGAGATCTAATTATCAATCAACCAATCCAGACTTTAAAGTGTTTAATTCTGTGCATTGTTTTTGTATATTCACAGTTGTATAGTTATCAAATCTATCTTTAGATAATTATCCAATCATCTAACACCCCAAAAAGAAACCACACAATCATTAACATTCACTTTTGCTTCCCTTTTAACTCTAGTCCCTGGAAACCACTCATCTACATTCTTTCTCTATGAATTTACCTTTTCTGGACATTTCCTGTAAATAGAATCTTATAATATGCAGTCTTTTGTGGCAGACTTCTTTAAATTAGCATATTTCAATGCCTCACTTTTTAAATGTCAAATGATATTCCATTCATGCTTGGTAAAGTAGAGGGACAACGAGATGGATTGGCACAGTGGCAGCAGCAATGAGCTCAAACACAACAGCAATTGTGAGGACAGTGAAGGACCAGGAAGTGTTTCATTCTGTTGAGTCAGAACCACCTCAATGACACTTAATAAATCAAATAATAGATATACCATATTTTTTTATCCATTGATCTATTGATGAATATTGTGTCACTACCTTTATTTTTCAGTGACTATGTGGCGCTGTGTACAGGCTAATGTGTCAGACTGAAAAGTCATTTGAACTGTAAGGTCAGTGGTTCAAGCTCAGCAACTGCTCCTTTGAAACCCTGTACAGGGTTGCTAAGGGTCGGCATTGACTTGACCGCACTTTAACAACAACAACATTATGATTAATGATGTGATGCTGAGGATAAATGCACTGGACTGGTCAAGCTCAGTTCAAGCTCAGCAGCCACTCCTCAAAAACCCCATACAAGGTCGCTGTGAGTCAGAACTGACTCACTGACACATAACAACAACAGCAGCAGTAACAACATTGTGAATAATACCACTATGAACATCTGTGTGCAAATCTTTGTGTGAACATAAGTTTAAAATCACCTTGGGTACGGGTAAGTACTTAGTAATGAAATTTTTGGGACGTGTATTATTTCTGTGTTTAGCTTTGTGAGAAGTCATCAAACTATTTTCCCACAGCAGCTACATCATTCTCCATTCCCATGAACAATGGATGAGTCTTTCAAGTTCCGGCGGGATGACTAATAATGAACAGTACGTGTTTTTCCTTTTCTATCCCTTTTCTCAGTCAAGGATGTCACCATCCATTCTGGTACTGAAACCAGACTCAGACTTGTTCTAGATCCCCCCTTCCCATTACCTCCATAGCCAACCTTTTACCAGGTGCTGCCGACTTTACCAATTTCTTATGTCTAATACTGCCACTCAGTCACAGCTGTCATTTTCTGGTCCATGGAGATGGCATTCCTTGGTGGTGTTTCCTGAATCTCCAGTTTGCCCTCTCTCCACTCCCATCCAATCTACTCATTCGAGATACATCATCAGCATATGAGCATATTCTTGACTTCATTTTCTCCGACAATGATTTCAAAGGCTTTCAGAGTCTCTATCAAAATCTATGACATGTCTCACAAGATCCTGCATGTTGTGCTCTCTGTCTTCCTCTGTTACACCACCATTATATTTGGCTATGCATGTTGCTTGACACATAATGCCCACTGCCTTTTTGTTGTTTTTTTAAGAGTTGATGTATTTTAATTATGGTGTTGCAGAAGAATACTGAAGATCCATAGACTGCCAAAAGAACAAACAAATCTGTACTATTTTTAAGAAGCCAGGATGTTGCTTAGGAGAGAGGATGGTGAGATTTTGTCATGAGGGACCAATCCCTGGAGAAGGACATCATGTTTTGAAAAGTAGAGAGCAAAAAAGAGCAAGAATCCCAAAGGGATGGAATGACACAATGGTATCTATCAACCATGTGTACAAACAGAACAATGGATTGGATGGCGCAAAACCAAACTGTGCTTCATTCTTCTGTGCATAAAGTCACTGTTAGTTAGAGTTGACTTGATGACACCTAACAACAACAAACAACAACAGAATTGGCCAAGTGACAGTGAATCCTTGTGGCCTAGCTATGGCCTCATGCTGATGATCCCCTACTGAGATGATAAGTCTCTGTCTTTGTCTTCTCTTTGTCCTGTTAAGACTTAATAAGATACCCACTGCCTTTGACTTGATTCTGACTCATAGCAACCTCTTAGGACAGATAACTTGTCCCATAGGTTTTCCAAAACTGTACATCTTTCTAGAAGCAGAGTGTCACATCTGTCCCCGAGAAGCTGATGGTGGGTTTGAGTTGCCAAACTTTTGAATAGCAGTCCCATGCTTTAACCATGGTGCCTCTAGACTCTTTGATACATCATGCAATAAATATACTGAATGAACAAAAGAGTAAATACCTAAAGTAATACTTATTTTCAAAGCTGGATATGTAAGGGGAAGCAAAACATAAGCCAGGAGACCCTGGACAGATTTACTATGGAACAAAGGAAATCAAGTGTCTATATTCTCTCCAAAGACCACCCTGCTTCCATTTAGAGAAATGCTGGTGCCAACAGCAGCACCATCACCAGGATCACAGCCCTGCCTAACCCAGAATTGTATCCTGTGGCGCAGCTTAATGAAATCTAGTCCAAAGCCTCCTCTATCCCTTGGTCTTCTGAAATTTGAAAGCCTTAAATTGATTTTCTGTATGGTATTTGATTTGGGGAAAATATGTCAATTGACTTTAGATTTTAAAAAGAATGAGATTCTGGACGGCAAAACTAAATGATTCCGCAAATTACTATAAAAGACTCTTTGAATGTAGGGACTATTGAAGACATTAAGGCACACACACATATGTTTATACATTTGTATTTAATTGAGGCCTGTAAACTGTTGTTTGATACTCTTGAAATTGATGGGCAGAGGGGAGAAGAAAAAGGTAACCTTGTCCAGAGACTGGACCGTGGTACCCAGGAGACAGGTATTAGGGTTAAGAGGGAAGGTGAGGGTCAAAAGAGTCCTTGTGACAGAAGATGCTCATTTTGAACTGCTGACCTTAAAGTTTGAATCCTTGTTGTTGTCAGGTGCCATCGAGTCGGAACTGACTCATAGCGACCCCATGCACAGCAGAACGAAACAATGTCCAATCCTGGGCCAACCTCACTACCGCTGCCACACTTGACACCATCAATGATGTCACCTGGCTGATTCATCTCATTGGGGGTCTTCCTCTTTTTCTCTGACCCTCCACCTTACCCAGCATGACATCCTTCTCCAGTGACTGTCCTCTCCGGACAATGTGTCCAAAGTATGAGAGACGAAGCCCAGTCATCTTGGCCTCCAAGGAGCACTCTAGTTGCACTTCTTCCAAAACAGATCTAATGGTTCTTTTGGCAGTCCATGGCACTTTCAGTATTCTCCTCCAACACCACAACTCAAAGGCATCAATTCTTCTACGATCTTCCTTATTCACTGTCCAGCTTTCGCATCCATATGAGGTTATTAAAAAAACCATGGCTTGGGTCAGATGCACCTTAGTCCTCAAGCTGATAATCTCTGCTCTTCAATACTTTAAAAAGTTCCTGTGCAGCAGATTTGCCCAGTGCAATACGTCGTCTGATCTCTTGACTGCTACTTCCGCGAGTGTTGATAGTTGATCCAAGAAGAATGAAGTCCTTGACAACCTCAATCTCTTCTCCATTGATAAGAATGCTGTTTGAATCCTATTCCCCAAACAATGTATATTGTGGATTCTGGCCCCTATAGAAGTGATTGTAATCCCAGTTGGGAGTGGAATTTCATTGTTGTGTTGATTGAAAATATTAAGTATGATTTTCCTTATGTCAGTATCTTTTGAACTATAAAAACTGCAGACTGAGCAAGCAACCAGGTAAGCATAGACGGAGGCAGATAGATGTCATGTCTCAGGAAGGTTACCAGGATGGTCAAGGAATTAGCACTGGAAAAGACACAAGGACCTTCTCCAGAGCTGAAGAGTCTGGACGCCTTCCTCTAGAGCTGCCACCGTGACCTTGGACATCTAGCTGCCTAAACTATGAGAAAATAAATTTGTGTGTTAAAACCACCCCACTGTGGATTTCTGTAAGAGTAACTAGAGATCTAGAACAGGATCTGAATAATAAACTTAAGAACCAGTTATGGCATGCATCCTTTCAGGATGTTAGCTTTGATTTCTCCTTGTTGCTTCTTCCTTCCTCTCCCAATCCTCCTCTTACTCTGTTTTCAGGAAGGTTTAGGTAATCCTTATGGATTAGAGCATGCCTTGTCTTATCTCTGTCTATAATAAAGACAGAGACCCAGGATCATAGTTTCCAGCAAAGTAGGGCTGGAGAGAGGAAGAGAAGCTAATTAATGAGGAAAAGTCTCAGGGAGGAGTTGAAGAGTGATTGATAGGTCACGATTAGATTAAGTACCTATTTTCTTTCTCCAAACACCCAAATCTGAAGACCACTTATAGAAAAGAATGAGATTGTGGGATGAGGTTTGAAGATCTGCTATTTAGAAATTAAAGCTAGAGATGACCTCCCTAATCTCAATTTTTGTACTAAAGTATTTTTTCTTGATCTTGCAGAATGACCTAAGCAGGATGGCTCTAGTACACAATTTTTTAGCAAGTTTCACAAGACTCAGAGAATGGAGCTACATTTCAGGGTTATGAAACCAAATACAGGAAGCCAAGATGGGTACTGCTACTCCTTAGCTGTTGGCTACTGCTGGTACCCCGCAGCAACTGGCTGACTCCGTACCTTGCCGGTATCTCTGTCCTCTCAGGTGTCTGCATTAGGAGTCTCTTGGGAGCTCACACAAGCCAAAGTTCTAGCATAAAACTTCAGAAGCTGCTCATTTCTGTTCTGGCAGGTTTGAATGGTGCAGTATTTTTCCAGCCGTCCAAAGTTCATGGGCATTTTCAGGATGGCCCACAACGAGGATGACTGATAGCCAGTCACATATGTGATGGAAACTGGACCTCTGTGCACCATTAACATTTCTCAACCCTCCATGGGATAGATTACTGACTTATTTCATAAGCTTTCTGACCTTGTCTTAAGCTTTGCAATCCACAGTGATGAATTTATCGAGTAATTCTGACTATGTATGAATAACATAACTGAGATAAATGGCATTAGATGTTTACAAAGCTGAGCAAAACTATTGCTCTCGACACCTTTTGTTAGAAAGCGTGTAATTCGCTGTAACTTTACTTTATTGATTTACCTATAAATCTTTTCTCACTTAATAAATGCCCCCCATTGCTCCTCCTAAGTCGACACCATGGTTTGTAATGCATTACTAAAGCCATGCCAGACTCAAGATGCAGAATGCTTGGGGCTCCCCAAAAGTCTGATTTTACCTTCTACTTCTAAAAAATACTCAGTGTTCTAAGGGTGTGTAAGTTCCCTTCTATCTTGCTGTACGTACACAACTTACCTAGTAACCACACAGAGTCACCTAAATAAAGCTTGGTGGTAGTGGTGGTTGTGGTGAGGTGCTGCGGAGTCAGTTCTGACTCATAGTGACCCTCTAAAGGTTTCCCACACTATAAATATTTATGGGAGCAGAAAGCCTCATCTTTCTCGCGTGGGGTGACTGGTGGGTTAGAACTGCTGACCTTTTGGTTCACAGCCCAGTTCATAATCCACTATGCTACCAGGTTTCTTTCACCTAAATCTTAGGAGTGGGATAGTTTTTCTTTCCGATGTTCTTGTGTGTTGTTGTTAAGTGCCGTCAAGTCAGTTAGGACCCTATAGCGACCCTGTACCCCTGTGTAGGGTTTCCAAGGAGTGGCTGATGAGCCTGAACACCAATGTTGTGGATCAAACCAAGTTTACTGTGCAGTGCCTTAACCCACAGCATCACACCAGGACTCATGTTCTTTTATACTTCCCATAAAAGTTTAGGAAAGGAGAAAGAAAAATAAATAAATAAAATAACTTCAGAAGTTAAACCATAGGACGAGATAAAATAAAGGAAGAGTTGTTCTTGAAATTAGATTTGTTGTTGTTAAGTGCCTTTGAGTCGGTTCCGACCCATTGCGACCCTGTAAAGGGTTTCTAAGTTGCCACTGGTGAGCTTATTCACCAAACTTGCAGTTCAAACTGACTTTGCAGTCCAGCACATTAGTCCACAGAAGCATTGTTTATGCAACAATCCTGAGTCTACAAAGTGTTACAATAATTCTGTAGCTCATTTTCTGTGGCTATATTGCTATTGTTGGAGGCCTTGTGTGGCAATATAGGATAAGCACTGGACAGCAAGGTTGGCAGTTCAAACCCACCAGCCACTCCTCAGAAACCCTATCGAGTGTCACTGTGGGTCAAAACGGACTCGATGGCACTAAACAACAACAACAACAGTATTTCTATTGTTAGCTACTGTCCAGTATGCCCCTGACCCATGATGACTTCATGCACAATAGAAAAAAATGCTGCCCGATCTTACACAATATCGTAATCAGTTGTAGGTCAGAATGCAATGATCCGTAGGGTTTTCATTGCCTGAATTTCACAAGTAGATGGCCAAGTCTTTCTTCCCAGTGCATCTTAGTTTGGAAGTGCCACCCAAACCTGTTCAGTATCATAGCAATATACAGTCTCTGCTGACAAATAGGTGCTGTGTGTGCTTGAGGTACATTGAACAGAAATTGAATGTGGGTGTTCCACATGGAAGATGAGAACGCAAAACCACCTTCTAGACCACAACTGCCCCCTGCTCTGTCTTCTAGACTCTCATGTGAAAGCCATGGTATTCTCAAATTTTAAATGCTGTTGTCTTTACTTTCAGAGTTTGTTGAGCACCTGACCCCCCAGTGTCTTTGAGGCTTCTCAAATACATGCATGGCAGTGAAGCTTCATCACACTCATTCGTGAAGTGTGTGCCAGCTTTCTGAGGTTCACATCACTCCAGCTGTTTGAAGGTTGAAGCCAGAATTCCAAGACATCACCTAAGTCAGCAATGGTTTGGGTGCTGGCAGGTAGTAGAATAAGGATGTGAGTGCACACCATAGGGACGAGGCACCCATACTTGCTTTCTTTTTCTTTTTTAAGTGTTTATTGTGAATGATGTGATAATTTACATGGGAGAACATTAGGTTTACATTCATCCTATCGTATTTCGTTTCATTGCAATGATTATAATCCCCTCGATGCATCACCAAACAACCAAAGAGTACACCCTGCAAGCCTGCCCCCTGGCCATCAGCACACAGCCCCTCTCCCTCCCTGAGTCCAAAGTTCCCAGCTGCTTCCCATACTTTCTTGAAGCTCCCCAGGGATTTTATATCTGCAGCTGTGTTGGAAATCACTGATGAGACCTTGATTGAGGCCGACAGCGTGAGCTTCTGAAGATGTGGAGAAATAAGCCTGCCCCTCTCTGGGCTGGTTTTTAGAATAAAGAGTTCTTAGTAATAGAAAACAAGGCTGAAAAGAATTTGAGGCCAGCTCAGGGGAACCTGAATGTTTTCAAAATGTGGTGGCTCTAGAGGATAAGCACTGGACTGCTAATCACTCTGCCAGCCACTCTGGGAGAAAGATGAGGCAGTCTGCTCCTACAAAGATGTACAGCCTTGGAAACCTTCTACAGGGTCCCTAAGAGTTGGAACCAACTCCATGACACTTAGTAACAGCAAGAAGCAGAGGATATAGTTCAGGATTTGAGTTTGGGGAGATGATGTGGCTAACACTCTTCCTTGGAACAATATATCAGGTAGCAGTGAGGTGGGTGTTTACTGTGAGAAAACAGATTGGAAGGAGGGCAGACAACTAAGAGACTCTAAGAGTTCAGGCAAAATGGGCAGACCTTTCATGAAAACTGAGGTACTAGGACCATATGGTCATGGGTCATAGCCCCAAGTTGGTTAGAGTGCCCCAGAACCAATCACCAACCCCATAAATTTGTCCCAACTCATGGTCCCTTTCCTGCTTCCTTAGTCCCACCTGCAACAGTGATGAATAGATGTGCCACCAATCATGATTTTGTGATGAATATCCTTTGTTTTCTGTATTCTATAATAAGCACTGTGATCATTAATCCTTTAGATACCATTATGGGCTCATGCTGATGGTCTCTGTCATCCAAATGATTTGTCTTTGTCTTGTTTAATACTTAAAAAAGGGGTGTTCTCTATTTTTTTTTTTTTTTTTAAGTTCAGCAAGTGATGATAATGATCTGACTTCAAAAACTAAGAGTTTCATTAGAGAGAAGGAGGCAGAAGCAAGAAGCCTTCTGATAAACTGGAATAATTCTAGGTAAGTTAAAAAGTGTCATGTAGAAAATAATGAAGAAAGTCAAACAGTTTTGCCATGCAATGTAAACATGTCACTCGATCAAAACCAGTTACCCTAATAGAACCTGGTGGTGTCCTCTGGGTTACTTTCCATTACATGGAGTTGTAGGAACTGATATACCTGTGACTAATTTAAAATGTAATTGTTGTTCTGTCTTCCTGCAACACACTTTTCATCTGATTTCCTGTAAGTAAACAGTATGAAGAATTATAGTCAAGTTAAATATTAGAAGCCTAATTCCTAGGAATAGAAAAGGTTTGGAGAAAGGTTGCTTGCTGCAAAACCAATTCAATCTTCAAATTCTCATTCGCCGTCCATGGTGGCCTGCTGTCATTGGGGTGGGACCTTGTTCCGAGTTCTATGCTGCTAGAGAGAGTGAGGCCTTTAATATTGACACAAGTGAAGGATAGAAACTAAACAAAGAGGACATCTGTCACGGAAGCGGACTGCTAGGTTCATAGATCACTACAAATCTATTTGGAAAAAAGATTTAATAAATCATAGAACATTAGTGCTGGATAGGAGTTGAGAGACCATCTAGTTATGAAAGCCCTACTTTCAAAAGTTAAGAAAACTAACTTTAAAAGTCTAGAAAGGTGAAGATACTTACCCAACATTGTATATAATGACCATCCAGCATAAAGTGGGAGCCACGATAAGCACTTGCCTGCTAAATGAAAGGTCCGGGATTCAAACCCACCAGGAGCAAGTTGTGACTGTCAGCTTGTGTAAAGATTACAGCCTTGGGAACTCCACGGTCCAGTTCTGTTCTAACCTCTAGGGTTGCTATGGGTAGAAATTGACTCAACAGCAAAGGGCTTTCACGTAAACGGCAAGAGTTTTTACCTCAGGAAGCACTGGGTTTGAATTCCAGATCCTCCTGGTCCTAGCTGTGTGTCTTTATTTTCTAGTTTGGGTTTCTGTGAGACAGTTTCTTTCACTGTAAAATGGGGACATAACCATCTCACTGGGTCCCTGCAAAGATGACATAAATTTATGGGTGGAACTCACTTATCCCACGATCTAACAAGTAAGACATCATAGCAGTTAATAGACTTAAAACTGAGGTTCACACCCAGGTGTGGTGCAATGCACCCTCTATGGTGCCATACTTTGTCTTGGTGTGTTCCCATCCCAAACTTCTCCCCCAATTCTGACTTTTAAGTTGGCATCACCTTCTACTGTTTTCCATCAGTGCTAAGTCAACTTTGCATAGCCAATTAATCATTTAACAAATATATCGAGTATCTACTTAATGAAAATGGCACATACATTTTATGATAAATGACATGTCATCATTAAGAAATTTAATTATCACCTATTGTCCCACAAAATGTTAATCATCATATTTTTAGCTACAATTGAGTGACACTGTTCTGTAAAGAAGTGTTCTGAGATTTGAAATGGGATGGAAATCAGAATGTCTCTGCAAAGGCATGGTCCCTGCTGGTAGGATTCTACTGCAAGGTGGAAGAGCACAGTCGGAATGTTTAGACTCAATCTTCAAACATGTGTAATTTATTTAAATACTTAAAAATGACTACCCAGCAATATATTATGTGGTAGGAAAAGTACAATATTAAAACAAAATATAAATTGTGTGGGAAAGGATGCAAAGAAAGTACTATGAACAGAGTGGTGATTTGGCCGGACACTCTACAGATCGCCGCACTTCATCCTTTGGACAGCTACAGGGTGAACAGTCTTACTCTTAATTCTATTTCATGAAGGAGGAAACAGGCTCAGAGAAGAACTTGTCAGACTTAGAGACAGTAAGCACAGGGGAAGAATTTCAACTCTAAATTATTTGACTCTAAAACATA
>NW_006408539.1:17863386-17865609 GCF_000296735.1 Chrysochloris asiatica
TTTTTTGTAAAATAAAACACAATTACAGAAAACCACACTTAAGAAACACATAGCTTAGTGAATTATTTGTAAAGTGGACATGTCAGTAATCACCATTTAGGCTAAGAAATAAAACTCAGCAATCTGTCCCGGAACCCCTTTCCTCCCTCCAAATATAAACAATTGCCTGACTTTTTTTTTTGGAGTTATAGTGTATTTGCAAGGCCTCATAATTTTATTAGCCAAATGTGTATCCTTATATTATAGCCTATGAAAAAGGGGAAGACCCCCAGTGAGCTGCATTGACATAGTGGCAATACCAATGAGCTCAAACGTCATCATTGTGAGGTTAGCACAGGACCAGGCGGTGTTTCCTTCTCTTGTGCATAGGGTCGCTGAGTCAGAACCGACTCGATGGCACCTAACGACAACAACAACAGTAACAACACAGAATTGTCAAGCTTTCCGTATCTTCTTATCTCAGTATGTCTTTGGTGTCAGGTTTAATCTGCAGGATCTCATTTGTTTCCTGAGTATTTACTGATAAAGAACTCACACTAATTTGTCTGCATCATTTCCAACAGCCTGACTTTTGTTGTCTGTTTACTCATGGTGCTCTTCTAACCATTCCTCTGTTCTCTCTTTCATGTTCATAGAGGTTTGATTTTACAGCATAATAACTTGGTTTCCCTCTTATTTTATTTTAGAATTTATTGATGTTCAAGGCTAATATCATTAATTCATTAAGCTTATGATATGGTGATATCTTATCATTTCTTTTTCATTTATTCATTTTAAAAGAAGATCCTTACTCATTAGTATTTGATGACCCAACGTTCTACTGTTGTTGTTACATGCTGTCTAAGCAATTCCAACTCGTGGTGATCTGAAGAAGATCACATGACCCTGTGCCAGCCGCACATTCATTGTTATGCTTGAGTCCACTGTTACAGCCACTGTATCGATTCATCTCATTTAAATCTTCCTCTTTTTCCATCACTCTCTACTTAACCAACTAGAAAATTCTTCTCCAGTGATTGGTCCTTTTGATCACATGACCAAAGTACATGAGATGAAGTCTCACCATCCTCATTTTCAAGGAGTATTCTCTCTTCACTGGTTCTAAGACAGACTTGTTCATTTATCTGGCAGCTCATGGTATATTTAATAGTCTTTGCCAACACTGTAATTCAAATGTATTCATTCTTTCTCACTCTTCCTTATTCATTGTACAGCTTTTGCATGCATATGAGGCAACTGGGAATACTGTGGAATGGGTTAGGTGCACTTTAGTCCTCAAAGTGACATTTTGACTTTTTAATACTTTTAAGGGGTCTGTTATATTAGATTTGCCCAATGCAGTACGCCATTTGATGTCTTGATTGCTGCTTCCATTGGTATTGATTATGGACCCTATTAAACAAAATCCTTTACAACTTCATTTTTTCCTTTATTTATCATGATGTTGCTTACTGGTGTAGTTGTGAAGATTATTATTTTCTTTATATTGTGGAGTAATACATATTGACTTCTGGCATGGCGCAATAGGATAAGCTCTGGACTGTGAACCACAAGGTCAACAGTTCAAACCCATCAGCTGCTCATTGGAAGCCTTGTACTTGTCACTATGAGTCGGAACTGACTTGACTACACTTAACAACAATCCATACTGAAGGCTGTAGTTTTGATCCTCATCAGCAAATGCTTCAAGTCTTCTTCACTTCCAGCAAATGAAGCTGTATCATGTGCATATTAATGAATTTCCCTCCAACCTAATGCTGTGTTCTTCATATATGATTATACAAATTAAATAAATATGGTGAAGAGATACAAGCCTGATGGACAATTTTCCTGATTTTAAACTACACAGGATCCCATTATTCTTTTTGAATGACTATTTTGTCTATGTATAGATTGTTATGATGTTATTGATGTTAAGTCCTGTAGAGTTGTTTACTACTCACAGCTAACCTGTATAGGGTTTCTGAGGAGCAGCTGATGAGCTTGAACTGCTGATCTTGCAGTTGAAACCAACCTTGAAGTCTTGCGCATTACCCCACAGTGCCACACCTGGACTATAGTTCTATAGTTTCTGAGCTACCCACTATGCCAAGATTGTCCAGGTCTCTTTTATACATTTCTTTCTTGAGTTCTGGAATCAGCCATTTCTCCATGAAACCCTGTTGTGTATTTAACATTGTTATTAGTTAATAGGAAATGGTGTTTCAAGATCATAATCTGGCC
>NW_006408539.1:17867628-17908470 GCF_000296735.1 Chrysochloris asiatica
CATTGGTTCTTGATTACATGGTACCCCTTGAAATGGTTGAACATCCAACAATTCTTTTTGGTATAGTGACTCTGTGTATTCCTTCCATCTTCTTTAGACACTTCCTGCATCACTCAATATTTTGCCATAGAATCCTTAAGTATTGTTTGATTTTTTTCTTTAGTTCTTTTAGCTTGAGAAATGCAGAGTGTATTCTTCCCTTTTGGTTTTCTAACTCCAGGGTCTTCCACATTTCACTATCATACTTTACTTTGTCTTCTTGAACTGCCTTTGAAATTTTCTGTTCAGCTCTGATATTCTGGCCTAGAGCTGCTAATTCAAATTGGGTTATTATTTCTAACTCTTTTTAGTGTACGATATAGGATACAGTTAAATTTTCTTTCTGTCTAATACTGACATTTCTAATTAAAACCACAAGGTTTTACTTTCTTTTATATTACATCTGTATCTCTTTCCTAACATCTGAGAATCCTAGTTTTCCAGTGCATATGAAATGATAGAATTAGAATATGTCATGAATATTCATTTGCTTTAGCCCACATTATATGCACACACATCTTGGAAGAGCAGTACTACTACACTACCAACAACTATGACTCCTTAAAACAGCTGCAATTTTTTTTTCATATGCTATTCAACTTCTCCCTTCCCCAGTAAGTGGTTTAAAATCAGAGTTTATCAGTCTTACATCCTTTCAGCATACAAGTGTGTATGCTGAGCAAATAATCCAAGAAGCTAGACTATATAAAGAAGAATGCAGCATCAGGGTTGGAGGAAGATTCATTTGTAACCTGTGACTATGAAGTTGCTACAACCTTGCTTGCTGAAAGAAAATAGGGCATGAAGCATTTACTAATGAAGATCAAAGACTACTGCCTTCAATATAGATTACCCCTCAATCTACAGAAAATTAAAGTACTCATAACTGGACAAATAAGCAATATTATGATAAAAGGAGAAAAGTTTAAAGTTATCAAGGACTTCATTTGACTTGGGTCCACAATCAATGGTTGTGGAAGTAGCAGTCAAGTCATCAAATGTGTCACATTGGACAATTCTGTTGCAAAAATATCTCTTTGAAGTGCTAAAAAAGCAAAGATCACTTTGTGGACTAAGGTGCCCTTGACCCAAGACATGATATTTCCAGTCACTTTCAATGCATGGAAAGGACATGATTATTGGTAAAGTTGAGACTCGGTGAAAAAGGAGGCTTTAAATGAGATGGATGGGCATAACGACTGACAAAAATGGGCTCAAGCAACATTGTGAAGATGGTGTAGGACTCGGCTGTGCGTCATTCTGCAAATGAAGTCTCTGTAAGTCAGAATGGACTGATAACCACTAAAAACAGCACCAATAATCACTGTGCTTTAATGATTATGTTCTAACTATATTGCCAGATAATGTAGCCACTACAACTGATAGTTTCTCCTATGAATTCTCAGTTTGTTTTAATGCAACAAACAACTTCATAAGATCACTAATTCTTATGTTGATGTTTCGGGAGTCATGTTCTGTAGTCCATCTGAAGCTTGCTTTCTATTAAATCCCTTAGAAAAAGTTTAGAGTGAAAAATCTTCAATGAGTACTGCATGCTGCTAACATTTATCAATGCCTTTATAACTAATGGTTTGTATTTGTTGGATATAAAAGCAATAGCTCAGTTTTTTTTCTTACATATATGAATTAGTGTATTGTCTTCTAGAAAAACATGCTGCTGTGTCCTTTATAAGACAGTGATCTTGTTTGGATTTCAAAGTAATTTTTTCAATGAAAAAATTCATATCATTTTCCTGAACTGATTTATCCCCCATGCAGAGCTTACTTTCCACCACTTCTCTGTCAGTTAGTAATTTGGTGGTGGCTTGTGTGTTTCTGTGATGCTGGAAAGTATACCATTGGCACTTTGAATACAACCAGGGTCACTCATGGTGGACAAGTTTCAGCAGAAGTTCCAGACCAAGACAGGAAGAATAAAAGGCACACCACTTCTGAATTGTTGTTGTTGTTATTGGTAAGTGTCATCCAGTTAGTTTCAACTTACAACACTCCTGTGTCAGGTTTCCAAGGATTGGCTGGTGGATCTGAATGTCCAGTGCTTATCCTACATTGCCACACCCAAAATTCCACTGAAATTCTTATGAATATCAACATTAGATTATCTGGTGTTGTGCCTTCATGAACCCTTCATGATGGAAGAGATTTGAAATATGACTTGGGGGAGAGCCTTCTCAAAGTAGAGTTGACCTTAATGATATGCATTGGAGCAAAACATTTGAAACTTCATTTGCTGATGAGGCACAACTCAAAATGAAAAGAAACAGCTGTGAGGACCCACTAATAATTTGAACATTTATTATTGTTGTTGTTGTTGCTAGGTGATCTTGAGATAGTTCTGACTCGTAGCAACCCTGCGTAGAGCAGAGTGAAACACTGCCTGTCCTGTCCCAGCCTCATAATCATTGTTACACTCGAGCCCATTACTGCGACAACTGTCAATCCATCTCATTGGGGTGCTTCTTCTTTTACACTGTCCTCCACTTTACCAAGTATGATACCCTTCTCTATTAACCAGTCCTTCTGATAAAAATATCCAAGTATGAGAGACAAAGCCTCACTATCCTGGCTTCTTCTTTTTCACCATCCTGCTTGTACTTCTTCCAAGACAGATTTGTTTATTCTACTGGCAGTCCATTCTACTTTTAATATTTTTCTCCAACACCATAATTCAGATTTATTGTCCATCTTTCAAATGCATATGAAGCAATTTGAAAATGCCATGCCTTGGGTCAGGCTTACCTTAGTCTTCAAACTGATATTTTTGTTCTTGAACATCTTAAAAATGTCTTTTGCAGTAAATCTGCCTATTAAAATATGTTATTTGATTTCTTGTCTGCTGCTTTCATGAGTGCTGATGGTTGATCCATGCAAAATAAAGTCTTTGCCAATTTCAATCTTTTCTCCAATTTTCATGATGCAATATATTGATCCAATTGTGAGGATTTTTGTTTTATTTACATTGTGGTACAACCCATACTAAAGGCTGTGTTCTTTGATATTAATAATCAAGTACTTTTAAGTCCTCCCGACTTCCAGCAATCAAGGTTGCATTATGTGTATATCAGAATGTGGAATGTGCAAAGTATTAATATAGAAAAAATGTAAGTCATGAAAAACTAAATGCAACACATGAAGATTGAAGTCCTAGGCATAAGTGATTTGAAATGGACTGCTATTGACTCTTTGGAATCAGACAATCACATGAGTTACTATTCCAGGAACAACACACTAAAGAGCAATGGCATCACGTTCATTGTCAAATAAAGCATTTGGAGTTCTGTCTTGAAATACAATGTGATCTGTGAAAAGATAATATCCATATGCCGATAAGGAAGCCCAATGAATACAACTATTATTCAAATTTAGACACCAATCACTAAAGGGAATGATGAAGAAATTGAAGAATGCTAACAACTTCTTCAGTCTGAAATTAATCAAATATGCAATCAAGATGCATTGATAATCACTAGTGATTAGAATGTGAAAGTTAGAAACAGAGAGGAAGGATCTGTAGATGGAAAACATGGTCTTGATGATATAAAGGATGCTGGAAATCACATGCTAAAATTTTGCAAAGCAAAGTCTTATTCATTACAAATAACTTTTATTTTTTTCAATAACATAAACAGTGACTATGCATCTGACCTCACCAGATGGAATGTATAGGAATCAAATTGACTACATCTGTGGGAAGAGATGATGGAGACGCTCAATCTCATCAGGCAAAACAAGGCAAAGATTAGACTGTGGAACAGACCATTTAGTTTAGGTTGAAGCTTAAATATATTTAAGCAAGTCCAAGACAGCCAAAATATGAGCTTGAGTTTATGCCAATTGAATTTGGAGGTCATCTCAAAGTCCGATTTGATGCATTAGACACTATTGACTAAAACCAGAGGAGATATGGCATGCCATTAAAGCATCAGACACGAGGAGACCAAAGTGGATGTCAGAAGAGACTCTGAAAGTTGCTCTTTAATGTAGAGTAACTAAAGTCAATGGAAGAAATGAAGTATAAGAGTTGAACAAAAAGTTTAAAAGGGCCTTTGAAAAAGACAAAATAAAGTAGTACAAAGTAGTATAAAGACGTAGAGTTAGAAAACCAAAGGGGAAGAACAAGCTTAGCATTCTCAAGCTGAAAGAACTAAAGAAAACATCAAGGCTCAACTGGAAATATTGATGGATTCTGTGAGCAAAATACTGAATGAAGCATATATATAATGAGAAACCAGTGGTACTGAAAGAAGGTATCTAAGCTGCACTGAAGGCAGTGAAAAACAAGGCTCCAGGAATTGATAGAATACAAACTGAAATGTTTGAACAAACGATGCAATCCTGTAAATGCTCATTCACCTGGGCCCAGAAAATTGGAAGATAGCTACCTGATCAACCAATTGGAAGAGATCCATATTGGTGCCCACTCCAAAGAAAGGTGACCCAGAGGAATGCAGAACTCATGGAACAATGCCATTAATATCATAAGCAAGTAACATTTTGCTGAAGATAATTTACAAACAGTTGCAGCACCACATCAATTGAGAGCTGCAAGAAACTCAAACCATAAACCAAGAGGCAGTTGTTAGTACAGAACAAGGGCTACTGAGTTGTTTAAAATCAGGAAAGGTGTGAGCCAGGGTTGCATCCTTTCACCATAATTATTCAGTCTGCATGCTGAACAAATAATCTGATAAACTGGATTATGTGAAAAAGAACATGGCATCAGGATTAGAGAAAGGCTCCACCTTACTTTCTGGAAAAGTAAAACAGACTTGACGTACTTACTGATGAACATTAAAAGCAGTACCAATTGAACTTCAATTATATATAAAAAAATTAAATCCTCAAAACAGGATCCAATCATGATGAAAGAAAGAAAAGATTGAGGTTGTAAAAGACTTCATTTTACTTGGATCCATAATCAATGTTCATGGAAGTAATAGTCAAGAAATCAAAGAGTGTTTTGCATTAGACAAATCTTCTGCAAACTACCTTTTTAAGTTATTTATTTATTTAAGAGCAGGGTTGTCACTTTGAAGACTAAGGTGCACCTTATCCAAACTACGTTATTTTCAGTTGCTTCCTATGACTGTGAAAACTGGACAATGGATAAGGAAGACCAGAGAAGAACTTGATGCATCTGAATTATGGTGTTGCTGAAGAATATTGAAAATGTATGGACTTCTGGAAGAGCAAGCAAGAGAGGATGGTGAGACTTTATATGTCGTATTTTGGACATATTTTCAGGAAGGACTACTCCCTGGATAAGGATTTCATGTTTGAGGAAGTGGAGGATCAATGAAACAGTGGAAGAAACCCACTACAACCAGCTACAACAATGGGCTCAAGCATAACAATTGTGAGGATGTCACAAGGCTGGGCAGTGTTTCATTCATTCATTCAGTTGTGCTTAAGGTCACTGTGATTCAGAACTGACTCAGTGGAAACAGCAACAGCCTTTTTTACCTACTGTAAGTTATGGCTTCTTTGTTTCTGAATAGCTGTCCCTTGATCAGTAGATGTACACATATCATTCTTTGTTTCTTCATTTCAAATTTCATTTTTTCTTTTTGTCTTCTTTTTCTGTCAATAAATTATGTATGTTTCTTGTTAAGTCTTTATTTCTTAAAATTTCAACATTTCTAATTTCTAAGAAAAGTTGTTTCAATTCTGATTTATCTAATTCTTTCGTGTCATGTATCAGTTTTAAGTAGTGTCACCTATTTTTAATGAATACATAATAGCTATGTTCTGTCCTTTGAGAAAGACTTTATGAAAATAAACACTGCAATGTTATGATCAAGAGTATACATGATCTAACCTACTCCTTGACTTTGGAACCTCTTAATTCATCCGCCATTTGAGAATGTAAACATTGTCACATCTTCACTGCTGTCTCATACTGGACAACCTTATGCCTTTCAGGAATATTAATTGGCTATTCAGATAGTTCCTTGTTTCTGGTCCATCTCGCATCTTTCTAGTTCTCTCTGCTTCCCCTCTTTCAGATTCTGCTGATATACAGGCTATGGATGGATTGTCGAAATTCACATTTATTTAAGAATCCTGAGGGATATCTTTCAGATTGATGTGGTGCTGTAGGATAAGCACTGGACTGCTAACCACAGGTTGGTTGTTGAAACCCACAGGCCACTTCTCAGAAACTTTGTGTAGGGTCACTATAAGTCAGAACTGACTTAATGGCACTTACCAACAACAACAGGAATATATTATACCTAATACTAATGTGAATACTTGCCAGGATGGCCAGACTTCATCTCTCATACTTTAGACATATTATCCGCAGAGACCAGTTCCTGGAGAAGGATATCATGCTTGGTAAAGTGGAGGGTCAGCACAAAAGAGGAAGATCCTCAACGAGATGGATTGGTACAGTGGCAGCAGCAATGGGCTCAAGCATAACAACGATTGTGAAATTGGCACAGGACAGGCTAGTGATGCATGCTTTTGTGCATAAGGTTTCTCACTCTGAGTCGATACCAACATAATGGCACCTAACAACAACAACTTGTCATGAGTCTGAGACTTTGCTACCCAATCACTCTTATTTTTAATGTGGGTTTAGAAAGATTCATTATCAATGTTTTTGCTGCTTACCACTACATTCTTAGAATTTAATGTTCTGAATCCTAGACTTTCACAATCAACTTACTATTTTATCAAACTAGGGAAAGGAAGATCATCGCTCAAATATTTATGATATACTTAACAGAGTTGGAATGTGGGGAATCAATCTAGGAAGTGGCGTCTCTGAGTAAATTCTAATCAAAGTCTAGATACAACCTGGTCTTTTCTGCTGCAGATTAGCCACACAGATTTTCAGTCAATAAGGGGAACATTTCTTCACTGAGCAATAGGGTAGAGTGGAAAAGTATGGATTTTGCACCCAAAGAGAGACTAAGATTCAAATCCTGAATTTTACAGCTGTGAATATACAGGCATATTTTAGCTTTAAAATGATTAATTTTCTTAGTTTTGATATGTATATAATTAAATCCTTATCTTTTGCTATATAGCATATTTCGTTTAGAGTTTAGATTCCTTCGAGGAAATCCTAGAACCCCCAATACTGTATAAATTAAAAACACAAAAAAAATTTATGACCCATCTTACCCACTTGTGTAAAAAAGTAAGCCGAGCTTCAGTTGAGTCAGTTCTCACTCATCGTGCCCCAGTGTGTGCTCCACTGGGTTTTCAATGGCTGATTTTTGCACAAGTAGATCACCAGGACTGTCTTCTTGAAAGTCTCTGAGTAAACTTGAACTTCCAACACTCTAGTTAGCCGCTTAGTCCATTAACCATTAGCACCATCAAGGGCCTTTGGAATACTGTTAGATGAAACTGGTCTACAGGTAACTCATTCAAATATGTAACAGAGTATATATCTTTTCCTAAAGAATTATTAGCGTTACAATTTTGTTAACTGGAAGTATTTTTCCCTTTTCTCCTTGTATCGCTTTTGACTTGCCCCTATCGACTCAACTTAGGAATATATGAGAATGGCAGGAAAGTAAAGCAGAACTTGAGAAGCTTTTATATAGATTTAAGCACAGTTCACAAAGCTGCCAGTTTCCACAGCCTAGTGCAGACCCAAAGGAAGGATTTTCTACCCCCTCTGCCACCCTTTCTCCCTCACACATATTGTCACATAATGAATTACAAGCAGGATTCAACTTCTGTGAACCGCTAGAGTCAAGGGCTGGGGTGCTCAGAAGACAGACAACCATGATTAAAATGCTTTGTCAAACACTAACTTTGAACATGCTGTGGTTTGATTTTTTTTTTTTTTTTTTAATGCAACTATGAGCAGAAAATAGTATTTTCTCACTCCGTGAAGTCACACCTCTCTTTGTCAATGGAATAGTTGATAAATCAGTGAAAACAAAATTAAATGTAAATTGAGCTTTCCATCTGGCCACTGTGACACCCTCTAATTCAATCCAAACAACTTGCCTTTGAAGAAGCCTTTCACTGAAGTGCTCTGGATTGACATCTCGCTGCAGGGATGATTCTAGGGTTCAAGAGAGTGTTTTAGAACATTTGAGGAAAAAAAGGAAGAAAAATATTTTGGAAGAAAGAGGAATCCAAAAGTGGGACTATCTAGCCATCTGTGCTCTGAAATAGCTTTTAAGAGGAAAGTGTTTACGTCCAAATAGATTTGAGTAATTCTCTATTACCTATAGCATGATTTAGCAAGGAATGCGGTGGCTCCCTACGATAAGAATTGGACTACGAATGACACGGTCTGTGGTTGGGGCCCAGCAGCCACTCCATGAGAAAAAGGTGAGGCTTTCTGCTCCTGTGAAGGTTGAAAAAGCTCTGGAAGCTATTCAGGATGGCTCTGAGTCAGAACCAACACATCGGTACTTAGCAACAACAATCACAACAAAATAAATGAAAGTGCATTGCCACACTTGGGAAGCAAGAAGTGTGTATGTTCTGAGAGAACTCATGGAGATACAGCCTTGGGGACCAATGATCGTACGCTGGCTGCATGGGTGAAGGTCTAGACCACGCTCCTCAGTGGAAGAGTATCTTGAGAGGAGGCCCAGGCTTAACAGCAAGGCTATTCTGCTGAAAATACCAAAAGCAGAAGTCGGTAACTTTTCTCTTTCTGTTCCTATAATTTAAATGCAAGATGGGCAGTCTATGAATTATGTAAAACCTCAGAATTTTCTTTGACAATTAAACTATGTGTGTCTATGTGATTGGAGGATGTATCAAGGGAGAAAACAGACTTTTTGCTAGTGTTTTGTATCAAATTGTGTGCCCCCTAAATATATGCTATAAATACTAATCATAATACAGGTATGGTGCTACAGGATAAGGCTGGACCACAAGGTCAGTTTGAACCTCAAGGTCGGCGGCTCAAACTCACCAGCTGCTCCTTAGAAACCGAGGCAGTGTCGCTATGAGTCAGAACTGACACTTAACAATGACACCAACAACATGCCTATGGTTTAATCCCCTTTGAGGATGGGTTTTCTTTGGTAGGTGAGTGAGACAGGATTAGAGTAGTTGTGTCTTGAGTCAGTCTTTTACAAAATATTAAAGGAGCAGATTAAGCAAGCAGAGATGGGAAGAGATAGATGCTAAGCTACATGAGACCATCAAGGAACAAGAGACTAGGACCGTCCGCAGCATCAGCAGACAGAAAGCTTTTCTCCTGGAGCCACAGCCTTAATTTGGACTTCTAGACTGACAGAAAATAAATTTTGTTTATTAAATATACTTATTTGTTGTATTTATGTGGATTCCTATAGGATCAGCACTGGACTGTGAACCACAAGGTTGTCAGTTCAAAACCACCCACTGCTCCTCAGAAATCTTATACAGGGTTGCTATGCTTTGAATATAACTCAATGACATTTAACAACAACAAACATTAGATAACTAAGATAGCTAGTAAGGGAAGAAGAGTACTCAGCAATGAATTGAAAAGAAAGGGAAAAAAAAAAAATATATATATATATAAAGACATTCCCATGAAATCCTATAGAGAGAGAGAGAAAGAGAGAGAGAGAGAGAGAGAGAGAGAGAATGAGGTCCACACCTGTACAACAAGGCTGAAAACCAGATTGGCATTTCCAACAACCAACTGCCTCTATATAAAATTGCTGAGTCAGAATCAACTTGATGATACTTAACAGTAAGTGACAGGAACAATCTTCTTCAGATAATATGCCTGTATTTTAGGATCTTTGGTCCTAGTTTAAGTAGGTACCATATATTCTGCTCCCGTAAAGATTTACAGCCTGGGAAACTCTGTACAGGGTCGCTATGAGTCGGAATCGACTCAACAGCAATTAACAACAACAACAACTATTGGTCAAGTTTCTCTTTCTATCCAGGACTACATTTTTAAAACACAAAATGTTAGCTGAACTAGGTTTTGTGGATTCTTTTCAACTTTTTAATGTGCTATGACTCTAGCATAAATCCTGCCAGTGATACGCATGTATGATTTTAGCCTCTTGGCATGGTGAGAAGACATTTTCCATTCCTACAAAAAATAGGAGCAAAAAGATCTTCCTCAACTCTCCTTTCAGTTTCCTGACACAATGTTTATTAAAACAACAACAACATATTTTAAATCTGATTTTCCCCAATGTTTGGCTATTATAAGAAAACCTCTCTAGCAAGAATTAAACAATTAGTTTTAACTTCAAGATGACAATAAAAGTTAAATACATACACTGTGAAGATCAGTCATCAGTTTTGAAACATAGACAATATTCAAGAGTTTCTAATGGAGTCTTGAAATCTTGAATAATAGGAAACCCAGAGAACTTAAGGGTCCCATCGTATATCAACAAATCACTGTGGAACAAATGTTTTAAAGTTCAGCAATGAAATACTTCTCACTTTAAAATTCCAGCAGCACCTTTAGTATCAAATTTCCCTTGTTCTCGTCCCTTCACAAATGATTAGTGTTTTCCTTAATTCTGAAAATTCCTTATGACCTTTATCCCATATTTCAGTGTCATTCCTATCCTAAATGTGACTAGGATATTCTCTTCCAGCACATTTTGATGGACAAGGCAATCCATCTTATTGCCTACCCTCTATATCAAAGTGACAGAAGATTCAGTAGTTTAACAGCTGGAGAAATTTTCATTACAGGAATGAGATTTAGATAACACTTGCATTAACAATACTTAAGATCAGTGTCCCTAAACATGCCATTCCCAAATCAAAAGTTTGGTATGCTTTAACACTTTCAAGTCCCTAAGTTGTTTGTTTTTTTTTTCCTATTCAAACTTCTTTCCACACAATTTTGGGTGAAGGTGATTTTTAAAATGTGCAGATTACTTCTTGGAAACCCACAGCAATTAGTTGAATATAGCCTCCTTCTCTTTCAACCAAAATCTAGATTAATAAAAAAACAAATCCCCACAAGTGATTTAAAAGCAGCTCCAGTCAGCTCGACAGCTACTTCTCAACTAAACTCCCTGTGTTCGCGTCCATTCCAACCCACAGTGACCCTGTGTAGGGTTTCCGAGGCTACACTGGAGCAGGAAGCCTCATCGTTCTCCCACAGGGTGACTGGTGGATTTGAACTGCCTACCTCACAGCTAGCAGGCCAGTGCTTCTCCTATAGCATCTCCCCAGCTACTTGCAGAGCGATGATGTGATTCTCAATCACTTAGTCCACCAGTTTAATCCTCTCTTTTCACCCATCACCCTTTCAAATGACAATAACAATAATAATAAGCCGGAATCATGACTGACTGAATAAAAGGAATTCCTATGATTTGGTTATTAATTGTTCAAATAGATGGTAAGTAAGTTGTTTTCCAGCATGGCCCGATACCTCTGCATCTGTGCAGATGCCAACATGTCTTACATATTCATGATGTTGTAGAGATAAAATGCAACTGCCTCTGTAGTAAGGAAAGAATGCACTTTATATTTTGAAGAGACTGATTCCTGGATTAATTGCTTCAAACATTTGCTAGTTTGTTTGCGTTTAGAATTTGGAATATACTTTAAGTTTTTTTTTAAACAAAGTGTGAGTAATTTGTGTTCTGAGATTATCTTTGCTTCCCTGAATTCATTTTTGTCCTTGTTGTTTTTACTGATAGAAGACAGATATCAGAGTCACACATTGTCAGTTACTTTATGTCTAAGCTAATCCTGGTGTGGTGCTTCAGGTTAATGTGAAGGACTGTAAGGTTGGTTTGAACCGTAAGGTTGGCAGTTCAAGCTCACCATACGCCCCTCTGAAGCCCTATACAGGGTTGTTGAGTCAATTATTGGTAAAAACAGTAGCTGCTGATACTACTGTTGTTGTTGTTAAGTGTCTTATGAATCAGCGACTCATAGTGGGTTTGAACTGTGTATGTTATGGTTTGCAGTCCAGTAGTGATCCTACAGTGCCACACCGTGAATCCTGCTGATATTATAGAAAGGTTATTTATCTAATAGTATAGTCACCAGAAGTGGCACTGAAGGCCAAGCACTGGACAGCTAGTACCAATCATTTCTTGGAAACACTGAGCAGGGTCTCTATGAGTCAGAACCAAGTCGACAGCACATAAAAACAATGAAGTCTTCATGAGTTGGAATTGCCTGATGGGCAACTGATTTATACAACTAAAGACATTCCCATGAAATCCTATGAAATCAATGGGAATGTTACCCATGTGTGAAGAAACTAAGGATGATTTCCCAAATGTTTAACGTCCTATTGTGTTAACCACAAACAGCTAATTCACAGTGACAGCGAGAGATGGACCCGGAAATTCCTCCGCTGAACGTATGAGCAGGGTAAGGTGTTGGGATGAAGGGTAAATGATGTTGACATCACCCTAAAGTAGATTTTACATATCAAGAATTTGCATAGCTAGAACATCCACAAGGAGAATCAGATGAGGTGTTAGAAAAATATGGTTTCTTGTGCTCTGATAAGGAAGGAACAGGCTCAGAGTGCCTGGGGTATAAAAGCGGTTAATTCCGTAAGCTACTAATTTAAAGGCTGGAGGTGACCTTCGAGGCACCTTCCATGAAAGACTTGGAAACTTACTTTTGAAAATTCAGTCACAAAAAACCCAATGTAGAACCATTCTATTCAGACACACATGACGTCACCATGACTGGGAATTGATGACAGCCATAATTGGTTGTTTGTTTGCTTTTGGGAAACAGGAGATATTTCCAGTTTTATTGGGCATCTCGCAACATCCAACAAAGTCTTCATGACATAAGTGGTGATTGTAATCTCATGTAAATTTACATGGGAAGAAGAAAGACAGTCATGTTACTACACACCCCTAACAAGTATATGAAAATGTCCTGTTAGTTGTTGTGTCTACGTGGTCAAGTGTGGGTTTTCATGAGAAGTTCTACATGGAGTGAAGAGAGATTTACCTCCCCTTGTAAATTACTATAGAAATTTCTGGTATTTCACATACAGATACAGGAAGGCATTTCTTAATCAGACCACTGTCAGCTCTGTGCTCATTTGCTATGCTTTTCAAGGCTAGATAATTAAACCTTTGTTGATTTATTTGATCGTGACAGTCAGCCTTAGCAAGCCAAACCCACTGAGTTCTGCCTGTGATTTCATTGCTGTACCAAGTCAGACAACCTGGGCAGATGATTTTGGCTGTAACTGATGTTGGGGCTCACATTTCCTGTTTCGCTCTTCCACCTTTATACAATGAGTGCATCATGCTTATTTCAATCTATTTTCCTTGAGCTGTTGAGGCTGCATTTGGCATTAATTTCAGTTTTCCACATGCTCAGCAATCATTCACTTCCCCTTCCACTGAAAAATGAATCTTCAGAGAACTGCTATATACAGGAGCTAATCTGATCAATTACTTTCATCCATGGCCTGGAAAAGTCACCTGGAAATATCAAGTCACCTGTCTCTAGCATTCTTATTTTTCCAATTATCTAAACTATTAAGCTCATATCAAAAACTGTATTTTAATTTTCACTAATGGGTTTGAAAGTCTCCATATATTATTGTTGTTAAGTGCCATTGAGTCGGTTCTACCTCACAGTGATCCTGTATAGGGTTTCAGAGGAGCAGCTGGTGGGTTTGAACTGTTGACCTTGTTGTTCACAGTCCAGTTCTGATCCTACAGAGCCATACTACGAGTTCAGACTCAGTATGTTGTTGTTGTTGTTGTTAGATGTCATCGAATCGTTGCTGATCATGGCAACTTTTTGCACAAAAAAGCTAAACACAGCCTGGTCCTGCACCAACCTAGCAATTGTTGCTACACCTAAGGCCATTGCTGCCACCACCATGCCAATCCATCTCGTTGAGGGTCTTGCTTGTCTCCAACCCACCACTTATGAAACATGATATTCTTCTCCCAGCACTGGTCCCTCCTAATCTTATGTCTAAAGTATGAGAGACAAAGTTTGACCATTCTGGCTTCTAAGGAGCATTCTAGTTGTACTTCTCCCAACACAAATCTGTTTGTTCTTTTGGCAGTCCATGATACTTTTAATATTCTCCTCCAATACCATAACTCAAATGCATCAATTCTTCTATGGTCTTCCTTATTCATTGTCCGACTTTCACATGTATTTGAGGTTATTGAAAATAAAATGGCTTGGGTAAGGTGTACTGAAATCTTTGTTCTTTAACACTTTAAAAAGGTTTTGTGCAGCAGATTGGCCTAATGCATTACATCATTTGATTTTTTGACTGATGCTTGCATGAGTGTTGATGAATGATCTGTGCAAAATGAAATTTTTGACAACTTCAGTATTTTTTCCATTTATATGGATGTTATTTATTGGTCAAGTGGTAAGGATTTTTGTTTTCTTTACATTGAAATGCAACCCATACTTATGATTGTGGTCTTTCATCATCATCAGCAAGTATTTTAAATCCTCTTCACTTTCACAAGCAAAGTTGTATTATATACATATTGCAGGTTGTTAATGATTCTTCCTCCAATCTGGATGCCACAATTTTCTTGATCTACTCCAGCTTCTTGTATTATGTGCTCTAGCTTATCATAACCAATGCAATGGAAAGCCTTTGTGTAATCAATAAAGCACAGGTAAACAACTTTCTGATATTCTCTGCTTTCAGCCAAGATCCATCGGACATCAGCAATAATATCCCTCGTTCCACAGACTCTTCTGAATCCAGCTTGAACCTCTGGAAGTTCTCTGTCAGTCTATGGTTGCAGCTGCTTTTTGTAGTATCTTTAGCAAAATTGTACTTGCCTTCAATATTCAGTATATTGTCAGATGGTTTCTGCATTCTGTGGAGTCATCTATCTTTGTAATGGGAACATATACATTCAGTGTATACCCAAGTAAACAGAGTTGTCAAAGAAAATCACCTCTTCACGCTATAAGAAATGGATACCAAATCAGGCCAGTGAATCTGGGGATCCGGTTTTTCTACTTGTCTGTTGTTGTTGTTAAGTGCCATCGAGTAGGTTCCTACTCATAGCGACCCTGTATAGGGTTTCCAAGGAATGAACGGCTGGTGAGATTGAACTACCAACCTTGTTGTTCAAACCAACTTTGCAGTCCAACACATTAACCTGTAGTGTCACACCAGGAGGCCTGTGAGACATCAAAATTCTCCTCTTTCCTGCTTCTGTATTAGCTGTAATAGGAATTGAAGGTAAGTAATATAACATTAGGCCAGGGATGACCATAATTCAGAAGAAGGATTCTTTTGTGGGGGTTTTTTGGCACTGAGTAAATATGATACAATAAACCTCTTTATTTTTTAAGTGACTAGTCAATGTGTATTTTTTACATTGTTGTTTAGTGCTGTTGTGTGTGTTCCAACTCATACTGACCTTGTGTCCCGAGGATTGACTGATGGGAACTACAGACCTTTCAGTTAGCAGTCTAGTGCTTATCCTACAACACTACACCACTACTGCAAGTTTCAACAATACCTAATTAAATTATATCATTATAATTATAAAGGGCACAATAAGTGTGAAATAATACACCTCTGTGGTGCTGTGAGTTAATGTGCTGGACTGCAAAGTCGGTTTGAAGAGCAAAGTTGGCGGTTCAAGCTCACCAGCTGCTCCTCGGAAACGCTACACAGGGTCATTATGGGTCAGAACCGACCCAATGACACTTAAAAATAGCAATGACAATGGCAGGAACAGAGATGCAATAATACTAATCTCAAACATTTCCATCCATCAAACAGGATTTTCTTTTTTTTTAAAAATATATTTGCAGCAAAGACGGAGAAAGATAATTCTTACATCTGAAATTTATTCTGTTTTATAAAAAGGAAGGGAAGGACCTGGGCAGGAGAATCATTTCTATTTTGCCTGGGGAAGAGGAGTCTCTGATGTTTCTTCCCTTCCCATCTTTAGAAACGCAACATACTGTATCATTATCCACTGACATCCATCACAGAGCCGGCATCAGCCAAACATCAGCTCATTTATCAAGTTTTTTTTTAAGAACCAGAAAATAAGGGTGAAGCATATGTCTTTGTTTTTTGGCACAGGGAGGTGATGCTGGAAAGCTCTGGCGTTCAGACATTTTCCAGCAACTTCGGAGCTGCTCCCATCTGCATGTTTCCAGTGTGTGTATATCCCAGGTTAATGAGTCACGTGAATAAGAATCACATGAGTCAGTGACTGGAGTTTAGTGGGAGTGACACATTTTTGAGCCTAAGTGTAGTGGTGTAGGATAAACACTGATCTGCTAACCGCACGAACTGCAAGTTCAGCAGTTCAGAACCATTAGCCCCTCTCAGATACGGCACTTAACAACAACAACAAAAACAACGCCTATTTTTGTTGATACTGTTCTGTTTCCACACACCTTTTCAAATGTGACCAATCTGGATGTGGTATGATTTGATGTGTCAAGGTCCCTAGGGACAAGGCTTTTTTTTTTTTTTTCCCTTGAGGAAAAATAAGAATTTCTCCTCCCCAATTATCTTCAAACAAAGAATGGGCAAATCAGAGAGATTAAAATGCTTCACAGTAAGATCTTGACTATCTACAGAGCTGTATCTGAGAACATGAAGAAAAGGAACACTACTCAGTCACAACTTCAATGATCACAACTGTGTCCTTTTGGTAATGTCCTGGTGTGGCACTGTAGGATACACACTGGACTGCTAAGCACAAGGTCGGCAGTTCAAACCCAACAGTCGCTCCTTGGAAACCCTGCATAGGGTCACTATGAGTCGGAACCAACTCCACATCACTTAACAACAACAATCTTTTATAAAAGTTGCCCTGGTGGCACAACCTTTAAGCATTCCACTGCTAACTGAAAGGTCAGCCAGTTGAACACCACGAGTCACGCATGAGAGAAAGATGTGGTTGTTGTTGTTGTTATATGCCGTGGAATTGGTTCCGACTCATAGCGACCCTGTACAGGGTTTCTGAGGCTGTAAATCTTTATGGGAGCAGAAAGCCTCATCTTTCTTCCACAGAACAGCTGGTAGTTTCGAACTGCTGTCCTTGCAGTTTACAGCCCTGTTTGTAAGGAACACAGCCATGGAAACCGATGGAAACATGTCTACTCTACTCTAAAGGGTCACTATGAACTGAATCTCATCTTAACAACTATGAATTTGGTGGTTTTACTTGAATCATTTTTAAAGCATATAATATTTCAAATTCTATCATACATATATTATCAAAAACTCCATGGGAAAAATTCCACCATGTGTCCGTTCCAATTTTTCAAGAACTTTTTGGAACATCCTCTAGGTGTCGAAGCACATGTCTGTGCTCCTCAGGAAGGATGTGAATTAGCTACTTTTCCAATAGCATTGCAATCTAGTTTTGGGAAGCGATAGATTTTGTGTTCTAATAGTGGTCTTGTAATTAAACAAAAATATTCAATTTTCAAATTTAGTTTTTTAACAAATTTGCATTAAACTCTTTAATTTGACATGGACTACTGACATTTTAACACATAGGGTTGTTTGTATGCATAAAGTAATGTATTCACTTTGCTCTATTACTAGATTTTAGCTATTGAAAAATTTAAAAGCCAGAAAAAGGACATTTGCCTCACCAAATAAATACTTGCTTTCATTTCTAAAAATATGTTATAAAAATTGCATACTCAAATTTTTTTTTTCATTTTGTCATCATTAGGTATGGTGGTATTGTTGTTGAGTGCCATTGAGTTGGTTCTGACCCATAGCGACCCTGCAAAGGGTTTCTGAAGAGCAGCTGGTGAACTTGAACTGCTGACCTTGCAGTTCAAATGACTTTGCAATCTGGTGCATTAACCCACAGTCTCATACCAGGATTCCATTAAGTGTGGTAACAGTTTTAATTTCTGCTGGCAAGACTAGAGCCTTGTAGTTTGGAGTTAATAATGTTGAAGAGCCACATTTTATTCTGAGATGAGAAAGTATTTTCATCTTATTTCAGAATGCAAAGTGCATAATAGTTCAATACACATCTGTTGCGTACTAGTGATTTTCTGCAACTTGAGCCCAGTTGGATCAGTCTCTCTGGGTTGGGGTCTGACTATGAACACCATTTAGCTAAAACTGAACACCCGTGACCCAGCTCATACTTCACTTCCTTATTTCCACACTCTCTTTCTTGCCTGCTGCCTATGCCCTCACCTCCCAGCTGTATATAACTTCAGGTTCTTTTCTGTTATAGTAGCATTTTGAGAATATTCTTCGTAATACTTCCCATATTTCACATTTTGCTAGAATCGTTTATGTGTATGCCACATTTCCCTTACTAAATGGTAAAATCATTAGGGTCATGAAAGAAGTGTTTTTATCTGACATGATATGTTTGCAAGTGTGTTGATTTAGGCAGAAAAAGAATCAACTGTGCATATTAAAATGTAATAAAATCAAAGTATATGCTTTAAAGAATTTACTTACACTAAATTAAAATATGCACATGTGGATATCAATCAACATGAGTAAGGATGAGACCAGTGTCCGGTTTATGCCCTGACTCCGTGGGTATTGATAAGCACTCCCCATTTGGAAACCACGTGACTCTCCAGTTATGAAATCCTGGAGTCTGTGCGGAGGAAGTCAGCCTATGATGGAGTTCACCTATGCTTACTCTAGACAGTTTTGTACCAGTGATTATGGTCCCTAAAGTAATAGAATATTCAGCCTGAAGGCATAAACCAGATGTTCTTTGGATCTTTGGCTTCCTCTGCAAGGATTTAGAACAGGAGTTTATCATATAATCTCCTCTAGCCACCCATCACTTTGCCCCACTCACAGAGTGGGAGGTTGATATGAAGTCAAGTTAAGGAGAAAGAACACCAGGCAGGAACAAAGAGTGAATCCCATTAGAATCTCAGTGTGTTCTCCAGGAAAAGTCACCAAACATCACAACTCTCTAGCACTCCACCTTTAAATCTTCCCTGTTCTGTATTGCAAAACCTCCTATAACAAACAAATATAAATTCATTATCTACTCTGTGTAGTTCCAAGAGAGGGTGATTCTACCAGTTTATGGTGTGATTGTACAAAGGAATTTTTAAAAGTTTGTGAAAAAACATTTCATTATCTTTTCATTCCATTTTTCCATGAAACAAAGCTCTGTCTTACATGTGACTGTTTTCTGGCTCTTGACAAAGAGAGGGAAATAGCCTAGACATCCTTTTGAAGTTGGTTTTTGTTAAGGATTGAATCATGTTTCCCTAAAAGTTTCTGATCCTAGTTCTAATCCCTAGTGTTTTGTTTGGAAATAGGGACTGTGATGTTATCAGTTAAGATAGCCAAAAAGTCATACCTGAGTAAGGTTCTATCCTAACAAAGGAAGATAACAAACAGAGAGACAGACATAGGAGGCTTGCCATGTGATGTTATGGCTGCAAACCAGGGAACACCTGGAGCTATCAGAGCAAGGGGATGGGCAGGAAAATTATCCCTCTAAGCCTGAGAAGGAATCAATATGCCCAGCTATCTTCCAGACTTTCTACCTCCAGATCTGTGAAATAAGACATTTCTGTTGTTTTAAGCTCCCCAGTTCATGGTGTTTTGTTATGACAGTCCTAGCAAAGTTAAGACAGTTATCTCTGTTCCCCGGTCCCCAGTGTTATATGGGCAGCCAGAACCCCAGCAGTTCCAGGTCAGCCATGGTCAGCCAGGGAGGCTATTCCAGAGAACCCACATTGGGAGCAGGCATAGATGACTTGGTTGGAGGCATCCTCCTATAGGATCAGCTCTGGTCTTGTTCTTGACAATGCAGTGGGTGGTCCAGGCATTTCCTGCACTGACTCTCTCTTTATCTGGCGAGTAGTGACAGATCTCTATGTCTCTTTTCAGGTGCTTCGTTTCTTCACACTTGAGTTCTTGCTTCTTACAGAGCTGTGGGATTCTCTGCTTACAACAGAGAACAGTACTCATCTGGTTAATGTCACAGATTTACAGCTCATATGGGCTTTGGAGCAGAATGGGAATGTAGAGCCCATAATAGACTTATCTTCATTAGAAAAAAAGGAATATCATGTAGTACCAACTTTCCTTATTTATTTACATTCTATAGACTGTTGTTCAGTATACTTCAATATGGTAACATTTATAAGCATGATCTCTCTCCCTTTTATTTATTTTTCTTCTTTAGTTTACATGCCATTTACTATTTATGTATAATCTTGAGAATGTAGAGGGTGGTAGTTCAAATATAAAGAATCCTTCAAGAGAAGTTAAAATAACTTAATGTGCTAACCAGAACCCCAAAAGGGGAGAAGATGGACACAGAAGGATCATAGACTATTGCTCCTGGGTGGGTAAGGAATATAGAATAGGAGCATCAGCAGAAGTGGTTTTATGTTAGGAAACATGCTCTCCAATTTAGTCTTTAGTCTACAAAGTAATTTATTTTACAAAGATAAAAAATCCTTTAAATGTAATTCTGAGCTATTTATTATAGCTTTTTAAGACAAGAAATTATATATGTTAGGAGCAAAGGTGGGTACTCATAAGAAGAAAAATTTGCATTTTTTCTAATTAAATTCATAGAAAAGCACATGACTCATAATTTTCTGTAATTATATGGCTTTTAGGTTCCTGAATGCGGTCTCCTTTCCATCATTTAAGTAAAAGGCAGAATCTAGCATAGGGAAAAATGTGATGGTTCCCTGCATTTCTGTAGTTAATATCTTCTATTATCCAAAACCCAGTTTCATAGCCCTGAACGGTAATTTTTATCTAAGGAAGTTTTTAACTGTGGATCAGTATTGATTTTTTTCCCCTTTGCTTAACTTTTATAGATCCTGAAACGTTTCAAAATCAGGGATCATATTATTCTATTCTATTTTTCCAGTTCCTGTATATTACGATCATAGTTCAGACAGTTATATTACCAGGAGTCTACAACACACTCAGTTCAATTAAATGTTCCATTAGTTCATCTTTGCACTTTACCAGAGAATTGGAATTCATAGTTGGAATTATTACATGTCTGTGTCTAGAAGTCACACTGTGTCAACAAAATACCAAAGGGCATTGAATGCCTGGCTTTCCTTTACCATTCTCTTATCATTTGATAAAATTGAACCTGTCCAGAATGTTTCTGGCTCTCTCTCTTGCCCCTCTAGTCACCCCTACACTCTCGTTCCCCACTTCTCTCTCCAACATTGTTAATAGGCAATTTTTTAAAGATCTTCAGTGAGCGTCCAGAGTTTTCCATTTGCAGCATCAACTTTGGGGCCAATCTAGTTCTTATGCCAGATAGTGTTGTCTCTGTGTCTTGCTCTCAGATGTAATATGACTTGTGTTTTATAATTAGGGATAAAATGTTGAAGTCCTCTAAATAAAGAAACCAAGGAATCTTTCTTTTCTTTCTTTCTTTTTTTAAGCAACATGTCCTTACCACTTGTTTATCTGTAGTCAATTTTCCAAAGAGTTATGATAAAGGATCAAACTATAAATCACCAGGGATATCTGATCTCTGGAGGGTTTGAAAAACATGCCATCCCAAGACAGAGTTAATGTCTTGAGTGTCTTGAGCTTGTGCACTGGCAAGGCAAAATAAAAGACAACACAGCTTTCTCTGACTCTGGCTCATCTGCCACTGGAGATGAGAGATGATCTTGAAATAAGAATATGTGTTACCTTAAAATGCACCATTGAAATGGTATGATAAATGAGACCATTTCCCCATCACTATCCTTTCTAAGGCCATTCTCCATGTCTGTTCTTTCTCCTCCCCTTCCCTCTCTCATCCACAGTCTATCCTCCACTGAAAATCAATTAATGAATTATCTTCTTGCCTGTGGTTCTGCTTCATCCCTGGATCCAGCTCCTACACTCCCTTCAATTCTATTGTTGTTGAGAATTTCCACAATAAAACAAACACCAATTCAACCATTTCTATATGTACAATTCAGAGAGGTTGATCTCATTTTTTGAGTCCTGCAAACATTCACACCCTCCTTTGCTAAGTGTTTCCTCCCTCATTAGCACCAATTAACTGTCCCTTAAATTTCCTATTACATCTTTCAAGTTGCTGTTGTCACTTAAATCCTACATAGTTCTTTTAAAAGCACAAAGCTCATGGAAGACATTCTTGCTAGTTAATTTAAACTGGTGTTTGTATTTAAGAAAACTCCAGGGGCTATTTTTTTGTTTCAGAATCTCGAAAGCCTGGATCCAGTCTTCATTTGGATGCTCCCACCATTCCTGAATGCTGTAGGATTATTCCTTGACTTTGAGGTATATGCATACACACACAAACATAAACATTTTCATTTATTTACTGTCTAGAACTCTAGGTGTGAAATAACTTTACTCATATAATTAGAGTCATTTATATAATTAATTCAAAAATTCACAAAGGGTTTTATAGCAGATTACATTGTGCCCCCAGAGCAGAATTGTGTGCCTGAATATGGCACCCCGGACAATTCCTGAGAATTTCCTGAGAATGACATTCCTGAGGATTTCCCTTGCCACATCATTCCATTCACCTGTAGACTGGTTGGAGGATTCAAAATGCCATTCTTTCTGGTAAAAGTTAAGCACTCAACCATTACACCACCAGGGTTCCTTACGTACAGCTATGCTTTCAGTTCTGTACGCGTGTATCATCATCCATGTAAAATCATAACAGTGGTGGTCATGGTGGTGTACAGTGGACTCACTCCTGATTCCTAGGGACTCTGAAGAGACGTTTATGAGGAAACCTTTGCAGGAGCAGAAAGCCTCATCTTTTCCCCACAGAACAGCTGGCAGTTTCGAACTGCTGACTTGATTAGTAACCACTACGATTCCAGAGCTCCTGACAAAATACTAATAGTATAAATAATTTATCCCCTTTTTTTATATTGTTTTTGAGTTATTACTAAAATGTTAGCAAGCAGCACATATTTCCCCCAGATACTTAAAAAAATGAATAAAAAATGGAATTACTCTTTCAACTTGAATCATAGCATTGAGGCTTTTATATGGATCACTGCAAAAAAGCCTGTCTGAGTGATCCCCATAAAATTTATTGCTAACAATTTCAAAAAGGAAATCTGACATGGACATTTGTTGCTTTAGTCTATAAGTTGATCCTGCTAATACATCAGCTTCAATTGGTCTCCTGACGCGTTTGATCAGCTTTTACCCCTGAAATTTTATTGCCACTACTCAAAAGTGAAGGGAATTAACTGAGCCAGTAATTAAAATGTCCTTAAATGATAAGTCTTCTTTAAACAAAATATTTTGACAGAGCATCAGACCCTAGCTTCTTACCTAGGGAGCAGGAATATTTTTTATTATGTTTAGAAATGGTGATATTTCAGATATTAATTTTCTTGAAATTCACATACCATGATCAAATGGTGTTTCTTCAGAAATGAAAAGGTTAATATTATCTTTGCAAAAGTAGACATATTCCAGAAGAAAGACACATGTATAAATCCCAAATGGCAACTATGAGACAGGTATGTGTTCTGAAAAAAATGCCCAGATTTAAAAAAAGGGCAGAATGACATTGTTTGTTTTTGTTATTAGATGCCATCGATTCAGTACCGACTCATAGCGACCTTATGCACAGCACAACGAAACTCTGCCTGATCCTGGGCCAACCTCACTATTGTTGATATTGTTTGTAGCCAACATATATTAAAGAGAGAGGTTGCCAATTTGAAATGAATGAAATTTCTTAGAATTTCAGTGAGTAAAAAACCACCAGGGATCATTGGATAGGAAGTTTGTTCCTCTCTGGAGGTTGCTTGTGATGGTTGGTCCTGTCTCTGCAGGAAGGGGATATGCAAAGGTGCTCTGGGAAGAGTACAGCCAAAGCGATCAGTAGCCTGGTGGCAGCATCTTGTAGGCTGGGTAATGTCAGAACATGGCGTTTTCCAGATTCTGAGAGGAGCAGAGGTCAGACGAGGCAACTGGGCAATTGATTTGTAAAAATTTTCGTGTCTAGTGTAGAGCTCTTTGAACTAAGGGTAAATGTGCTCATGTTAAAGGAAATCATTGATTTCCTGTGTGATTTGGGGAAAGTTGTAAAATCAGTCCTCTCCCCCAAGAAATGGTGTGTGTGTATGTGAGTGTGTGTATGAATGTATATGAGTCTGTGTAAGTAAGTGTGTGTGTGTAAGAGTCTGTATATGTGAGTGCATGGCTCTTGTATGTGTATATGAGTATGCGAGTGTGTATGGGTATGTGTGTGAGTGTGTGTAGATATTTTTAAGAGTGTGTGGGTCTCAATTAAGTTAAAGGGTCCTTCCATAAGCAGAAACCTACTCGTGATAGAACTGAGAGAAATTCCAGAGGTGCTTCAGCAGTGTAGGTTAAATCTTTCAATTACAATGTTTTGGGAGAAATTCACAATTCATTCTAGAATATTTACCGAATGCCTGAAATGTGGTTGGCACTGAGGGTACACACCTGTGTGGATTCCATGTGTACTTTCTTTGTTCACCTTGCTATTGAAGGAGATAGAGGCGAAGATAAGGAAGATCCCTGGAACTCTCATACCTGGCAAGTGAGTTTCCTTGCACAGAATGTAGAAAATACTTGTGACACTAGTGAATGAATGAACAAAAGTGAAGGCAACAGAATAGACTTCCCATTCCCTCCCTTTGTCCTGATTCTTGAAGCCTTTGTGAAATGTCTTTCTCTTTGCCTTGAACAACTTTGACTTTGTAAAGTGCTATTATGCTCCCTATTGCGTAGCCCTCGTGTGGTGCTGTAGAATAAGCATTGGACAGCTAACTGCAAGGTCAGTGGTTCAAACCCACTAGCCACCCCTCAGAAACCCTCTACAGAGTCCCTGTGAGTTAGAACCAAGCTGAAGGCACTTACCAACAATTGTGCCCCATGTTGTTGTTGCTAGGTGCCATGATGGTGATTCCTTACTCATAGCAACCCTACACATAAAGGAAAGAAATACTGCCCAGGTTGGTGTCAACGTATCTATTGTGGCAATGTTTGAGACCATTGTTGTGGTCACTGAGACTCTTCATTTCCTTAAGGGTCTTCCTCTTTTTCACTGACCCTCTACATAACCAAGCACAATGCCTTTCTCCAGGAGCTGGTCCCTCCTGATAACATGTGCAAAGACCATGGGACCGCTTCAAGGAACATTCTGACTCTACTTCTCCAATGAAAGATTCATTCCTTTTTCTGGTCTATTCAAAATTCTTTGCCAACACCATAATTCACCATGAACATGGACATACATATACAAGTTGTAGGAGGGTCTGTCTTTTTAGAAAGTAAACACAACGTTGTTTTTCCCATAACTGTTTCATTCTTTGCTGTTGCTGTGTACAGCCAAGATGGAACCGACTTGTAACAACCCTGTATAGGATTTTCAAGGAGTGGCTAATGGGTTTCAATTGCCAACCTTTTAGTTAGCTAGCAGTCCAGTGCTTATCCTACAGTGCCACACCGAGACGCTTAACTCTTAACAACTTTTATTTCCCTAGTCACTGGCAATAATTTGGACTTTCCACAGTTTTTAATATATTTTTCCCATCCTCTTGGAGTACTATGAGAATTACTTTCTTTTATGTCTGATTCTGTAAAAGGCACCTTCAAGGTCCAAGTGAGAACGGTGCTATACATAATACAGATAATCTCATAATGATGCATCGTCGGGACATTGCAGAGTAATTGAACACTTTCTGCAAAGTATGGAGAGTGCCTCAGAGACAAACGCTCCAGCAATCTGCTATGTAACTAAACTTTCTACTCATCAATAAGTAAATAGCTCCAGGCCTCGTTTACTGAATATCTGATTATCCAACATCTCTCATTTGCAACTTCAGAACAGTTCTCAGGCAGTGCCTCTGACAGTTCGGGCCCCACGTAGGGCCACAACTATATCAGGTGTATCCCTCTATTGTCAACTCTGAATGACATGTAGGAGCCTTCAGCAGGAGGGATGACAGTCAGCTGGCCATAAGATGCTTTGCTCTGTTCATTGGTGATGTCTTGTTCCAGCTACAGAAGAACAGTGGGGTGGTGGCATGACATGAGGTAGAAGGTGGGCAGGGAGAACTGGGCACAGGTATGAGGAGGTATGAGGAGGCATGAGGTAGAGAGAGAAGAGGAAAATTTGAGGTGCCAGGGCTTGGGCAGATGCAGGAGAGAGGAGTCTTCATCCATGATGGGAAGCAGGAGGTTCTGATCTATATTTTGGTAAAATTATTCAAACCCAGCAACTCCAAGGCAACCAGCACCTGACCACCAGCACCCTCATCCCTGGCAGCTTCCATGGTGATAAGGAAGGCATGGTGACGGAGGGGGCCTGTTGTGCCATGTGCATCCAGCGATGCACCAGAGGTGACAAATGGAGATGAGCAACAGAGTCAAGTACCAGTGCTAAAGGTCGGGTTGTTGTTGTTGTTAGGTGCCATCGAGTCATCTCCAACTCATAGCTTCTCTGTACACAACAGAATGAAACCTTGCATGGTCCTGTTCCATCTTTACAATGGCTGTTCTTCTTGAACCCATTGCTGTTGTCACTGTGCCAATGCATTTCTCTGGGGGTCTTTTGATTTTTCCCTGAGCCTCCACTTTTCTAATCAGGATGCCCATCTCCTGATAATATGTTTGAACTATATGTCTTCTAAGGAGCATTCTGGCTGTACTTCTTCCAACACAGATTTGTTTATTCTTCTGGTAGTCCAGTGTGCTTTCAATCTTCTTTTAATATTCCATGTCCATGGTGCTGTTGATAGTCTTCTTCAACACCAGAACTCAAATGCATCAGTTCTTCTATGGTTTTCCTTATTCCTTGTCCAACTTTCACATATACAAATGAGGCTATTGAAAATAGTAAGGCTTTGGTTAAACACATCTTATTTTAAAGTTACATATTTACCCTTTAACATTTTAAAGAAGTCTTTTGCTGCAGGTTTGCCTAATACAATCCACCCATTGATTTCTTGACTACTGCTTCCATGAGTGGTCTAGTTATAAGAATTTTGTTTTCTTTACATTGAGGTTCAATGCCTACTGAAGGCTGTGGTCTTTAATATTTGTCAGTAAGTATTTTAAGTTGTCTTCACTTTCAGCGAGCAAGATTGTGTTATCTGCATATTGCAGGTTGCTAACGAATTTTCCTCCAGATCTGATGCCACATTCGCCTTCATATAATCCAGTTGCTCGGATTATTTGCTCATTATACAGATCCAATAAGTATGGTGAGAGAATAAAACATGGCACACACCTTTCCTGATTTTAAACCATTCAATATTCCCTTGGTGTTTTTGGATGACTGCCTCTTGGTCTGTGTACAGGTCCCTCACAAGCACAATTAAGTGTTCTGGAATGCTCACTCTTTGCAATGTTGTCTATAGGATGTCATGATCTACACAGTCAAAAGTCTTTGCTTATTCAGAAAACCACAAGTAAACTCTTTCAGGCATTTTCTGCTTTCAGTCAAGATCCCTCTGACATCAGCAATGATATAATTTATTCCACATCCTCTTCTGAATCCTGCTTGAATTCCTGGCAGTTCTCTGTCGATGTACTGTTGCAGCCATTTTAAAATTATCATCAGCAAAATTTTACTTGCATGTAATACTAATGATAAGTTCAATGATTTCCATGTTCAGTTGTGTTAATTCTATTTAGAATGCACACAAATATGATTTTCTTCCAATCTGTTGCCCACGTAGTAGTCTTCCAAATTTCTTGGCATAGATGAGTGTGTGCCTCCAGTGCTGCATCAGCTTGTTGAAAGATTTCAATTTGTATCCCATGAATTTCTGGAGCTTTGTATTTTGTCCATGCCTTCACTGCACCTGGGGCTTCTTTCTTCAATAATCATATAATATGTCTTGAAATTGTTGAACATTGAATGCTTCTTTTTGATGCAGTCACTGTGTATATCTTCCATCTTCTTTGATGCTTTCTTCATCATGCACTTTCGTTTGGTTTAACATCTCTAGACTCAAGAACAAGTTTCATAGTCTATCCTGACATCCTTTTGTTTGTTTAAATGACTTTTTGCTTTCTACCTGTAGGGTGTTCTTGACATCATCTCACAGTCTTCTGGTCTTTGGTTATTAGTATCTAATGCATCAGTTTCCTTATTGAGATGATCTCTAAATTCAGGTTAAATAGATTCAAGGTCATATTGTGTCTGTCATCTACTTGTTTTAATTTTTTTCAACTTCAATTTGAACTTGCATATGAGCAACTGAGGGTGTGTTTCACAATTAGCTCCTGGTCTTGTTTTGGCCAAATAGAACTTTTCCACTCTGTTCCCACAGATACATTCAATTTGATTCCTGTAATGTCCACGGGTATAGTTGTCTTTTATGTTTGTTTGTTTGTTTTTTAAAGGTATTTGTAATTAACAAATCATTGGTCTTATAAAATTCTATCATGTGATCGCCAGTATCATTTATATAACCATGGACACATTTTCAAACTACTGATCCTTCCTCTTTGTTTCCAACCTTCTCATTTTAATCACCAGAAATTATTAATAGATCTTGATTACGTATTTGGTCAATTTCAGACTGAAGAAGTTGGCAGAATTCTTCATTTTCATCGTCACTGGCTTTAGGGGTTGGTTCATAAATTTAAATAATCATGGTATTAACTGGTTTTCACTGCTATTGTTGTCAGGAATCATTGAGCCAATCTGACTCACAGTGACCTTGTATAGGGTCTTACTTTTAGAAATATGGATATTATCTTATCACTGACAGCTTTGTACTTCAAGATAGACCTTCAAATGTTTTTTTGACTCTGAAAGCAGACTCATTCCTCTTTAATTGACTTTTCTGGCATAGTAACCCACATGATTGTCAGATTTAAAATAGTTAATGCAAGACCATTTCAGCTCATTAAAGCCTAGGATGTCAACCTCTTTGTGTTCCATTTCATTTGTGACGTCTAAATTTCATAGATTCATAATGTGTCCGCTCTATGTTTTGATTTTAAATCTATATTTGCAAGCGTTTCTCCTCATTTTGAGATTTGAAAATGAAGGCTCTGAAAGTTTTACTCCAGTTCAGTAACCACGTTCAATTTTGAGGGGCAGCTCTTCCCCAATCTTACTTTAAGCACTGTCAATCTGACGGCACATTTTCTGGTACTGCATTTCAGTCCTGGTGCTATTCATAATGCTTTCATCTTCTGGCCCTATATCTGATAATGTTTCACTGCTATTCATAAGATTTTCAGTGGATAAACATTCAGAAGTAGTCTGTCTCTCTTTATTTCTAGTCTGTCTTAGTCTGGAAATCTTACTAAAACCTGTTCACCATAGGTGACTCCGCTGGTATCTGTGGCATAGCTTCCAACATCTCAGCAAAATCCAAGCCACCACAGTGTGACAACCTGAAAGACAGGTGTTGTGAAGATGGGGTATGGTTTCTATGTTCCCACATACTGCTGATTTCTCATAATAACCTGACCTTTGAAACCTAACCAGGTTATTAAGTGAGAAGTGTGTATCTCCTTATAAGCAGTCACTTATTTTATTGGCAAGTATTATATCTCTGGGACGTGAAAGATGTTTGAAATAATGATGAAAGTAGACAAACCTTTATTTAAATGTTGTTGTTGTTGTTAAGTGCTGTTGAGTCCGTTCTGACTCAGCTGCTGTATAGGGTTTCTGAGGCCCTAAATTTATGTGGGAGCAGAGAACGTCATCTTTTTTTTTTTTCTATGGAGTGGCTGGTGGGCTGGAATTCTGAATGTAAAGCATTAACTCTGGAGAAAGGACTTTGTCTCGTTTCAATATCTGTAAGGCCCACATTCGTGGGAGATGTCCGTGTGTCTTGGAGTTCTCAGAATTTCACAGTGCAGGCACCCTATGCTCAAGGGAAGTGCTCACGCCCTCGCTCTTCTTTTTCAGTGGGAATAGGCCCTTGTTTAGATGGGAGTTGCATAAATTCTATTGGTGACTGTATAATGAAAAGTGCACTGATGCGGACACCTGAAGTCTAAATTTCAATTTGATTTCTGTTCTTGATTTCTACTCACCATTAGAAGAGGGTGGAGCTATATGAACTTGACAGATCTCTTATGAGAAGCTGAAGATTGAGACGGTGAATTTCATGGTTCTTTCCCACACTAAACGTGTGTTTGTTAGTTTTTTCCATTAAGTTTTTATTATGAATTGAGTGATAATTCGCATGGGAGAACATCCATTTTACACTCATTGTTTCATTGTAATGATTACAATCTCCTGCGTGCACCATCTTTCAACAGTATTTGCTTCTATTCCCTCTGTTTTGTTTTGTTTTGGGGATGTACACAAAACCACTCAGGAATACATACTCATTTAAGTAACCAAACTGTATATTCTGTGAGCCAGCCTCCTGGCTGCCAGCACACAGCCTTTCTTTTTCCATGTGTCTGGAGTCCTCAGCTGCTCCCTCTCTCCATGTCCTCATCTCTGTCTCCATCTCTGGTGTCACTGCTTCTCTGGATAAGGGCCACATTCCACTTGTGCTCTTCTGCCTTGATGGTCCTAGGGTCCTACGTTCCTGGACTGTACCACACTGAAGGTTTTTGATTCTGATTCTATGTCCCTGGAGCTGGTTGGGGGCAGGGATCATGTCACCTTGAATCTTTGTATTCATAATCATAGGCTTGATACCAAGTCAATGGCAAGCTGTCACTAAATTTTGGCAGAACAAATAGCTTACAAAATATAGCCTATGATTGATGCTTGGATAAAATTATTCAGCCCTGATGTGGCACTGTAGAATTCACACAATTAGAAACTTGCTAATTGAAAGTTTGGCTGTTCAAACTCACTAAGTGCTCTTGGAAAACCCTCTATGGGGTCGCTCTGAGTCAAAAGTGACTTGACTGCACATAACAACAGCAACAATTTATAACCAGCAACTCCAAGGCATCAAAGACAATACGTACATTTTCAAAGACTATGGAGAAGTTGGCATCATTAAAAAAAAGTCTCTTGGGCAAGCAATTAAAACTGTCAGACTCTGTCATATGGACCAGCTCTGAACAGATGCTGTGCTGAGGGATCTGGGAAGAAGCCCCATGAATTACATTCTAAAATTAAGTGTGTGAAACTGTATGTATTTCTGGCTGTTGGTTTAGAAAGGGAGCTGTAAGGTTGGCTCAGCTTCTATCTTTGCATGAACCCAAATGGAAGGTTCATCTGTGTGTAGAGGGTTGAGGTCACGGAGAGTTTGGTGCCATATCATCCTGTTGACTAGGGCATCATGTCAAATCATCTGACAAAAGATGGCTGTCCCTTGGAGACAGATGTAACATAGTATACAACCTTCTATTTTGGAGATGCCCTAGAGAAGAAGGAAATATCTGACTCCATTATAGTCAGGGTTACTGCCTGGACTATGAAAACCATTTTAGAAATTGCTGTGTACCAAAAGCAAATGCGACAAAACCACAGAAAGCAGAAGGTGGGTAGATTTCCCAGTCGCAAGCTGATCTCTGACAACCATCTTCTGCTTCTGCCCAGCCCACTGAACTTGAAGCTCTGCCTACTATCTCTGTTGTCACTTCCACCTGTGCCAGGCTGATGCAGAAGACCAAGCTGCTGTACCTGTCCCAGACGCTGAGTCTGGTGTCTCCAACTGCATTGGCTACTGGAGGAAGATGTTGAGGGCCTCACCCACCTGCTCTCAGGGCTGCTGGCTGCCTCTAGCCTACTCCTCACATACCTGGCGGTTCTCATCCCCAAGGACCAGCAACTTCTGGAGGGTATGCCAGACTGGGTTCCACCACTTGGTCTAGAGCAGAAGAATAGGGCCTTGGACTGGCTCCAGGGTGCTGGGGATATGAGAGGTGGGAGAAGGATCCGTTCTCACCAGGGACCCTGGATGTTGTGCTTTTTTCTGACAACAACAATTAAACTAGGCACTCTTTGAGGAGATGTGCTGGACCTGCGGTGTCTATGTGTAGCACATGGGGCTGGTGGGGAGCCTTCATTCTGAGGACTCACTGGTACAGGATGGCCTGACTGTGGGATTCCACACAGAGTGGGAGACCAATAGGCCCTTCCCCTTGAATATAGTGGGATTTTCTGTCACCCAGCTCGACAGTTGGCTAAGTCTAACACCCAGTTTGGTGGTACTGCTCCTTGGGACCACCTGGAGAGTAGCTTCTTGAGTCACATCATGGATCTCGAAGACCTGAAACCACAGGCTGTCAACTGCACATGGGTGCTAGTCTGGCACACACAGACAGAGAAGCCCAAGATGAAACAAGAGGAATAGTTGAAGTGGCAGGTTGGGGCTCAGACACAGCTATGGAAGTGTGATGGTACGCAGTACACCGTGACCAGAACATCACCTCATCACAGGGACTGGGCACCTGGTCTGTCCAGGATGTGATTTTCCAAGTTCTGAGCCCCGAGAGCCAGTCAGCCCCTCTGCCTCTCCAACCCAAGGATGTGGCCCAACTGCTCTTCTCCCTTGCCCGCACCTTCCAGCTTGCCACGTGGTGTTGCCCACAGGCTAGGGGCACGCAGTACTTGTACTGAGCCAGGTCAGCCTGATAGGGCAGAGCAGAACAGATTGACTCAGGAGAGAAGACAGCTGAATAAACTGGGCAACTTATTGGGGATGGACATGCACTGCAGGAGGAGCCGGGCTGTTCCCTTCCACCTCAGCATGCTGACCCCTCTCCAACCTCCAGAATGAAGGCTCTCAATCTGGAAAAAAAAAAATCTTATTTCTGAATTTCCTTGACATTATTTTTTTCTCTAAGGGAAATCTTGTGATTAGAAAAAATATTTGTTTTGAGAACATATTCATGAAACCCAGACTCTGCTGAGCATAGGGAAACGATCGATAAAAACAGCGTCTAGACTGGGAGCAGTAAGGAAAGCCTATTTAACAAGCCTGGTTTTAAAGGGAAAGAATAAACTCAGCTATGACACTGTGGGTTAATGCACTGGACTGTAGAGTCGGTTTGAACCACAAGGTTGGTAGCTCAAGTTCACCAGCTGCTCCTTGGAAACCCTATATAGGGTCACTATGGGTCACAATTGACTCGACGGCACACAACAACAACAACAATGACTTCGAAAGATGAATTTAGAATCATCTGGTGAGTTATTCTAAAGTTCTATTTCTTAGCTCTATGTGGCATTGTAAGATAAGCACTAGATTACTAATTGCAAGATTGACAGTTTAAGCCCACCAGCCTCTCCTCAGAAACCCTGTACAGGGCTGCTATAAGCAGAAACTGACTCGACATCACTTTCCAACATCCTAAGAAATGCTGAATCAGAAGATCTGTATTTTACTTGTTTGCCTTTTGAATAGAAGCTTTCCAATAGGAACATCTGCCACTTTTTTGTAATACTTGCTAAAATCCTGCAAGGAGTGTCTCTGACTTAGAGAACTCATACTTGGCTTAAACATGAGGAGAAGCTTGACCTTCTCAACCTCTGCCCAGAATGCAGCATGGTTAGAAGTATGAAGTAAGAGAACATTTTCTAGTCACATCTAATTTATGCCATTCAATTCAACTTTTTCTTGCTGGTCCATTTAATAAATCCAGCCCTCCATGAAGACTAATTTGTCTCACTTTCTCTCTCTAAGATGCCTTAATTTTGAAATATCATTCTGGATATATCTTTCATTTTAAAAAATAGTTGTGCTCATATAATGATCTTAGAGTAAATCTTACTAGAGTTTGAGAGAGTACTTCTTATTATATTAGAAAATATCCAAACACCTTGCTTCTAGCTAAAGTATACAATTATAGGAATAATACACAAAAACAAAACCTCACAGCCGATGAGTTAATTCTGACTCATTGCAACCCTACATAGAGTTTTCAAGACTGCAAATATTTACAGGACCTGAAAGTGTCATCTTTCTCCAGTGGAGGAGCTGATGGGTTTGAACTACCGATGTTGCAGCTAACAGTACTTAATTGATATATGGAATTTTCATTTTAATAATTTGATACATTTAATACATATATTGTTAAATGCTGTCAAGCTGGTTCTGATTCATAGGGTTTCCAAGGAGTGATTGTTGGGTTTCAACCACTTACCTTGTGGTTAGCAGTCCAGTGCTTATCATATAGCACCACACCAGGACTCTCTATATTTATGCATATGTAATACATAGTAAGGAGTCCTGATGTGGTGCTGTGGGTTAATGAGCTGGACTGCAAGGTCATTTTGAACTGCAAGTTCAGCGGTTCAAGCTAACCAGCCGCTCTTCAGAAACCCTATACAGGGTGACTATGAGTCAGAACTTAACAACAACAATACAAAGTATACATATATTTTGTTATTGTTGTTGTTGGGTGCCATTGAGTTGACTCCAACATATAAGGACTCTATGGGAAGAACTGCACCCTTGGGTTTTCTTGGCTATAATCATAAGCAATCATCTGGGCGGATTTAACCAATATGTTAAACATCCAGTTAGTAGCTGAGTGCTTATCTATTGCACCATCAGGGGCCCTTTTATATCGTATTATATTGTTCTATATTTGAGATGGAGTCTTGGTGTGGCACTGTAGGATAAGCACTGAATCGCAAGGTCGATTTGAACAGCAAAGTCAGCAGTTCAAATCCACCAGCTGCTTCTTGGAAACCCTACACAGGGTCACTAAGAATCAGCATTGACTTGACAGTACTATTTTATATAATAGTGTATTATAGTTTAGGCATCCTGGTGTGACACTGTGAGTTAGTATGCCAGACAGCAAAGCCGTTTGAATTACAAGGTCGGTGGTTCAAGCTCACCATCTACTCCTTGGAAACCCTATAGAGGGTCGCTATGGGTTGGAACTGACTCAACAACACTTCATAACAACAACATATTATATTTTAATTTAATAAAATACATTTAATAAATATCTTAATTAACTGACAAAATAAACATAATTGGGTAAATGATTCTCATGAACAAAGGGAGATGCGTCAAAATAGCAGTTGGTGATCTTGAGTTAATGAGAGTCAAGGGTAGATGATATTTTATGACTGATTTATTGTCAGTATTGTAAGAGCACAATAACTTTGACAGTGGTTTTTCTTTGAAACCCTTCAGTAGAGTTTCCGTATACCAGTGGTGGCTACAGTTTAATGCAGTTGCATAAAACCTTATGCTAGTGCAAGATGCTAAAGAGAATCATTTGTTTTCCTAATAGCTCTATTTCAGCAGACCATGGTCCCACCAGGAAATGCCCTGTTAGCAAAACTGTCATTCCCCAGTGATCTCAGGCTACAAGAAGGATGACCGAGGACGAGACTACAGCCTTCATTGTAGAATAGCATTTTTCATTTATTTTTGAAAGATTTCATAATTTGTATTCTGCTTTCCTTTGGCTATAGTGGACTATAGTTTGATTCAAGGTAGAAACGCATCCAAGTAGAGAATTATACACTGGAGAAATATTTACAAGATGCACTGTAATCTTCCCAGCTCCAGTACATTAGATTTTCTTCTCATATCCAGGCACTTGAAATGGATATAGTGAATATTTCCTTTTCCCCAGGATACAGTATAAGAATAATATCACTTAGTTTACAAATTATACCTTGGGAGTCAAATTTTATGTGCTACAAAACTAAGGATGGGTTGATATGGTTTTGGCAATTTACAGATGAAACATTTTCAACACCCTTGAGCCTGAAGGAATAATGAGGGGGGAGATGATTAAATGGCAGTCTCCTGTTGGAAATCCTCCCGTGGTCTCTCATCACCATAGGATTTAATGCAGACTCCTCAGCAGAGCTGGAAGCCCATGGTATCCTTAAGATGTCATGTCACGCTAGCTAGGTTCCATCTCACACCTGCCCAGGAATGCCCAACTTACTAAATGCGCTACACACACATCAGCCTTGATTCACACCAAGTTTTTGGAATGTGTCTTAGCTATTTCCCCAGGTGTAATGCACTTTATGTTGAGCATTTATTTCATTTGATTTCATTATTATTAAAGTGTTGATTGAATGGTTCTCTCCATTATGAGGATTTGCGGCCACCATTTGTAAAGTTGCTTTCTGGTCACTCAATGACCTTACCCTGCTTTCATTTTTTATCGCCATTTTCACTCTTTTCTGCATTTATATTTATTATCTCACATCTTCTCACTAGAATGTAAGCTCTTTGAGAATACTCCTTCTGTTTTACTTTATTTCTGAATTTATTTGACTTTGTTTTGATGTCTAAGGGACGTGTTCACTGGGAAATTGTGACTGGAAGAAAGATTTGTCTTGAGAACATATTCAAGAAATCCAAAACAGATTTCCTATGCAGAATATAAGGATAATATGTTCAGCGTATTATACCTGAACCAATGAAACAAAACAAAACAAAAAATGAAACTTACTACCATCGTCTATTTCAACTCAGAGGGAACCCTGTAGGACAGTAGAACTGTTCCATAGAGATCCTAAGGCTGTAAATCTTCACACAAGCAAACTGCCACTTCTTTCTGTCACCGAGAGGCAGGTGGTTTTGAGTCACCAGCCTTTTGACTTAATCAGCCCAATGTTTAACCTTCTGAAATACCAGGTTCCTTCCTGAGACAATGCTTGGTCATAATTGGCATTTACTTTTTTTTGGATTAATGAAACATTGGAGGGTTACATATACAGGGATTTCAATCTAAGAACAAAATAAAGTGAATGAAATTCTATTCTCTCTCTCTTAATCCATTCATACTTTAATTTGATATTTCAATTCCATGAAAGGCACTAGGGGAGGATAATGTCTATTTCCTTCAAACAAAATTTTAAGACAGAGATAGCAGAATGTGGATCCTTCGAACATTCCTAACACCAGCTCTCTCAGGAATTTGGGTCTATTTGCAGCAAGATTTGATTAAGTTTCCCGATGTCTGCCATTTAACGTGAGTTTCCAATTGGCCCTATAAATCTATTGGCCTGGAGACGCCTTTCAAATTTCTTATGGATACTTCCCAGCTGTGTAGCGTCCGAGAGATGAAGTAAATACGAGTCATTAAGAGTCTGGAGCAATATGATGCTGGCTGACTCTCTGCCTTTATTGCTTTGCACCTCTTGTTTTTATTTCTTTACATATTGATTTTCTTCAGATACAAAATTACTAGAATAACTTCAGTTCATATGATTGTTCTAACCGATAGTGAACATCATCTTGACCCATGCTAAAAATCATTCAATGGAGTAATAAAAATCAAAGGAATAAAAATTAAAGACAATAATGATAAAGGCCATTCTCAATTGGTAAATGCATTGGAATATGCTATTCACTGCTGTACAATTTGCCCTATGACTACTGTTGTGTTGTTGTTAAGTCAGTTCTGACCTATAGTGACCCTGTATAGGTTTCTGAGGAGCAGCTGGTGAGCTTGAACTGCCAACATCACAGTTCAAATCAGCTTTGCAGTCCAGCACATGAACACATGGCACCATACCAGGACTTCCCCTATGATTATTATTAGCTATTTATTCAATATGACATGTAATTTAAGGCTAGGGGAGTTTGTTCTACTTTTAATGAAACTTGGAATGCTTCTGTACACTTAGAAAACAAAACAACAACCCAAAGCAAGCCCTGAGCACATCTGTCTCACCTTACAGTTTTCCACTTATATCTCCTGTCAGTTGTAATTAACCCATGTCAGTCTTCTTGAACCATTTGTCTACTCTAACCACTCATGCCTGATTCTTGCTCATAAATATCAGACAACATTTTATTTGATGTATACACCTATGCACATATGGAAAAAGAATTCGATTAAATTCTTGTAGCAGAAAATTTGTAGTCAGAGTAGATGCAAAAAAAAAACCAAAAAAAAAAAAAAAAAACGGAGCCATGAAGGATCATTCAGGAACTCAGACTGGAGTTTTCCTAGGAGAAAGGAGATATCTGAGATGTGGACACAAACATACTGAAATGTTGTTGTTATGTTTAAATGTGAAGTATTTTAGTAAAACTTAGGGCTAAGAATTTGGAAGACTGGAAGTTGTAGCATTACATGATCTTGCACAAATTATTTACTGAAAACAAAAATCCTCCTAACAGAACCAAAAAATAGCATCATGATAAATGGAGAAAAGTCTGAAATTTTCAAATACTTCATTTTCCTTGGAGCCACAGTCAACAGTTATGGGAACAGAAGTTAAGAAATCAAAGGACAAACTGCATTTGTCAAATCCATTACAAAAGACTTCTTTAAAGTATTCAAGAGTAAACATCTCAGTTTGAGGACTATGGTATACCTGACCCAAGCCAGCGTAGTTTCAAATGCCTCATATGCTTGTGAAAGTTGAAAAAAGAATAAGGAAGACCTTAGAAAAATCAATGCATTTGAATTGTGGTTTTGGAGAAAAATATTAAAAATACCATGGACTGCCAGAAAAACAAACAAATCTGTCTTGGAGGAAGTACAGTGAAAATGCTCCTTAAAAGCTAGGACGGTGAGACTTTGTATCTCATATTTTGGACAAGTTACCAGGAGGGACCAGGCCATAGAAAAGGACATCATGCTTTGTAAAACTGAATGTCAGTGAAGGAGAAGTTCCCCCAATGAGATGGCTTGACACAGTGTCAGAAACAACAGGTGAACATGTAACAATAATGATGAGAATGGCAAAGGACGGGAATGTTTCGTTCTGCTGTGTATGGCGTCTTTATGAGTTGGACCCAACTCAATGGCACCTAACAACAAATAACAACCGTATGTTCTGATTCTTTTAAATGCATCATGGGTAGTTTGACAAAAAAAAAAAAAAAAAAAAAAAAAAAAATTATCAGGATATTATTTTTAGTATAACATTTTCAGAGTGGTATTAATATTTGCACTGGTTATATTTTTACACATTTTCAGAATTATGCTTTATGTTCAGACTTGTAGTAGAAAGACTGATTTGATATATAAGAATTTTTTTTTTTTGAAAAGTTACATCTCTGGCCATTTGGGACGTGTCAAGTGAGGTGGATGTTTTACGTGGATAGTAATTCGGTGAACCAGATATGCTTTGAAAGCCTGACTTGGTACAGCAATTAGATGAATTCTTTTAAAGTACAAAAAAAAAAATCAAGTAAAAAATAAAACTATTTTAAGTTGGTTGAAAAATTAGTTGAATTTGAAAGAAAGTAAGAGATTATCATTTTCAGAAAACAGAGCGGAGCACAAGTTAGAGGTCTTAGAAGTTGGGGAGCTGGTGGCCACTCAGGCAGTTCCAAACTAAGAACTTCATCTCCAGTAGACCTAGATTGATAGTGTCCTCATCTGGATACATGGATTGATGCAGTGGCCGCAACAATGGACTCAAACACTACAGCAATGTGGAGACTGGGCAGGGTTTCATTCTGTTGTGCTTACTGTCAGCGAGTTGGAACTAATTGGACAGCACTAACAATTGTTATTAAGTGCCATCAAGTCAGTTCCAACCTGAGGGTTTCCAAGGAGAGACTGGTGAGCTTGAACCACCAATCTTGCCATTCAAACCGACTGTGCAGTCTAATGCATTAACCCACAGCACCACACCAGGACTCCAGCCAGATACATAGCAGAGGCCAATTCAAATTATCTCTGGGTGAAACAACCTCAAACCAACCTTCAATGTATTTTTACAAACAAAGATTTAGCAAATGTATATTCAGCATCATATTCTCAAACTCAAAGAAATAAGATAAAATGACGGTTGTAAATATTTGAATTAAATGTAAAACGTATTCCAGTGAATGAATATAAATATATATATGGGTCCTAATGTGGTGCTGTGGGATAAAGCACTGGGCTGCAAGATCAATTTGAACCACAAGGTCGAAAGTTCAAACTCACTTACTGTTCCTTGAAAACCATCTGTAAGCAACATACATTTATTCCTGTTAAGTGTGATTTGAGTCAGTTCTGACTCTCAGTGACCATGTATAGGGTATGTGAGGAGTGACTGGTGAGTTTGAACCACCAACCTTGTGATTCAAACTGACCTTTCAGTCCAGTGCTTATCCTACAGCACCACACCAGGACTCTATACTTACATGCATGTTATTGTGAATGTATATAAAGAGAGAGAGAGAGAGAGAGAGAGAGAGAAGTCAGAGACAGCATCCTGGTGGCACTGTGGCTAAACATTGGACTACTAACTGCAAGATTACTTATTTAAACCCAACAGCCGCTCTATGGGAGAACTATGAAGCTGTCTGCCATACATATTTACAGACTCAGAAATCCTAAGGCGCCATTTGACTTTGTCCTATATAGGGTTGGTAGGAGTCAGAGCTGACTCAATGCAGTGGGTTTATATATAATAGTGTGTGTGTGTGTGTGTGTGTGTGTGTGTGTGTGTGTGTGTATAGAAAGAGAAGTGAGAAAGGGAAAGAGAGAGTCTTGGTGTGGCTCTGTGGGATAATGCGCTGAACAGTAAGGTTGTTTGAACTTGAAAATCGGCACTTCAAACTCACCAGTTGCTACTCAGAAAACCTACACAGGGTCATTATCAATCAGAACTGACTTAGCGGCACTTAAGTGCCATCTAGTCGGTTCCAACTCATAGTGATCCCGGTGTAGGATTTCCAATGCTGTAAATCTTTACTGGAACAGAAAGTCTGTGGAGCAACTAGTAGATTCGAACTGCTAACCATGCAGTTAACAGCCCAACTTGTAATCCACTGTGTTACCAGGGCTCTTCTTTGTGTGTGTGTATATATATATGTTGTTAAGTAGAGGATTTCCAAGGATAGGCAGGTAAATTTGAATTGCCAACTTTATGGTTCAAATAGACCTTGCAATCCAGTGCTTATCTTACAATACTTCACTAGGACTATATATATGTGTGTGTAAAGGAGTCCTGGTGTGGCGCTGTGGGTTAATGCACCAGACTGCAAAGCCATTTGAACTGCAGGTCGGCAGTTCAAGCTCACCAGCTGCTCCTTGGAAACCCTATACAGGGTTGCTATGGGTCGGAACTGACTCGATGG
>NW_006408539.1:17908570-17921186 GCF_000296735.1 Chrysochloris asiatica
GTAAATCTTTACGGGAGTAGAGAGCCTCATCTTTCTCCCGCGGAACCGCTGACCTTAAGGTTCGCAGCCAGATTCATAACCACTACGCTACTAGAGCTCCATATATATATATATATATATCATGATTGAGAAACACCAATAGCAGAAATCAACAGGACAAAAATCACAAAGATTTCAAATTTGGGGATTACTGGGTGTAGAACATAGACTATGAAAAAAATTAATGTATAATGAAAGAATAAAAGCAGGGACTGAATAAAATATAAAAGAAAGATATTAAGTATTTAAAAATTGCTTGACAAATTTGAAACAAACCATCTTGAGATGAAATACTGAAATAAAAATTTCAAAAAGCTCATTTGAAAAGTGAAAATATAGGTTAGAAATAGCTGAACAGAGTATTAATTAAACAGAAATTATAAAAATCATATGGTAGAAAGTACAGAGAAAGACATAGATAAAAATGCATAAATAATAAAAATATAGAGGCTCAAGTAAGAAATTCTAATATGCATCCAGTCAGAGTTCTGTAAAGATAAGATAGAATTGTTGTTGTTGTTGTTAAGTGCCATTGAGTCGGGTCCGACCCATAGCGACCCTGTACAGGGTTTCCGAGGGTGTAAATCTTTACGGGAGTAGAAAGCCTCATCTTTCTCCCGCGGAGCGACTGGTAGTTTTGAACCGCTGACCTTAAGGTTCGCAGCCCGATTCGTAACCACTACGCTACCAGAGGACGTAGGAAATGTTTGGAAGGACAGTTATTAGTTTTCCCTAGAACAAATGGATCCTATATGGCTTCCTTTTCAGCATTTACAATGAATCCCAAATAGCACAAATAAGAAAGATGTGAACACCTAGCTACAGAAGCTTCATATTCAAGACTGAGAAAATATCTTTCACACATATAGACTAGACAGAAATTTATCTACTGCAAAGTATTTATAATTAGATTGACAACTGACAACTCTAAAGCAAGAGTAGAAGTCAGATGCAAACATGAAGACGCCTTCTCAGTGTTGAGATCAAACACCTACCGATCTGAATACCAAGCGAAAGCATTTTAATCACTTATAAGCAGATGAATGCTGGACAAGGAATAATAGAAGAATTGATGCATTTGCATTGTAGTGTTGGCAACGAATATTGAAAGCACCATGGACTGCCAGAAGAACAAACAAATCTGTCTTGGAAGAGGTATAGCTAGACTGTTCCTTAGGAGGGAGGAGGATGAGTCTTCTTCACACATACTTTGGTCATGTTATCAGGAAGGACCAAGCTCTGGAAAAGGACATCATGCTTGTATATTAGAGGATCAGTGAAAAAGAGGAAGCCCCTCAGTCATACAGATTGACAAAGTGACAGTGACAGTGGGCTCACATATAGCAACAATTGTGAGAATTGTAGAGGACCAGGCGATGTTTCATTCTTAACACAAGGTCGCTGTAAGTCAGAACTAATTCAGTAACACTTAACAGTAACAGCAAAAATCTAAAATTACACACCAGAAGAAAATACCTTTCTATTTAGAAGTGTTATCAGCACAGTTTTAAATAAGTTAAAATAATTGAGAACATTCATCTCTATGCATCCTTACTAATGCTACCTCTAAATAATATACTTTTATGTGTATTATAACAAAACATTATATCAAAATTGTGTGATGCAGCTGAAGATGTAACTAGAGGAAAGGTATAGCTTAGAATGCTGATACTGAAGAGAATAAAGGTCAAAATTAAGGAAATAAATATTCAACTGAAAGGTTAGAGAATAAATAATAGAATAAATCCAAAGGAACTGAAATGAAAGATTGGTTAAAAAATAATAATAATGCAATTTAAAGAAAATTTATGATGTAAAAGTTCAATAAAGCCCAAAGTGTTTTTATTTTAAGCAATGCTAATAAAGTTGACAAATCTCTGGTAAGATTTATTTAAAATGAAAAAAAAATATATAGAAAGGCTCAAATAAAATATAGTGGATATGAAAATGGGACACAAAACTGGATATACTAGAAGGTAAAAAGACAAAAAGAAAATGTTATAAAACATTTATGACAGTTGAAAAAGTAGGTAAAATAGGAAATAAAAAAAAAAAACACACAAGAACACCAAAAAACAAAGATGCTAAGATTACTTACTAAGCTCGTGCAATCTTCTATAGTAATTGCTTTATTTTGTTTGTTTGTTGTTGTTTCTTGGTGTTTTCAGGTAGAGTCCAGGTCACAGTGAAGCCATACACAACAGAACAAAACACGCCCCGGTCCTGTGCCATCCTTGCATTTGCTGTTGTGCTTGGCTTATCGCTGCTACTACTGGAGCAACCCATCTCATTGAGGGTTTTCCACTTTTTCCATGACCCTCCACTTTACCAAGTATAATGTCCTTTTCCAGGGACAGATCCCTCCTGAAAACTTGTCTGAAAATAAATAGGTCCATTTAATTCAAAGATTGTTCTGAACACCTGCGGTCTCTATTCATCTTACACTTTATTCACATTCAAGAGGGGAACAGAAAGTGATCAGGTGACATGAAACTACACAATTTCTTTTGGATGACTTAACAAATGATCTTTTTGCCAAACACATCTGTTATTTGCCTGTCATGAGAATGGAACTGTCATCACTAAAACTCAGTTTATTGGGGATTTATGAACACGCAAATATCCAGAGAAAATATCACAGTAAATAGATTTTCCTTTAGTTGTGCTGATAAGTTCTGTCTAGTTGGCTTCAACTCACATGACTCTTTACATGTTTCTGAGGAGCAGCTGGTGGGTTTGAACTGATGACCTTGGGATTAGCAGTCCAATGCTTATCCTACAGTATTACACTGGGACTCCAAAGGTTGGCTTGTCAGGACTGGGATCCATATTTAATTCCTAAAACAGAACTCACGGTGATTCAGAGTGGTGGCATTCCACATGAGACCTGGTGCTATTGTGACTATTATGGTGATGTCGGATAAGCACTAGTCTTCTAACTGCAAGATCAGTGGTTCAAATCCATCAGTCATTCTTACAAACCCTAGACAGGGTCACTAGAAGTCAGAACCGACTGGACTGTTGTTGGCACAACAATAATGACGAAAGAAGAAATTTGAAGAACAGGATTTCAAGTCAGCTTCTGAGCATATCCACTGCCTGGGAATTGTGAGATGTGAAGGTAAAAGAAAATAAGAAAAAGTATAAAATAGCCAACAAATAGAAAAACAAATACATGACCTTTAAATTTTCTCTAAGGGCAGGTATGATATACCATGATTTACTGCCAAGAGCTAGACCAGAAGTCAAAAGAATTGACTGTTTCTCAGTTGCTTTGGGATCTGCCCTGTCCTTGAAATACAGACATTGCTGATTCAGGGTTCCCTATGGTGGCTTCCTGTTCTACCATTCTGCTTTTATGCATTTTCAAGTTCCTCATCTAGCCATGCATAAGGCTTCAAGTTTCTAGTGACATTTTTAAACTGCCAGGTATCTATGACTATTATTTTATTGATTTGAAACTTACCCAATATCCTATCCCTGAAATATGGAGCTATGGATGTCAGCTCTTCATTATTTCTACTCCGATGCTGCCTTTGTGAGTTATACCTTAGCAATTCTGTGTTATCATAAGGAATTTCCAGCTTACAATGAATCTTCAAAACAGCACTTCCGGGTTTTCTTAAATACTAATGAAATTCATCTCATCACTCCTTAGAAAAGTATGCAAATGATGTCCCTGTTGTCTGAAGATGGTTGTATCAGGTTCCAAAGTCATAAATAGGGACAAATCAATGGCCCCGGTACTCATTAAGCTTCTATTCCTGCATCTAATTGTGGTGTGTAATTGTTTATTAGCCTCATAAGAGGTTGCGCCAAGATGAGAACTACCATTTCCGTAAGAATTATTGACGAAGGCTTAGACCTGGATGAGGAAAGTTAGCATGGGGGAGAATTGACAGACACTTGTGAACTTTGAGTACTTTATCTCTGACTCTCAGGCACTAATGGAGGTAATAAATTAAGTGGAATTTATCCTCACAAATAGAGTGCTCACCTGATGGTAGCAGTCTAGCATAATCCCAGGGAATGAATAGGTGAATCCTCCGTTGGGATTCCAATTTTCAAACCAATAGATGTTACTTGTGTATGCATCCAGCAAATGTTTGCACGCTGGCTGGCTCTTTTCCAATGGATGATTATACATGAAACAACAACACACTGGGCTCCTGGTGTGGTGCTGTACTATCATCACTGGACTTGGGATCATAAGGTCAGCTGTTCAAACCCACCAGAAGCTCCTAAGAAATGACATAGGGTCTCTATGAGTCAGAACTGACTTGATAGTACTTAGGAACAGTACACTGTCTCTGGAAGCCTCTTATGAAGACAAAGCAAAATTGCAAAATATTTATGACTAAACATATTTTTCTGTGAATAGATTTAAAAATATGATTCTACTGCATCCTTTGCACCTGTATTTTTTCTCTGAGGGACCTCATGTAGCAGCAAGAAATCACAGGGCAGTGGCATTATGAAGAAGGAATGAAAAGAAGGAAACAAAAATACACTCCATCCACTTCCCAATTTGGTGCACTTTTTCCTGCTCTGCAAAAGTTCTTGTGGTCAAGAGTAGGAGACCTGGTGATGTAGTAGTGGGTTATGCATTGGACTACTGACCACAAGATCAGCAGTTCAAATCCACGCACTGCTCCATGGGAGAAACATGTGGCTTTCTCCTCATGTAAAGATTTACTTCCTCAGAAACCCTATACAGGGTCATTATGAGTCGGAATTGACTCAACAGCACATCACCAACCACCAACCAACCAACAAGCTAGGTTTCTTAGCTCAAAGACTATGCATGCCTGTTTCCTAAACCTGGTGTTCTGCAGAATCTATGTACCTGTCAATCTGTCCCACTCTAGTGACTTGGAGTGTTGCTCTAATACTGGACGTTGTTGTTGTTAAGTGTTGTTGTTAAGTACCATGGAGTCAGTTCTGACTCACAGTGACCCTACAAAGGGTTTTCGAGGCTGTAAATCTTTATGGGAAAAGACCGCTTCATCTTTCCCCCATGGAACCGCTGGTAGTTTCGAATTGCCAACCTTGAGGTTAGCAGCCTGATTTGTAACCACTACGCTACCAGAGCTCATTTTGTTAAGTGCCACCACTTACTTTCAAATGGCAGTAGGCTCTCCAATGGTGGACGGCTTTCAGTCGAAGACAGGCTGTAATAGGAAGAGAGGTCAATTGATCTGCTTTTGAAAATTAGCCAATGAACACCTTTTGGATCACCATAGACTTGAATATGCAAATGATGGTGAGGAAGATGCACCACTGAGCACAGCTTTGTGCCCTGGGAGCTAACTTGAAACTAACTAAACACCTAACAACAGTAAGAGTAACAGCAAATGGTCTACTTGTTACGTCTCATTGCAAGGACCAAATCTGCAGACACGAGCACTAACATCTTCTGGAACATCAGATATTCCTAACTTTTAAGTATAACAATCAAAGAGCAAATGAAAAGTCTAAGTCATTGACAAATATTAATCAGAAGAACACATGAACGACTGTATAGTCACATGTCCACACACACACACACAGTTTTAATGCTCCACAGTATACTGCCATAGATTTCAGAAAAAACTACAAATGAAGTGGTTCCGTTTTCACAGCTGCCAAGTGTCATGGAGGTAAGAGAGAAGAAAAGAAAATGTTCTCAGTTTGTCCAGCCGACACTGTGGCCACACCGTGGTCTAATGCACTCAGAACGCTGTGAAGCAGCAGGGAACTGACTATGCAGCCGTGTTAAATCTCAGCCGGGGCTGTGTCCTGAAACCTCCTGCACACTCTGTAGCCAGCATTTGCCTTCCCACCCGGAGAGAGGTTATGCAATATTCAGTGTAGGAAAAGGAAAACAGTTTGACTTACAGTTAAATGCATCTTTATATATCCCCTTAATGGGTGATATTCTCAGCTGAAACATTACCTCTCTCACCCTACATAAAGCTGGCTGGCTGGTATTGAATTACAAAAAAGGGTGTGTGTGTGAAATTATTAGCAGACAAGAGATTGTTTCAAAGAACAGATCATGCTTCTTATCGGTGGCCCTGTTATAATGAAAGCTTTCTCTTTTACCTACTTTAATTCACTTTGCTTTATACCTAAATGATCTTACCTAGAAATTCATCATTGAGATTAGGAAGTAGTTCAAATTCAAACAGAACTGATTGAAAGCCAAAGAGATTTCAAAAGCCTGCAAACATATCAAGCAATACAGTGTTTTGTGCAAGTGTTGTGGCTAAGTGCCAAAAAGTCAGTTCCAACTCAAAGCAATGTGTATAGAGTTTCTGAGGAGTGGCTGGTGGATTTGAACCGCTGGCCTTGAGGTTAGCAGTCCAGTGCATATCCTATAGCAGCATCACAGCAGGACTTAATTCTATGCAGATAGGATGTGTAATATCCTAAATGTTAAGGAGAAAGCCCACAATGCATTGCAGAAGTAAGTTTGGATGGAGCAAGTCTAACTTCTGCAGAGGGAAGTAATATACGTCATCCATTGCAATAGATGTCTTGAAGATTGTGTAACTATGTCAATAGAAATGTCTGCTACTCAAATTTAAGGACAAGAACTCATGTTCACATGAATCTGTAGGTGCTGCAAGATTTCATTCGGGCTTGTGAAAGTTCCTTAATGCCTTATATTGTCAACAAAAGTTCCTGTGGTTTATTTATGTTATAGCAGAAAGGCATCTTTCTTCAAATTGTTTTGTGTTCAAATAGCAATATTTCTGGCCCTCCAGGAATGACATGTTGTTTGGATTACTCTGCTCAAGAGAAGCCTCTAGACTTGAAGAGAAGATGGAGGTTTTGTGGGCAATCTATTTGACAGCCTCTTTTGTGGAAAGTGGAATGTTATTTTTGAACTTTATCAGAGAGCAAGCTGGATACTTGAGGTAGATATGTTGTTGTTGTTGTTGTTGTTAGGTGCCATCAAATAGATACAGATTCATAGCTACCCTATGCACAACAGAACAAAGCACTGCCCAGTTATATGCCAACCTTAGAATCATTGCTACCCTTGATCCCATTGCTCCTACCACTGTGCCAATCCATCTTTTGGAGGGTCTTCTTGTTTTTCTCTGACCCTCTACTTTACCCACTTTATTCTTCTCCAGGGACTAGACCCCCTTCCTGATAACATGTCTGAAGAATGAGAGATGAAGTTTGGCCATCCTGGCTTCCAAGGAGCATTCTGGCTGCACTTCTTCCAACACAGATTGGTTTGTTTTTTGTCAGTCCATGGTACTAATATTCTCCTCCAACACCATAACTCAAATGCATCAATTCTTCTACAGTCTTCCTTTTTCACTGTTCCAATTTCAACTGCATATGAGGTTATTGGCAATGCCATGGCTTGTGCCAGGCACACCTTTGTAGTCAAACTCACATCTCTGTTCTTCAACACTTTAAAGAGGTCTTGTGCAGCAGATTTGCATAATGCAATACACTGCTTCATTTCTTGACAGCTTCATACATGAGTGGTGATGGTTTATCAAAGCAAAATGAAATCTTTGACGACTTCAATCTTTTCTCCATTTATCTTGATGTTGTTTATTGGTTCAATGGTGAGGATTATTGTTGTATTTACACTGTTGTGAATGAGTCTTCCAACCAATCATTATGGCCCATTCTTCTTTGTATAATCCAGATTCTCAGATTATGTGCTCAGCATACAGATTGATTAAGTGTGGTGAAAGAATAGAACCCTGGACATAGCAGTATTTAATGAACAGACAGTTATACTACATTCATTTGTGTCCCACTCAGCTAGATGGCCAGAGGTTCATTTTAAGAGAGTAATGATTACAGACATTATCTTCCTTGCTTCCTTCTTTTCTCTATCTCTTTCTGCTTTCTTTCCTTCTTTCTCTCTCTCTTCCTTGTTTCCTTTCTTTCTTTTTTTTCTTTCTTTCATTCTTTCTTTCTTCTTAATGGTCTTATTAGCATGTTCTTGTGGAGCGATGCTGTCAAATCCATTCTGAAATGAAACACCGCCCACTCCTGTACCATCCTTATGATTCGAGCCCAGTGTTACAGAAAGTGTGTCAATCCATCTCAATGAGGCTCTTCTGCTTTTTCAGTGACCCTCACTTAACAATACTAAATACTGAGCTTGACTAGTGACATTCAGTTATACTTATACATACACAGGTACACACACACACAGGTTAATTAGACATCTGCTTTTGTTCATATGGAACAAATAAGCATGAATGAAGGGTTTGAAATATTTCTGTTTACATAGAAGAATTCTATGTGTTTTCAGATACTTTATATTGATTAAAGTTGTTAGTTATATGAAGAAAAATGTGGCATCAGGATTCGAGGAAGACTCATTAACAGGCTGCGATATGCAGATGATACAACCTTGCTTGCTGAAAGTGAAGAAGACTTAAGACACTTATTGATGAAGATCAAAGAGCACAGCCTTCGGTATGGTTTACACCTCAATATAAAGACACCAAAAATCCTCACCACTGGACCAGTAAATAACATTCTTATCAATGAAGAAAAGATTGAAGTTGTCAAGGGCTTCATTCTTCTTGGATCAACTATCATACTCAAGGACACAGCAGTCAAGAAATCAAATGACATATTGCATTAGGCAAATCTGCTACACAAGAACTTTTTAAAGTGTTGAAAAGCAAAGATGTCAGCTTGAGGACTAAGGTGCGTCTGACCCAAACCATGGTATTTTCAATTACTTCATATGCTTGTGAAAGCTGGACAGTAAATAAAGAAGACCATAAAAGAATTGGTGCATTTGAGTTATGGTGTTGGAGGAGAATATTGAAAGTGCCATAGGCTGCCAAAGAGCCAAAAGATCCGTTCTGGAAGAAGTGCAGCCAGAGTGCTCCTTGGAGGCCAAGATGGCCAAACTTCGTCTCTCATATTTTGGACATATTGTCAGGAAGGACCAGTCACTGGAGAAGGATATCATGTTTGGTAAGGTGTAGGTTCAGAGAAAAAGAGGAAAAGACCCCAGTGAAATGGATTGACCAAGTGGCAGCATCGATGGACTCAAGTATGGCAACAGTAATGAGGTTGGCCCAGGATCGGGCAGTGTTTTGTTCTGCTGTGCATAACGTTGCTATGGGTTGGTACCAACTGAATGGCACCTAACAACAACAATAACAAAGTCATTAGTAGTTCTGTTGTTGTTGTTATTAACTGCCATCAAGTTAGTTATGACTCACAGTGACACTGTGTAGGGTTTCCGGGACTGTAAATCTTTGCAGGAGCAGAAAGCATGATCTTTCGAACTGCTGACCTTGTGGCTCACAGTCCAGTGCTTATCTTATAGAGTCATTGTGCTCCCAGTTAGTGGTTCTAGCGAATGAAAACTGGATTGAACTTGTTTTGTATTAATTTATTTATTTTGGGTACCACAAGTCTTACTCTTTACAGAGTGCCTCTAGCTCTGTGTGCACACGACATTGGAGCCTGTTGTATATAAACATTTGCTGGGAGTGCTGTACCAACAAGATCATTGATCTATTTTAATGTAGGTTAATTAGCTTCATTCAGCTCAAAGGCTGTAGATGGCATCCCTGATCACGGTCACCTATCTTGTAAATGCTTGTCATATGTCACAGGAAGAATCTGGAAGCCGAATGAGGCTGGGTCAGCACAATTTCCTGATAGAAAAAAAATAACTCAAAGACATCTCTGCTGATGGTGGGACAGAGGGCACTGAGTTTGCAAGCCGGGAGGGATATTATATTGTCTCTTCCAGGTCTCTTGGAAACTTCATCTTTGAAAATGAAGAATAGTCTGTAATGGGGAGCACATAATAGCTGAGACAATATTATGATAGCTGCATATTAGATCTCAAGTCTTTAAGTCTAAAGTGCTATCCAGCACGCAGACACCATCATTTATTGGAGGGTAACAACTTCTAGCTAGCATTAACTGTGGGAAAATTGGGGATGCAGCTAAAGTTTCTTATTGTTGAGGAAGCATTAATATGTAAGTATATTATTTTCTCTATCTGTGATTTGATGATTGGTGAGAGCAATATAAATCATACTACTATAATAATACAGTCTGGATGACTCTTATGTATCATAAGACAGGTAGTCCCTAAGTCACAAATGCTAGATTTACATGCAACCTGTACTTACCACACTTAAAAGCTGTTATATTAAAAACTCAAAGTACACTGTTGTGTTGTTGTGAAGTGCATAGAAGGTTCATAATAAGAAATAGGTAATACTTGTTAACACATATCAAAACATTACTACTATTATTAATGGACTGTTATGCTAAAGATGCTTTAGTAATCTGGAAGTGTTTCTGTAATTTTTAATGAAAAATACACTAGTATAATAAGATAAGCATTTAGCTAACTGATGTTCAATATGAAATGTACCTATCTGTTCTGAGTTACCCACAAATTCAAATAAAAGTCAGATTTAGAAACAGAACACATTCATAATCCAGGGACAGCCTGTTGTTCTTATTTTCAGGTGCTGTGATCAGGTTAGTTCCAACTCATAGCGACCCTCTGCAAAATAGAACAAAGTGCTGTATGGCTCTGCATGATCGTCACTTTCATTGTTAGGTTTACTGCATTGCTGCTGCCACTGTTTCAATCCATCTCGTTGGGAGTCTTCCTCTTTTTTGTTGACCCTCCACTTTACCAAGCATGATGTCCTTCTACAGGGACTGGTCCTTCCTGAAGTATAAGAGACAAAAGTCTGGTCATCTTGGCTTTAATGGAGCATTCTGGTTGTACTTCTTATAACACAGATTAATTTGCTCCAGTTTTTGGTAACTTCAGTATTCTCCTCCAACCCCACAACACAAATGCATCAATTCTTCTATGATCTTCCTTATTCATTGTCCAACTTTCACATGCATGTGAGGCTATTGAAAATATCATGGCTTGGGTCAGGTGTACCTTAATCCTAAAGCTGACTTCTTTGCTCTTGAACACTTTAAAGAGGTTTTGTGCAGCAGATTTGACCAATGTAATTCATCATTTGATTTCTTGATTACTGCTTCGTGTGTGTTAGTAGTTGAATCAAGCTAATTTAAATCCTTTACAGCTTCAATATTTTCTCCATTTATCATCATACTATGTATTGGTCCAGTACTAAGAAATTTTATTTTCTTTACATTGAAGTACAACTCATAGTTTGATATTCATCAGTAACCATTTTTAGACTCTTTGCTTTCAGCAAGGAAGTTTGTATCATCTGCACATCACTAGTTGTGAATGAATGAATCTTCCTCAAATCCCGATGCCACATTCTTCATATAATCAAGCTTCTCGGATTATTCACTCAACATACAGATTGAATAAGTATGGTAAAAGAAGAAAATCCTGGCACACACCTTTCCTGACTTTAAACCATTGAGTATCCTCTTGTTCTGTTCGAGCAAATGCTTCTTAGTGTATCTACAGACTCATCATGAACACAATTAAGTGTTCTGAAATGCCCATTTTTACAACATTATCCAGAGTTTATCATGAGCCAAATAGTCAAAAGCCTTTGCATAGTCGATAACGCACAGGTAAACAGTCTTCCTGGTGTGGCACTGCAGGTTAATGCTCTGACCTGCAAGATCAGTTTGAACTGCAAGGCCAGTGGTTCAAACCTATACAGGCTGATTATGGGTCAGAACTGACTTGAATACATTTACAGCAACAATAACAAAAACAAAACATCTTCTTGATATTGTCTGCTTTCCATCAAGATCCACCTGATATTAACAATGATATCCTTTACTCCACGTCCTTGTCTGAACCTGGCTTCAATTTCTGGCAGTTCCCTATCAACGTACTATTGCAGCAATCTTTGAGTTATGTTGGCAAAATTTTACTTGCATGTGATATTAATGATATTGTCTGATGACTTCTGCATTCTTTTGGGTCTCTGTTCTTTGGAATAAGCACCAATATGGATCTATTCCAATCAATTGGCCAAGTAGCTGTCTTTCAAATTTCTTGGCATAGATGAGTGAGTACCTCCAGTGCTGCATAAGTTTGCTGAAAGATTTCAATTTGTGTTGCATCAGATCCTGGAGCTTTGTTCTTTGCCAATGCCTTCAATACACATTGGGTCTTCCTTTAGTATCGTTGACTTTTGATCACATGCTACCTCTTGAAATGTTTCAACATCGACCATTTATTTTTGGTATAATGTCTATTCCTTCCATCTTCTTTTTTTGAAGAATTTTTTTTATTGTTCTTGAGAATACACACAGCAAAACATATACTGATTCAGTTGTTTCTGCACGCACCATTTAATGACATTAAATGCATTCTTCAAATTGTGCATTCATTCATTCATTCTTTTTTTTGAAATGGGCATTTGCTTTTTCTTTCTTTCTTTTTTTAAGTTTTTATTTTGAATTATGTGGGTTTACATGGGAGAACATCAGATTTACATTCATTCTATTGAATTTCCTTTCATTGTAATGGTTACAATCCCCTCCATACATCATCAAATTACCAAAGAGTACATCCCTCAGGCCTGCCCCCTGGCCATCAGCACACAGCTCCTCTCCCTCCCTGAGTCCTGTGTCCCCAACCGCTCCATCTGTCCACTTCGACATCTCT
>NW_006408539.1:17923246-17932508 GCF_000296735.1 Chrysochloris asiatica
GCAGGAGCATCTCAGTCTCCCCACAATTTCGCCAGAAATTATTGTCCTCTACTTTTTTGATCTTTGCTGTTATTGCTGCTGTGAGATGATATCTCATTGTTGTTTTGATTTGCATCTCTCTAATGGCTAGTGATCATGAACATTTCTTCATATGCTTGTTGGCTGCTCAGATCTCGTCCTTTGTGAAGTGTCTGTTCGTGTCCTGTGCCCACTTTTTTAATCATTCCTTCTTCTTTGGATGCTTTCTGCATCATTCAGTATTTTGCCCATAAAGTCCTTCAACATTTCAATTCAAGGCTTGAATTTTTTTCTTCAGTTCCCTCAGCTTGAGAAATGCTGAGTGTGTTCTTCCCTTTTGGTATTCTAATCTAAGGTCTTTACACATTTTGTTAAAATATTTGACTTAGTCTTTTAAAGCTGCTCTTTGAAATTTTCTGTTCAGCCCTTTTACCTCCTTATTTCTTCCATTTGCTTTAGCATCTCTATGTTAAAGTGTTATTTCAGAATCTCTTCTGCCATACACTTTGTTCTTTTCCTTATTTCTTTTTTTCTTAATGACTGTTTGCTCTCTTGCTGTATAATGTTCTTGATTCCATCCCACAGCTCTCCTGGTCTTCAATCACCAGTGTCTAGTGCCTTAAATCTGTTCTTGAGATGATCTCTAACAAACGCTGAAATGTTGTCTATAGTGAGTTAGTTTTCTATCTCCAGGTTTTATAATACTTTGTCTTCTCAGTCTGCTGTTTGAAATTTTCTATTCAGCACTTTTACTTCACATTACTTCCAATTATCTCAGCTTCTCTACATTCAAGAGCAAGTTTCAGAGTCTTTCTGACATCCATTTGTTTTGTTTCATGTCTTTTTAATGACCTTCTACTTTCTGCATGATTCTTTTGATGTCATCCACAACTCTTCTGGTCTTCGGTCATTATTGACCTATGCATCAAATCTGTTCTTAAGGTGGTCTCTAAATTTATATGGGATATATTCAAGGTCAGATTTTGGCTCTCATGGACTTGTTTTGATATTCTTCAGCTTTATCCTGAACTTGCATATGAGTAGTTGATTGTCGGTTTCACAGTGTACCTCTGGCCTTGTTTTGGCTGATGATATCAAGTTTATCCTACCCCTTTCTTTACAGTCTTAGTCAATTTGATTCCTGTGTATTATATCTGGTGAGGTCCAAGTATATAGTCATCTTTTATGCTGTTTAAAAAAGGTTTTTGCAATGAATAAGTCATCGGTCTTGCAGATTTCTAGTATGTGGTCTCCAGCATCATTTCTAACACAAAGGCAATATTTTCTGATTGTTCCACTTTGTTTCCAACTTTCTCATTCATCAGTAATTATCAATGTATCTTTATCACATGTTTTATCAATTTTAGAATGAAAAAGTTGGTAGAATTTTTCAATTTCATCATCATTGACTTTATTGGTTAGTGCTTAAATTTTAATAATAGTAGTCTTAAATTGTTTTCTTTATACACATATGGATATTATCCTATCACAGAAAGCATTGTACTGCAGGATAGATCTTGAACTGTTTGTTCTGACCATGAATGCAACGTCATTCCTCTACATAGTCTTTTCCTGCATAGTAAATCACATGATTGGCAGATTCAAAATAGCCAATACCAGTCTGTTTCAACTCACTAGTGCCTACCGATTATTAATGAATGCTTGTAGCTATTTCTTCTCATCTTGAGTTGTGCTTCATCAGCAAATAAAGGTTCCCAGAATTTTTGCTCCATTCACATCATGAGGGCCAACACTACTTTGAGGAGGTAGCTTCTCCCCAGTTGTATTTTGAGTGCCTTCCAACTGGAGGGGCTTATCCTTCACCATTGTAACTGACAATATATCCCACTGCTATTCACAAGGTGGATAACCATTCACAGTTAGTCTGCTTCTTGTTCTTCCTAGTCTGTCTTAGTTTGGAAGCTGTGCTGAGACCTGTCCACCATGGGTGACCCTGCTGAGATGCAAACTATCACTTCCAGCATCACTGCAACACGCAAGCCAATGTAGTACAACAAACTGAAGAGGTAGATCGAATTGTTGTTGTTGTTATTAAGTGCCGTTGAGTCGGTTACGACCCATAGCAACCTGTACAGGGTTTCCAAGGGTGTAAATCTTTAAGGGAGTAGAAAGCCTCATCTTTCTCCCGCGGAGCGGCTGATAGTTTTGAACTGCTGACCTTAAGGTTCGCAGCCCGATTCGTAACCACTACGCTAGCAGATCAAATTGTAGCCCCCACAAAACATACAGCCATATCCTAGCACCTGAAACCTGTGCATGTGAAATATTTTCCAAAAGCATTATATTTATGGATATAATTACATTTGTGGATATAATTAAGGATCTGGAGATAAACCATTCTGGATTAACTGGTAAACCTAAATCAAAGGCTCTTTAGGAGAGGCATTATTGGAGAAAACACGAAAGAAAGTCAAGAGAAGATGAAGGCAGAGATTGGAGTGATACTATCACCAGCCTCAAGGAACACCTAGACGTAACATATGTTGTCATGCGCTTGTAAAATCCCCCTTGTTGATTTGTTTGGATTATGAGAACATCTCCTCTAGGACCTGGATCCTGATGTTGATAATGACAGTAATAACAATGAAAAAAGTAGTATATTCTTATTAATGGATTTCTTTGTATATGCCCGGTACAGTTGTTGTTGTTGTTAGGTGTCGTTGAGTTGGTACCCACTCATAGCAACCCTATGCACAGTATCACGAAACACTGCAGAACTGTAGCCTTAGGAAGTAGTTGTTGCATTTACGGATTAATTAACTGATTTTCTCAATGTCAGTAAAAAGAGGGGCAAGTAACCTTCACAGGGTCCAGGCTAGAGACTGAGGGAGCCCGTTTTTACAATAATTATGTTGTAATGTTTTGTAAAGGAGCTCTGGTAGCATAGTGGTTATGAATCAGGTTGCAAACCTCAAGTTCAGCAGTTCGAAACTACCAGCTGTTCTGCGGGAGAAAGATGAGGCTTTCTGCTCCCGTAAAGATTTACAGCCTCAGAAACCCTGTACAGGGTCGCTACGAGTCAGAACCGACTCCACAGCACATAACAACAACAATAAGTATGTGTCCTGGAGTCCTGGTGTGGCGCTGTGGGTTAAAACTGTAAAGCCGTTTTGAACTGCAAGGTCGGCAGTTCATTCACCAGCTGCTCCTTGGAAACCCTATACAGGGTCACTATGGTTGGAAATCGACTTGACGGCAGTTAACAACAACAACAACAATATTTTGTAATTTCATCATCTTCTTTTGCACTTGTTCATTTTTTTTTTTCTAAATATGCTCAGTTCTTCTTAGAACAAATGCCAACATCCTTTCCCAACTCTGAAATCTCATACCAGTTATTTTTATCCTATCACAGTGCTTTTTAAACATTGTTGTTGTTGTTGTTATGTGCTGTGGAGTTGGTTCCGACTATTAGCGACCCTGAACAAGCTTTCCAAGGCTTTAAATCTTTACGGGAGCAGAAAGCCTCATCTTTCTCCTGTGGAACGGCTGGCAGTTTCTACAGCATTGTTGATAATTGACTTATTTTGACATCCAAAACGGGAATTTTGTCTGGTTCCTTCTAATGACTTTCAGTCAGTGGCAACCAACCCCTATCCTTTTCACTCTGACTCTGTCACTGAAAGGTAAACAGGCAATGCTGGCTCTACCAAATGAAATAGTCACTTTCAGTGTTGTTGTTGTTAAGTGCCATCAAATTGGTTCTGACTCAGTGATCCTGCATAGGGTTTCCAATGAGCAACTGGTGGGTTTGAAATGCCAATCTTGTGGTTAGCAGTCCAGTGCTTTTCCTGCAGTAACATGCCAACCTCAATTTTCAGCCATCCTTACATTTAAAAAGTTCACATTAATTGTAGTACATAATTATTTACGAAGTGTTTTCTATGTTCTCAGCATAAGGATGTATATGTTAAATGCTTTAAGAAAAGAGAACATGCTTTTTCCACTTAATAGAGGCTGGAACTGAAATATAGAGAGGCTGTCCAAGTTGCCTTCCATATCCAGTAACAGGGATTCCAAGATTGATTTCTTTCACTCTGTAAATCTGATCGTTATGAAATAAATCTCCCTGCTTTTTGACACAACTTTGTACTCTCTCCTTGAACAGTGCTTGTCTAATGACTCCTGGGAAGGCCCCTCTGTTCTCCTTCACTTTCTCTTTCTTTGATACGTCACTTTTCTGCAAGGCTGTTTCTTTAACCATCTTCTCAATTTATTTTGCCTGGACTCATTTTTTTTTTTTTTTTTTAATTTTTTGCCTTATTCTGTCACTTGTCTTATGGATTCAATGATGATACTAGTATGACTTTCCAACTGCCACCCAAATTCTTTCCTGACTTAGATGGATTTCACTCCTAAGCATTGTCAGGGACAGGTTAGGACCCCTGGGCCCTGGGCCTCTCTTACTTTGGCTTCATGTTCACCCCTTTGCCCCGAGTCTTCTCCTACTAAACAGGGATCAAGAAAGGGGGGTGCGGACATCTCTAGTCCAACAAGAATAGTAATACTGAGAAAAACAGCCTGGAGACAGAGGTGAGGATATCAGGACCCAAAACCGTAATAGAAGCAGCTGGCCGCTGGCAGGCAGACAACTCATAACGGTAGTGCCTAGAGCAGACAACTGCAGAAGGCACCCCAGATCCAAGATGCTGGCGCTCCTTTACTAGAAAATGATGTATGGTCAACATACCACACCTCCTAATTAATATGTATTAGCCCAACCTAGGAGGAAGAGACCCCATACCTTTATAAGCCAGTGCACCCCAACCCCAAAACATCTCCTCTTGTAGAGACAAACTCGCTTCTCTCTTTCAAGTGGACTTTCGTTTTGACCTGATCTAATCTCTGCTCCCTACTGCTACCAGGTCTTCGCCACTTGTGGAGGAAGAACCACTTCCTCTCTGAAGCACGCTTTTGCTTTGCACTAAACAGATTCTAAGTGAATGCTTATTGTTCATGTGTGACTGAGAAGGAGCGAGTTGGTGGGACTAATTTTTTAGATTCCCCCCTGCCATCCCCTTACCCTGAGTTAGAGGGACCAGTGAAAAACGTGACAGTATCTCTTGTGAAGCTTCTTGTTTTAGTTGTTAAATGCTGTTGAGTCGGCTCCAACTTATAGCAACCCTGTATAGTTTCCAAGGAGTGATTCGTGGGTTTGAACCACTGACCTTGGGGTTAGCTTTCTAATAGCATATACTACAGTACCACACCAGGACTCTTTAAAACTCATTTGTTGTTGTTGTTATGTGCTGTGGAGTCGGTTCCGACTCATAGCGACCCTGTACAGGGTTTCCGATTTTCGGGAGCAGAAAGCCTACGGAACAGCTGGTAGTATCGAACTGCTGACCCTGAGGTTCGCAGCCCTATTCATAACCACTACTGCTACCAGAGCTCCTAATGGAAATGTGTAGTATAGTGAGCATTTAGTAGTTGAAGGTGTCCAAATAATGGCTTTATTATGGTTAGGGGAATGTGGATGTGATAAAGGAAAGTATTTCAATTAGGTGTAAATATTAGCATGATGACCTTTGAAGTCCTTTTGAAGTCTAAAGGATCTCCAACCAGTAATAAAGGGCCTAGTGATAATTATTATTAATATTATTATTTTTTATTTTAAATTTGAAATAGTCACTACCTTGTTGTTGTTGTTAAGTGCCATTAAGTCGGTTCCGACCCATAGTGACCCTGTACAGGGTTTCTGAGGGTGTAAATCTTTACGGGAGTAGAAAGCCTCATCTTTCTCCAGCGGAGCGTCTGGTAGTTTCGAACCGCTGACCTTAAGGTTCGCAGCCCGATTCGTAACCACTACGCTACTAGGTGACAGTTAAATCTATGAGTCACTGACATCATTGTGAGACTGACTTTAGCAGCCTCTTAGAGGGGTACCAGAGTGAGTTTGAGCAGGATCGATGTATCCCCTAGAGGAACCACAAGAAAAGCATTAGTATGAAAAATCCTTTTAGTTCCTTGGAGAGGTGCTAGTTCAAATTGCTAAAAGGAACTTTGCCTAGTTTAATTTGCTTAATTGAGTCTTTGCTTTGTCTTGGTACTGTTTCATTGGAATATCCCATTAGCAATGGGCTTTGAAAAAAACTCACCTTTTCAAAGATGTTGTTGTTGTTAAGTAGTGTAGAGTGGGTTTGGACTCATAACCCTGCACAGGGTTTCCGAGGCTGTAAATCTTTACGGGAGCAGAAAGCCTCATCTTTCTCCTGAGGAACAGCTGGTAGTTTTGAACTGCCGACCTTGAGGTTAGCAGCCCGATTCATAACCACTACGCTACCAGAGCTCCCTTTTTCAAAGATAATTGGTTCCTAAACATTGTTCCTAGACCTACTTCCCATCCTTCAGCAGGACCTCTTAATAGTTCTTCTCAGATGAGGGTGCCACTTTAGCAGTTTTGTGAGAATATAAAATTTGAGACCATTTTGAAATCTCTGAGGTCTGTCATTTAAACTGAAGAGACTACAGGGGCTGAATGGTTGAGGTGTATTGACGCATCAAAGATTGGGTTAGGATTAGCGAGGATGAGGGGTGGATGAAGGTAAATAGGAGACCTCTGACTGAAGAGGAGAAAGGTTTAAAGAAGGCAATAGGGAGGAGGTGTAAATTCCACCCTTAGGAGTGGAACTGAAAAAAGAAAACCAATAGGTAGAAGATAACACCTTATCCCCACAGAGGGGAGAAAGGATCTCCAACCAGTAATAAAGGGCCTAGTGATAATTATTATTAATATTATTATTTTTGATAAGGTAGTTTTCAAATACAATTCTTGCATAGACTATTTGAGTTTACAATGCAAAATTCTGAGTTTGCATATTCAAGGTGAAACAAATGTGAATCGGGCACTGAAAAGTTGTTTTGTCCTGTTTTAATATCTTTGATAAGGAGCTCTGGTAGCGTAGTGGTTACGAATCGGGCTGCGAACCTTAAGGTCAGCAGTTCGAAACTACCAGCCGCTCCGTGGGAGAAAGATGAGGCTTTCTACTCCCGTAAAGATTTACAGCCTCGGAAACCCTGTACAGGGTCGCTATGGGTCGGACCCGACTCGATGGCACACAACAACAACAACAACAATATCTTTGATAGTCTTTCTGCAGTAAACTGATATAAATCAACTCATTTAAAAGGTGGTTAAGGATTTGTTTGGCTGGTGTGATAGTAATTTTCAAAATTGTACATTGCTCAAGGTTTTATTTGTGTTTATTTTTTATTTACATTAATGTTTCAGATCTTCTGAGAACATAATACTGTTTTAAAAGCTACTTGGTGTGCTGATACTCTTTCTGAATTTAAAACATTTTATTTTTTTAAAATTGGGCCACCCTGTATGCATGTTATTTCGTCTTGTTAAAAGGAGAAAAAGGATAGTGTGCTGTAGATGTGAGCATTGACAGTTTCAGTTCATTTGACAAGTTTATAATGTTAAAGTATGTTAAACATTCCTGTTTGAGAAGCTTTTAGTGAAGTACTGTATTCATGCATTAAGATGATACAGCCAGTAATGTTTCTTTTAGTTTGAGGAAATGGGCAAAGTGTAGTAGGAAATGGGCACTCGCATGGCATTCATTGGTAAAGTGGCGCCATGCCATAGGCTCCTCTATCTGGGATTCCCGAAAAGCTACGTGCTGGCTTTTCTGCTTTGCTAACCCTCAGTTTAAAAGGATTCTTGGTCCAAATCCATTTGTTTGAATTCACCGTTCATACCTCCGACTAGGAGACTTGGTGCTGATCTAGACCTGGAAAGAGGCCAGACTCCAGCCAGACTGGGAGGGTCTTTATCAGATGCGGTTGACCAATGAAACAGCCATCTGGACTGTGGAGAAGGAGTGGACTCACTCCTCAAGTAAAGGGACTGGTGAAGAGGGACTCTCCACAAGAGAAAAGTAGTTACTGGTGGGAAGCACATCCCTTGTCCAGGGAGCTCCTCAAAGTGACCTTGACAAGCATCTGAAAGGCTGCCTTGCTGTACCTCTGTCAGATTGTCACGTTTTTTCCTGGTCCCTCTCATTCTCAGGGGTCTAATGAAGAATTGGGGGTCATAGATTAAGTCAAAGAGAAAGGACACTACAAACAGAGAAGAGGGTCTGTCTCCCAAGTGGAGAAGACCCTTGGGACTGGGGTGCACTGGGGTTTATAAATCTATGGGGTCCTTTCCTGTAAGAGTGGGCTAATCCGTATTGATTAGCAGGAGTGGTATGTTGAATAATTACCAGTTTTTAGTAAAGGGGCACAGACTTAGTGGAAATGTAGTGCTTTCTTCATAGTTTGCATGCCTGAGGCCAACTGCTTCTATTAACATTTCAGTTCTTGATGTCTTTGTTGTTGTCTACATGGTGTTCTTTTCAGTGTTACTATTCTTGTTGGACTAGAGATGCCCTTCCCCCGTCCTTGATCCCTGCTTAGTAGGAGGGTAAAGGGGTAGATATGAAACCAGAGTAAGAGGGGCCTAGGGCCCAGGGGCTCTAAACAGTCCCTGACAAGATGGGGTGAGTTTGGAAGCTAATATGGTTAAAACGTATCACTACCATGAGCAGGGGACGGGGTGGGGGGTGGGGGGGCTTGCAAAGGGCTTTTGCGTACAACCAGTCACCAGATTGGCAGTAGATGTAACTATGGCATCTTTCCCTCAAACCATCAAATTAAGTGTTTGCGGGAAATTGGAGGACCCAGTGTTTATCTCAATTATAGGAAGCCAAGAGTAGCAATCCAGGTCTATGGAATGGGGGCCCATGTCTCTAGGATGGACCCCGTGAGTCCATTTGTATTCCAATTCATCACTTCCCCGACATCAATGCCCAACCCAGACCCTTTTCCTGTTACTCCCCCTAAGGAAATCTTTAAGAATGACCCTAAGAGAGTACAAGTGATTGAGGTAAAAAAATCAAAGACAAACATTAAAGTAGAAACAATATAGGAATGGGAATGATTGGATTGTTTGTTGTTGTTAGGTGCCATCAAGTCGGTACCGACTCATATACATGACAGAACAAAAAAACCACACTGCTGATCCTGGGCCAACCTCACTACTGTTGCCATGCTTGAGCCCATTGATGCTGCCACTTGGCCAATCCGTCTGGCTGGGGGGTTTCCTCTTTTTCTCTGACCCTCCACCTTACTAAACGTGATATCCTTCTCCAGTGACTTGTTCCTCCTGACAATATGTCTGAAGTATGAGAGATGAAGTTTGGCCATCCTGGCTTCCAAGGAGCACTCTGGCTGC
>NW_006408539.1:17934188-17945000 GCF_000296735.1 Chrysochloris asiatica
GTCACTCTTTCTTCCTAGTCTGTCTTTGTTTTGTAGCTCATCTGAAACCTGTCCACCATGGGTGACCCTGCTGGTTATTTAAAACACCGGTGGCACAGCCCTCAGAATCACAGCAACTCAAAACCACCACAGCACGACAGACAGACGAGTGGTGGCCATTTGGTTTTATGTCTATACCATCACCATGTTGTTGTTGTTGTTAAGTGCCGTCGAGTTGGTTCCGACCCATAGCGACCCTGTACAGGGTTTCCGAGGGTGTAAATCTTTACGGGAGTAAAAAGCCTCATCTTTCTCCCGCGGAGCGGCTGGTAGTTTCGAACCGCTGACCTAAAGGTTCACAGCCCGATTCGTAACCACTACGCTACCAGAGCTCCTATACCATCACCATAGGCAAGGAAAATTGGCCCATCAAGGAAAACCACCTTCTAGAACCGATAGTTGAAGGAAACCAGCCAGCAATATGCTTGCTGATGCACCATTGAATTTGAGATGAAATAAGAGGGAAGGCTGACTGTATTGAAGTGTAGGGAGGTGTGTGTGAACTCCCAAACTTGCAGCAGGTACTCATTTGACCTAGTTTGGATGGCTAGGTTTGCTGAGCTGACTAGAATCTTACCAGATGAACATGAAGATGTTTAATACTCTGAGCAAGTATCAGTTGCTACAATTTGATGGACTGGACTTTTGCTTATGGATGCAGTTCCTAAAAATTCCAATCAGAATGAAAGTCTCTCCAGATCAAGGACTATCCATGTCTTCTCAGTGTACTGGATCAGTAGTATGGACAATTTAGAAATTGTTATTGGTATAAATGCATTAAGTGACTGACTTGACAAATTTTCATGGGTGTGCTTGGTTTTAGAATGAGGGGTCAAGGGAAAATCCCCACTTACAAGTTTTGCTCTTTTCCAGTTGGATCTGGTGAAAGGAGCTACAGAATGATGCTGATGAGATCGTATTATTTCCACTGTAGTATTAGTTGTGATGCTGAGAACTGTAATTATAGAAGATATGTAGCTAAAAGAAGGGAACAGTTATTTTTCATTTCAAGAATGGACAATCCCAGGACGTCAAGAAGGAAGGGCATGAGTGGAACTTGGGATCCTGGCTGAAGAAGCAGCAACAGCAGAGGTGGTGACATGGAGCAGTTATGGACTCTAGGCCCATGAATGAATGAGGCTGTGTACCTATGGGCTGGTGATTGGCTTTTGGACATTTATGTGTGCATCAAATGTCTATGATTTGTTCATTCGTGATATATGAGGAGAAAATGTGGCCTGTGCATTTTTGGTTGTATGTGTTTTAGTTCTATTATGTCAGGCATAAGTATGATGCAACCTAATAGAGGCAGAGTTAGCTGCACTCTTAAGGACATCCAGAAATGATACACTTTATGAGGATTTAAGATGAATAACTGAAGATGAGACCAATAAGTGTAAATAGAAAAGAGGAGGATTTGTGAGAAATAACTCTTGTGGGCGTGGTCCATCTTCAGGAATTCATGAAATTACTAGACCAGGCAGACAGATTGTTGATTTACATCCAGGGATGTGTGAGCAGGCTGTTCTAGGACTAGGAAATTTAAATAAAAATACAATCATTAAGATTATGGGCAAGCCATTTTGATCTCTGGGGTGGGGGGACATAGAATTGTGTATAGGGAACAGGAACTGGAGGAGGGGCTTTTGGGAGAGGAGAATAAAAACCATTTGTGGTGGGCCATGTGGTGAGTCTGCCCGGGTCTAATGGGTTGGGCACCCGATTTTGCAAATCAAATAAAGAAAACCTCCTTCTCACTAAAATGAGTACAGATTGGATTACTTGAGCGTTAGTGGTTATGGACACCGTGTCTCACAACGGGACTTGTTGTTGTTGTTATGTGCCGTGGAGTCGGTTCTGACTCATAGTGACCCTGTACAGGGTTTCCGAGGCTGTAACTCTTTACAGGAGCAGAAAGCTTCATCTTTCTCTCGTGGAACCACTGGTAGTTTTGAACTGCTGACCCTGAGGTTTGCAGCCTGATTTGTAACCACTATGCTATCAGAGCTGGCAACAACAAAATGCTTTACATTACCATAGTATCTTTTGTCCTGTACCATCTTGGCCATTGAGTTGATTCTCACTCATTTGTGTTAGGCTAGAATGGTAGCGTAGTGGTTACGAATCGGGCTGCGAACCTTAAGGTCAGCAGTTCGAAACTACCAGCTGCTCCGCGGGAGAAAGATGAGGCTTTCTACTCCCGTAAAGATTTACACCCTCGGAAACCCTGTACAGGGTCGCTATGGGTCGGAACCGACTCGATGGCACTTAACAACAACAACAGAATCCATTCTATAAAACTTACAATATAAATAAAATCCTAGGAGAGTTCTGTAACAATAGATTTCAGCCACTTATCAGGCATTTACACACATAATGTGAGTAAACTAAATAAAATGATTCTCTTTCTCAACTGGCCTGATCTCTGAATCGAAAGTTATGAGGGCAGCTTCAAAAAAATAAATTCATGGAAAACTGGAATTGAGAGCTGATGAAAATTTTCCTTAAACTTTTAAAAGTTTCCTGGTACTACAGCTTTGGTTGGGAGTAGTAATAAGGCAGGCAAGAGTGGGCCGTCCCATTGCTGTTGAGTCCTTCCAACTCAGGGACTCTAGGAAATAGTAGAACTTCCCCATAGCATTTCAGAGACTAAACCTTTACAGTAGTAGGTTACTACATCTTTCTCCCATGGAGCAGCTTATGGGTTTGAACTGTCAACTTTAGGTTGTTAAAGTACTTTAACCACGGCATCACCAGGACTCCTTCCTATGGGCAGTAGGAGGAAAGTCATGTGTTTGTTTGCTTTGTTTTGCTTTACATGTCAGGGAAGGGAGAGAAAGAACAGGCAGGTAGTAAAGAGACAACCATGCCTGTCTGCCATGGTTTTTCATATATCAGCACATGCTCGGCCTATTAACAATCACGTGTATCCTTTTGATTTTCCCAAAAGCTGCAGAACTTTCCTGGAATCAGAACACTTGTGTAAGTTTGCTAGGAACAAAAGTCTGTGCACAGTGAGCTGTAAATGTCAAATAACCTGAAGTCTGAACGAGGGCACTGGACATATTTACTGAGCTCCTCCTGGGTTATTACGTGCTCGTCAAATAATACATTTTGTTGTGGTCCTTGGTGTATGTGGTCCTTTTCTCACAAGCTAGAGGATGAGCGTGAAAGACATGGCTGTGCTTACAGAGAAAAGGAAGCAAATGTGTAAACCTCGAGCTAGAGGAAAGAAATGGTTGGAACGCAGGGCAGCACTAGGTTTACGGTGGGAGGAGAAGGTATCCTGTTCACTTTCATCCCAATACGTAAGTGAAAAGGCCACTGGTTGCTGCCCCCCTATCATAGCTCCTTCATTACAATCCCCATCACTGCCTGATCTTGTTGCTCTCAAGCCAAATCTAACTCATAGAAACCCCATGTGACCCGGAGTAAAACTGGGCTTCGTAGGGGTTTGGGGAGTAGATTTTTTCTGGAAGGCTGGCATTTGTTTTCTGAGGTGACCCTGGACTGGAACTTCCAACCTTTCAGTTACCAGCCTATTGTGTTAACCACTTACACTGCATTCTGGGATTCTCCATTATAACGTCATAGTTAGATGACAGGGTAAACATACAGCGTATGTGTTTTTGTTTTGTTGTTGTTGTTATTGTTGTTGTTTGGGGAAGGGATTTATAGCATCTGAAGTCACATTTCTGAGATTTCTATCTCTTCTCTGCTGCTTACCATCTACATGATCTTAGGGAAATTACTGAACTTTTCGCCTCAGTTTTCGCCTGGAAATGATTATTGTTATGTATATTAAATCAGTTAATACAAATCTAGCTTTGAGAACAGTGTGCATATTAAAAGTTGTATGTTGTTGTTGTTGTGTGCCTTGGAGTCGGTTCCGACTCATAGAGACCCTGTATAGATTTTCCGAGGCTGTAAATCTTTATGAGAGCAGAAAGCCTCATCTTTCTCCCGCAGAACAGCTGGTAGTTTCGAACTGCTGACCGTGAGATTAGCAGTCTGATTCATAACCACTACGCTACCAGAGCTCCTTAAAGGTTGTATAGACCCTCACTATTAGTATAAGGTTTCTTCCCCATCCATCTTCCCTCCCTACTTTCTTCCAATACAGATGAAGAACCTGAAGCTTAAATGGCAGTTTGATGAAGATCATATAGTTATTGACAGAACCAGTATTTGAATTCAGCAGTTTATAACGCTAATGAAAAAGCTCTTTCCAAAATTACAGTGCTTGGTTTCCTTTTTAATAAATAATGCAGCTCACTTAGAAATCCAGATTATTGCATGTGGATTTAATTAGTTCCTGTTTTTATTCAGTAAATGTCTATTGAGCCTGTAATATCAGATGCTATGCTAGGTAAAAGGGAATAGTTTATAGACCAAGGTTGATAAGAAAATATAAATTGCATGGCACTGTAGGACAACCATTAGACTGCTAACTAAAGGTCAGTGGTTCAAACCCACCAACAGATCCTCAGAAACCCAACACAGGGTCACTGTGAATTGGAACCAACTCGGGGACAGTTAACAAAAAGCAACAGCAATATTTGAGGAGTCCTGGTGTGGTGCTGTAGGACTGCTAACTGTAAGGTCAGTGGTTCAAATACACCAGCTACTCACTGGGAACCTTATACAGGGTTGCTATGATACACCTCCATGACACTTAATAAGTAAAGAAAAGTAAATGAAATAAGAATCAGTTATTGAAATGCATGTGTTTCAAAGGAGTGAGAAGGCACCCCATGTTTTGGGGAGCCTGGCTTAGAGTTTTAGGTAGTAGTAAGAGCTGGTTTTCCTAGCATCACACGACAAGGATGTGTATGTTTTATCTTGTTTGTATTCTTATCATCTCCTCCCCTCAACTCAACACTACTTCAATGTTTGAAGGAAAATAATTTGCAAGATTATTGCTTCTGGTTGCTCAAAGCCTTTTCTCACCATGAGAGGTGATAAATAGAGAGCAGTGAGAAGGAAACCAGGTTTTTACCCCACTCTACTCCTACCCTTACCCCTTCCAATGCCATCACTGATTAATCCACCACCTAGTGCGCACCACAGTAACTCACCTGTCCCAGGACAGTTCCTTATTTTCTCAGCCCTGGTTTATTTTTATTTTCTTTACTGTGCCAGCTTGAGGTGTCTGTGTGATATGTAAATGATGCCCTGACTCATGTTTGATATTCCACTTGGCACTAGAAGAGCGATTTCAAAGCTGTCATCTCTATGGAAAGATATCAAACCTCAGATGTCAGGGAAAATTCTCAATTCAATTCAGAAAAGCTGGCTATTTGCTCCCTGACTTTCCCGATTAACATCCGTTTGTTTGATATCGTACATGCAATGATGCCAAGGCTCTTGCTGCTATTTTCACCTCATGGAACTTGAGGTTAATTAGTCTCAAAAGACTTAGTATTTGAAGGTGTTCTGTGTGTAACTGGAGCTACAGATTCACAGGTGCAAAGAACACTAATGTAGCAAAAAAGCAAGAGGACCAGGTGGGGACATGCCTGGGCAGGCAGGAGGAAGAAGTTACTGCGTTATTTCTTTTCTCTGCTGATGTTTAGAGGGAGAGCTTTGTAGATGGTGTCCTTGTGAAGGGCAGTTTCAGTCTTAGTTAGGACCCTGTCTTAGTTTCCTAGTACAGAAATATCACAAGTGGGTGGCTTTAAAGAAAAATAGAAATTCATTTTCTCATAGCTCTGAAGGCTTAAAGTCCACATCACGGTCTTGGCAGTGTCTCTTGTCGATGGCCCTAGACATTCCTTGCCTCCTTGGCTTGTAGAGAGTCTTCTCTTGGCACCTGTCTTCTCCAGTTTGTACCTGCAGACCTCTGTGCTGCTCTTTGAAAGCATGTATGCTTCACACTACACTGACTCAACTGAAGGATTGCTGTTTCTGTTACTAAGTCTCATTGAGTAGGTTCCAACTCCCAATGAGCCTTTATAGGATTTCCAAGGCTTTAAAAGTTTTTCCAGGAGCAGAAAGCCTCACCTTTTTCCTGCAGAGTGGATGGTAGGCTGTACTGACTTTGTCATTTTCAGTCCAGTGCTTATCCGATGGAGCCACTGTGCTCTCAGCCAACTACATACCATTAAACTACACTACGGAAGGTGATTACATTATATGAAGTAGATTATACCCACAGGTATAGGAGTTAGGATTCCAAAATATTTTATTTTGTGGGGACACAATCCAGTCCATTATAGGCCCTTCAAGATTCATTGCTTTTGTGAATCCTGGACTGCCTAAGCTGGATCCCAGGTCCAGCCCACAAGCATGCTGTCCTGTCCTTTTTGACTCTTTAGTAGGATGGTCTTGGGGGAAATAAAGACTGACTAGTGAACTGGAACTGCTCTAGGAGGTGTTTTCACCTCACCCTACTCATTTTGTTTATAGGGAAGAGATTCCCACGGTAAGGTAATGGGGACGGCCAAACACATCACGTCACACTGGACTGATGAAATGGACAGCAGTTTTATTAGCCACATGTACTCACAACCTCCAACAAGAGTGCATTCCATTCCAGACAGGGATGCTTGGGGTAACCAGAACAAGGGCAGAGTTCTTCAGAGGGCTTCTTAATTGTTCCTTTGAGGCATGTTCACATTTCTTTGTTGCTGACTCATTGACTTGTTTTCACCTGACACACTTTGTATGGGGGATGGAGGCTCTCTCTGGAGCATTGTCCAGCTGTGTAGTGGCCTAACAGTGATGTCATCAGTACATCTGCTGTAGAGGCGTCTGTCACTGCAATGCTTAGAGGATCTTAGGAGAAGAACAGAAAAGTTGGGGAGGTACCATTGGGAAGACAGGATGTGTGTGATATGGATTATCATTCCAGGTATAGTCCTTGTCTACCACTCATTTTATGAAGATATGTGAAAGCTTTACTTAGAGCTATCTGTGATGTAAAACTGCTTGGAAATATCACCTTCTGAACCTCACCATAGCAACTGTCTCCAATAGTGGCCTTGTACATGTACAGAAAGAAACAAGAGATCCTAAGGCAAATATGCCCAACCATTTAGTTCCATAAAATAAGCCTTCTTTATATAAATACAGCATAATTGTATGAGGGTTCCAGGCTCAATACTACAGTGATCTCAGAAGAATATCCATGCAATAAAAATTTGGTTGCTTAATATTATTTTAAGACTTATATCATTGAACTCCCTGATATTTGGACAGTTTCTAACCAATTGTTTCTTGTGTTGTTGGTTCCAGCAGCATTGCAGAGAAATGATGGCAGAGGAAACATTTTGGTATTTTCTTTTGGAAAACCAGATGTTAGGCCTCAGATTTATGAGTGTTGGATGTTATCGATGGACTGTTTTAGGAATAGATTGTAGGTGGGAGTAGGTTCTTGTTAGTCGATTTTGACTCATAATGACCCTATAAACAGTTGAATGGAACACTGGTACAGTGTCATTCTCACGGTCTTTCCTATACTTGAATCCATTGTTGGAACCATTGAATTAATCTATGTCCTTGAAGGTCTTCCTCATTTGGTCGACCTCTACTTTTCCAAACATGATGGGTTTCTACAGGAATTTGTCATCATGATATCATATCAGGACCAGGCTAAAAACACTTCTTCCAAGACAGATTTGCTTATTCTTCTAGTAGTCTATGGTATATATTTTCAATATTCTTTGCCAACACCATAATTTAAATGCATCAACATTTCACATGCATATGAGACAATCAAAAGCTCCATGGTTTAGATTAGAAACACAATGGGTAGTACATATTTTCCCCTGGAATCTGTGTTATCAGATAAAATGTAATATGATTTTTAAGAATGAAACAAATAATTCTGTAGTGGAATTATATCCCACAAGACTTCACAACAGCCAAGATCTGACATTGAACATATCTCACCTGAATTTAGAGATTATCTCAAGAACAGACACTAATAACAGTAGACAAGAAGAGTTGTGGGATGTCATCAAGAACATCATGCAAGAAGAAAGCAAAAGGTCATTAAGAAGATAAGAAAGAAGGCAAAGACCAAAATGAATGTCAGAAGAGATTCTAAAAATCGCTCTCCAGAGTAGAGATGCTAAAGCAAATAGAAGAAATGAGGAGGTGAAAAGAGCTGAAAAGAAAATAGTAAAGGGCAGCCTGTGAAAACAACATCAAATATAATGAAATGCACAAAGACCTGGAGTTAGAAACCGAAAGGGAAGAACACACTCAGAGTTTCTCAAACTGAAATAACTGAAGAAAAAATTCAAGCCATAAATTGAAATGCTAAAGGAATCTATGGGGATATTTTTGAATGATGCACAAAGCATCAAAAGAAGATGGAAAGAATACATAGAGTCACTATATCAAACAGCAAATGGCTGATGTTCAAATCTTTTAAGAAGTAACATATGATTAAGAGGCAATGATACCGAAGGAAGAAGTCCAAAGTGCATTGAAGGCATTGGAAAAGAACAAGGTTCTGAGAATTGATGGAATACAAATTGAAGTCTTTCAACAAACCGGTGCAGCACTGGAGGCACTCACTCCTCTATGCCTAGAAACTGGGAAGACAGCTACCTGCTCAAATCATTGGAAGAGGTCCATATTTGTGCTCATTCCAAAGAGAGTTGGCCCAGTGGAATGTGCAAATCATCGGACAATGTCATTGATATCACATCAAGGAAAATTTTGCTAAAGATATTTCAAAAACTGCTGTCAACAGTACACTGACAAGGACTGTCAGATGTTCAAGCCTGGTTCAGAGGATGATATGGAATGAGTGATATCATTGCTAACCTAAGATGGAGCTTGACTGAAAGCAGGGGAGACCAAAAAAATGTTTACCTGTGCTTTATTGTCTATGCAAAGGCTTTCGACTGTATGGATCATGACAAACTCAGCAACAATGCAGAGAATAACTATTCTGGAACACTTAATTGTGCTCATGATGAACCTACACATAGACAAAGAGGCAGTTGCTTAAATAGAACAAGAAGACACTGAATAGTTTAAAATCTGAACAGGTGTGTGCCAGGGTTGTATTTTTTTTATTTTACTTATTCAGTCTGTATGATTAGCAAATCATCAAAGAAGGATTATATGAAGAACATGGCATCAGTATTGGAGGATGACTCATGAACAACCTTCAGTTATGCAGATGATAAAACCATCTCCTTGCTGAAAGCAAATAGGACTTAAAATACTTACTGATGAAGATCAAAGAGTACCCTTCGGTATGGGTCTTACCTCGGTGTAAAGGAAATAAAAGTCCTCACCACTGGACCAATAAATAACATTATGATAAATGGAGAAAAGATTGAAATTGTCAAAGACTTCATTTTGTTTGGGGCCACTGTCAGTACTCATGGGAACAGCAGTCAAGAAATCAAATGACCCATTGCATTAGGAAAATCTGCTGCATAAGATCTCTTTAATGTGTTCAAGAGCAATGAAGTCAGTTTGAGAACTAAGGTGCATCTGACCCATGCCATGGCATTTTCAATAACCTCATATACATGTAAATGTTGGACAATTAATAAGGAAAGCTACAGAAGAACTGATGCATCTGAGTAGAGTGTTGGAGAAGAAATTTTAAAGTACCATGAACTTCCAGAAGAACAAACAGTTCTGTGATGGAACAAGTACAGCCCGAAAGCTCCTTTGAAGCCAAGATGGCACAACTTCATCACTCATACTTAGGACACATTATAAGGAGGGACCAGTACCTTCAGATAGACATCATGCTTGGTAATGTGGAGAGTCATTACGAAAGAGTGAGATCCCCAACAAGATGGATTGGCACAGAGGCAGCTGCAACGGGTTCAAACATAGTAACAATTGTGAGGCTGGTGCAGAACTGGGCAGTGTTTCGTTCTGTCGTGCATAAGGATGCTATGAGTCAGAACCGTCTTGACAGCACGTACCAACAACAACAAATATTAAATGGGGCTTGTTGTTGTTAAGTTCTGTCGAGCTGGCTCAGACTCACAGAGACCCTGTAAAGGGTTTCCAAGGAGCAGCTAGTGAGTTTGAATCACTGACCTTGTGGTTTGCAGTTCAGGGCTGGTCCTACAGCACCACACCAGAAGTCCATAGATGTGGCATACTTATGCTTAAAAAAACACCAAAACATTGCTTAGCTGACATTCAAATTTAACTGGAATATAATATACTTTTTATTAGCTAATTATAGCAATGCTATGTGTAATTGCATCTTATCATATCATGTTTAAATTTTGCATTTCCCAAGATTTTATGACAATAAAGAACCTTTTCAAACACTTACAATCTATTTAGTTTTCTTTTCTAAAAAAAAATACTGTATAAGTCTTTTTCCCATTTTCTCAATTTTTTTCCAGTTTTTTTGATTTTATATATACACATATACACACACACACCATATATATATATAGTGGAGTCCTGGTGTTGCTCTGTAGGATAAGCACTGGACCACAATGTTACTTTGAACCACTAAGCTGGTGGTTCAAACCCACCACCCTCTCCTTGGAAACCCTATAAGCATCTCTATGAATCAGAAGCTACTTGACTACACCTAAGAACAGCATATATATGATTGTGGTCATGTGCTGTTGAGTCAGTTCCAACGCTTAGCAACCTTGTGTAGGGTTTCCTAGGCTGTAAATCTTCACAGTAGAAGAAAGCCTCATCTTTCTTCTGTGGAGCCACTAGTGGATTCAAACTTCTGACCTTGTGGTTTAGCAGCCATATGTGTAAACCAATACCAGGGCTTATTTTGTATATATACCTACCAGTAGTTCTTTGGAAACAGAG
>NW_006408539.1:17945626-17949074 GCF_000296735.1 Chrysochloris asiatica
TGATCAGTGGATGGCTGTAGACATGTTTCTGTGATCACTGATGGCTGTAAACATGTTTCTGTGATCGGTGATGGCTGTGGACATGTTTCTGTGATCAGTGATGGCTATGGACATGTTTCTGTGATTGGTGATGGCTGTGGACATGTTGCTGTGATCAGTGGATGGCTGTAGACATGTTTCTGTGATCGGTGATAGCTGTGGACATGTTTCTGTGATCACTGATGGCTGTAGACATGTTTCTGTGATCAGTGATGGCTGTGGACAAGTTATCTGAGCATTGCCCTTGTCTTAGTCTCATTGTTGTTGCTATTAGGTGCCATTGAGATGCTTCCAGCTCACAGTGACTGAATGCACAACAGAGTAAAACACTGCACAGTCCTGCACTAGCCTAGGAATTAGTACGTTGGAGCCCATGCTGTCACCACCGTGTCAATCAATCTCCTTAGGAGTATTCCTCCTTTACACCAACTCTCCATTTTTCCAATCATGGTGTCCTTTTCCAGGGACTGGTCCCTCCCGATAATGTGTCCGAAGTATGAGAGATGATGTCTGGCCATCCTAAGGGCATGCTGGCTGTACTTCTTCCAACACAGATTTGTTGCTCTTCCGACTGCCCATGGAACTTTTAATATTCTTCTCCAACACCATATTTCAAATGTAATGATTCTTTTCTGATCTTCTTTATTCATTGTCCAACTTTCACATACATATGAGGCTATGAAAATACCATGGCTTGGGTCAGGTGTACTTTAGTTTTCAAATTGACATCTTTACTCTTGAACACCTTAAAGATGTCTTGTGTGGCAAATTCACCTAATGCAATGCATCATGGTCCCACAGACCCAGTGATTCATTCCCTTAATGTGTTTGGGTATGTCTAAGAAGTTTTCATAACTGCCTTCTATATGATGTACCACATTCCTAGAAATATTTGCTGTAGAGATAAAATATGTACAGATATCCCCTGTCAAACCTGAATGTCTTCATGGGTATAATCCGATTTTCCTTCCTACACCCATTTAACAGGTATGTCTACCCATGCATCTGCTTGTAGAGCACTGGGACGCAGGACTGTGTAATAGCAGTATTGACTTCTGTTGTTTTTGTGCTGATTCCCTCTTTTTGTGTTTTGCTTTTCCCTTCACCTAAGTTATATGTGTCTATCCTCATGTAGTTATCCTCCTTTCCCCTTCTACGCTTGGTAACCATCAAAACCCTATACAGGGCTGCTATGGGTTGGAATTAATGCAACAGCACTTATCAACAACAAATAACAACCATCAAAAATGTTTATTTTATCGTACAATTTTCTTGACTGTTAAAAATAGTGGTTGCATACAATATTTGTTCTATGTGATTGCCTTATACCCATATTCATATTTTCATTTAATAATGATTTTTGTGAATTTGTAGCAATGCTTGTATATGTATGTGTGCATCTATGTGCTTTTATTATTTATCTTATTTCTATGATTTGTATTCCAAATGATTTTCTCATTCTTTGACTTATCTTTTCACCCTCTTTATGCAGTCTTTACAACAACAACAATTCACACTTCCTAATTTTAATGTTATTGATAACCATCATCTGATGAGTCTTTCTGTACCTTTAATCTAGCCCATCAGATCATGAAGCTATCCTACATTGTTTTATAAGAGATTTATAGACACATCATTTATATGCAATACCTTCAGTGGGTTTTATGTGTGGTGTGAAGTAGGGTTCCAGTGCGTTTTATTTTATAGGAATAAACAATTACCCTGAGTGATATATTGAGATTAGATTTCTTTTCCCACTATCGCTTTTGTAATGCTAAGTGTCTATCAGATTTCTATTAGATAATCAGAAAAAAGGTTAGGGATTGTTGTCTAAGGAGCCAAGGATAACGTATTTACCTGCTTATCCCACCCATTGTCCAGTTATAACATATTTCTGGTAATTTTCCTAACTTGGCAACCAATATTATTAACTACAGTAAGAACTCATGCCAGCCACTTTCTAAGTCCTTTTTTAAGAAAAAGGTTATCAGAGGGAGGAGGAAAACTCAGAGACATCATGACAAGATGGTTCCAGACAGTCAGAAGAGCAGAGATAGATTTGGGCAAGAAGTGAGAGAGGGAAATCAGGGTTTTCAGGAAGTACTGACTCTGCCCACGTCACTTTTGTGACTTCCCAGAAACTTTCCTAGTGAGACTTCAGATGTTATTGGTAGTGAGGAATGTCAGTGGGACCATCTCCTTTGAATACTAAAGAAAGAGGTGGGGCCATGAGCCTGCACACAAATAAGAGGCCACATGACTGAGCTCAAAGAACTCGCTGAATTTCTCTAAAGACTATGGCCACAAGGAACTGAACAAAGAGGAAGAAACACCACAATGTTGTGGTTGTTCTTAAGTGCTATTGAGCTGGTACCAATTCATAGTGACCCTCTATAGGGTTTCTGAGGAGCAGCTGGTGAGTTTGAACCACCAACCTTGTGGTTCAATGCAACTTTTCATCCAGCACATTAACCCACAGTGCCACACCAGGACTCCAGAAATACCCATAGCTGCTGTTAAAAACCCAGGGCTTCAAATGGGTTCATTCTGGTCCATTGCTGAGAATTTGCCTTTCCACCCCAGATATACTGAATCAGAAGTCACATGGGAACAAAAGTCCCAGGTGGGTATTATAGTTCCCAAGTTATTCTCCTTAAAACAGGACTCTGACTAAAAACTAGATTCTAATTTCTTGTATGTGGAGAGGAAAAGCATCTTCTCAGCAGAGGGTTCAGTCAGAATGAAACTATTTGAAGTCCTGTAAAAAGTGACTACAGCGGTGGGTGGAAGAGGAGATGATAGAAATGTGTGATGTAAATCAGGTGTAAGACAATGTCCAGCGTAATAGCAGTGGGAGCGAGCTGGACAATGTCTGGTGGGCCTGGGCCTCAGGGAGGGGATTTGTGTGAAGGAATGACACTACCTCCAGTGCACAGGACCTGTCTGTTGGGCCAGCTGCTATCAACAGAGTGTTCCCATGTGGTCGTGGAAGCTTGGTGGTACAGGCAACTCCAGTTTCTCAAGAAGAGTCATGACATTCAGAATTGATGTGAACGTCTCAGTGATGAGCGATCTCACTGATCACCTGTTGCCAGCTGATCCAATAAGAGGAAAAGTAAAACAACAAACTATGATGATGCACCCTGTTGGCCAAAGAAAGCACTTCCATCACTATATCCTCCTTCCTCAGTGATGCTGTTTTGTAACTCCTGGACCAGAACAATCACTTCTGAATGATAGAGCTCTAGACATGATTGACAGGACTCCAGGTTGTTGCAGACCTTGTAAGACTAGTCAGAGGTTCGAGGCCCTCTAGGGCCGAGTGTAACAAATGAGGCCACTGGCAGTTAATGGCAAATTGCTTTCATATTAATATTCAGGTATATATATTAAATTAATACACGGAGCC
>NW_006408539.1:17949874-17952037 GCF_000296735.1 Chrysochloris asiatica
GTCGAGGCGGGTCCCCGACACCAGGTGGCACAGTGGTTAAAGTATTTGTATTCTAGCTGAAAAGTTGGAACCTACCAGTTGCTCCATGAGAGGAAAATGCAGCAGTGTGTTTCTATAAAGGTTTACAGCCTTGGAAACACTATGGACAGATCGACTCTGCCCTATGGAATCACTATGAGTTGGACTTGACTTGAAGATGTTGGGTGAAGTTGGTTTTGTTTAGGCATGGATACAGCAAGTGGTGTTGAACTGCCAAAATGGTCAGGAGTGTCAGTCTTTGAAGAATGGCTGGGCTCTGTAGTTGATCATTGGTCCTACACAGTTCATCTGTAGACTTGCCATTTTGATATAGTCTGTATGGCTATAGATTATTGTACAAATCAACCTAGAAAGCAAATCATGCCTAACCTTCCACACTGCCACTTTTCACATGGACAAATGCTCAAGGAGAAAACAAACACTGTCCTGTAAGTAAAGGTTACTGACCACTTACTGGGTTTGCACACCTTCATACAATTCGTCTTATCAGAGCATCGGTCAAGTAATAAATAGAAGGATTTTCTAGTAGAGGTTTGGCACTGTGTCAGTTCATCTGTACATTACCAATAAAATTATTTTTTTCTCGAAGAACACCTGTATATTTCTTTCAGTTTAACATGCTTCCGTTGTATCTTATTTTTCTCCCTCATGTCAGGCAGACATTTGAACTGGATCAGCCATTTGGTTTATCAGAGTGACAAAGCCTCTCTCATTAGAGAAAGAAAAATCTATATAAAAGAATTTATGCACATGTGACATGCTCATATTCTGCACAGAACCATATGTGCACATCCCACACTCTCACACTCTGTATAGAATCATATACACACCCTTCATACTCACACTCTGTATAGACTTATATGTGCACCCCACATGTTCACAATCTGTACAGATCATATATACACATCCCACACCCACACATGCTCAAAGGACTTCTGGTGAGGTGCTGTAGGATCAATTTTAGACTTTGAACCACAAGGTTGGCCGATCAAACCCACCAGCTGTTCCTTGAAAACCCTGGACAGGATCACTATGAGTCAGAATTGACTCGACAGCACTTAGGAACAATAACCATGCTCAGTCACTGTAGAGATTCACATATGCATATCCCACATGCTGTGACTTACACCCCTACACTATCACACTATGTACATATTCTACCAAGCAAGGCTGTTTTATGTAGTTATAGATAATGTGTTACTGCTGTTGTTAAGTGCTATTGAGTCTGTTAAACTCATAGTGACCTTGTATAGGGTTTCCAAGGAGCAGCTGGTAGGGTTGAACTGCTGGTTTTGCAGTTCAAATGACCTTGTGGTCCAGTGCTTATCCTGCAGGGCCACAACAGAACTCCAAGGGTTTATTACAAAACGACGGTGCTCCAGGTTAGGGAATAGACACAGGAATGTTTGAGTGCTGGGGAGGGGGCAAGACACAAAGAGGGGGAGGGGAACGGAAGAACAAGGCAGATAGGAAAACAATGAACAGGTTTGCATGGCTAAGTGGGGCAGGGTAAACAATGATGTATGCACAATCTTGGAACAACAGGGCTCTGGGATACAGGGATTGAGACATGGCTGGAACAGGCAGAAAGGGGGAAGTAATGTTAAGAAGCTTGGCTGTCTTTTGAATCTTGGTTTCCTTTGCATATCATTATAAAATAGACATTTGGGTGGGGGGAGAAAGGAATAGCCAGAAATATCACCATAGAAAGCTTGTAAGTCCATCTTCGGCCTGTAACTGCTTGGAAGACCTAAAATGGGGTTACATCGTGCCCAGTGAAGGAAACTTACTGTGGAGCCTCTGCATTTCATAAGACCATAGGTGGAATCCTGAACCACATCCTGAATCTTCTGAGGTGGGAAATTTCCACTGGAAAGGACAAACAGACCAGCCAGGATTGGCTAGAAGAACAGAAGATACTTTTTGAAAGAAAGACCAATAGGAAAAATACAAAACAGTAACAGCAGTTCTACTGATGACTATAAGAACAAGCAAGTTGCTCACCCAGGAAACATCAAGACATTTGGGGACTACTGGACCCAGAGACAGTGACATAGCCACAGAGGACTAGAGTGGAGAATGAAGCATCCAACTGATAAGAAGAGAGGGCATATGCATAAGAAC
>NW_006408539.1:17952587-17957288 GCF_000296735.1 Chrysochloris asiatica
TGGGCAGGCTTGTGGTGTATACTATTTGGTTGGTTGATGATGCATGGAGGGGATGTAATCATGGCAATGTAATGCTATACAATAGGATGAATGTAAAGCTAATGTTCTCCCGTGTAAACTATCACATAATTCACAATAAAACATTAAATAAATAAATAAATAAAAATGACGGTGCTCTTCTGCAGAGTACAGTTATCCAAAAAGCAACAAAGTACCATCATGCCACAGGCTGCCCTTCCTACCATGAACTTTAACAATATATTTACAAGCTTCCTAGTGTTTATTAAGGATCCCTGGTGGCACAGTGGTTAGAGTGTTTGGTTGCTGACCAAAAAGTGTGGCAGTTTGAGCATACTAGATGCTCTTCAGGAGACAAATGTGGCAGTCTGCTTCCCTAAAGATTTATAGCTCTGGAAAGTCTATGGGGACGTTCCAATATCCTATAGGGTTGCTGGGAGTCGAAATCAGCTTGATGACACTGATTTTGCTTTGGGGTTTTCATTTGTAATTTCTAAGTGCTGTCGAGTCCGTTCCCACTTGTAGTGATCCTGTGTAGGGTTTCTGAGGCTGTGAGTCTTTGAGGGAACAGCACTCCTCATCCTTGTCCTCTGGATGACCTGGTGCGCTCCAACCACTGACCTTCTGTTTGCAGTCCAGTACTTATCCTAGAGAGCCACCACACTCTCTGGGTTTCCATTTGTTGGCTATTAATTATGCATCTATCTCTCTACATTCACCAGAGGTCTGGATAGTTGGAGAGGTGCCATATCATGAAAGTCATGAAAGTGAGTTCACGAAAGTCAGTGAAACCACAACTCAAAGCTCTCCTCAGGGTCATGCACTCACCCATGTGCACCTCTCTTAGGAAATGCAATATTACAGCAAAAGGCTTCGGCTCCAGCCATTCGGCTTAGGTACATTACCCAGAAACACATAACTTTTCTTTTAAGTGTTTTTATCTGGGGACATAAGGAACTACCCATGCCATAAATCAGAAGCTTATAGGTCCTGGATCTGAAATAAATCAGATTGCTGGAGAGAAAGAAATGTAATTAAAATTTAAAATTGTTGTAATTCTTTGGGCCCTACATTTTTACCATCAGATGCTTTGGCACTGTTTGTTCCAGGTGTTATAAGAACGAGTGACACTTTGAGAGCTTGAAAAAACTAGTGTTGAGCTGATAGATTTGGAAGTGCAAGTCTGATACTGAAAATGTTTGAATCTGCAATCACAATGTGAAACAGATATATTTGCCTGGCCTCCTTCTCATCTTTCAGGGTTGTTTGACAATGAACTCTTAGTAAATGGATATGTTTGGTATAAATGGATTAATTGCCTTCCAAATTAAATTTAAATTATTTTAATTTATAGGAAGTAATATATAACAGCATAGTACAACTGATAGTAAAACCTAGCGAGAATATAATTTTAAATGACTTTTGGATATTTGCTGCATGATCTAAAATTTATGTACAATCATTATACCTTTGGGATTGATTAGGCACCTAGTGGTGTAGTAGGTTAAGCCTTGTGTTACAAACCACAAGGTTGGTGGTTCAAATCCTACTTTAATGCATCCAAAGGTTTTGCATATGTACAATATCTCATAGGTAAGGACAGGGAGGTGAAACTTAGGGTTTCCTGTACAAGGATATGGTCCAAAGGTTCAAGCTCTCAGTTGCTCACCAAAAGGTCGGCAATGCACACACACCCAGGAAGATGTCAGAAGCATGGTTTCATGATCTGCTTCCTAAAAGAAACGCAGCTATCGGAACCCCTTTGGAGAACAGCTCTACTCTGAAACCCAGGAAGGTGCTGTTTGGCGGAGTGCATTTCCCCCCCAAATTCAAACATTGGAACTCTTTGGAGCACAGTTCTTCTCTGATACTCATGGTGGCACCATTTGTTGGATCCAGCATCAGGGTGGATCCCACACATCAGTGGACCTTTGAAGGCCACTGTCACGTTAGCGTGCTCACCATCCTAGTCACTTGCTGAAGCACAGAGTTCTGGGCTCTACCCCCACAGTGTTTGATTTAATTAATTTGGGAATGGGCGGAGAGTTTGCATCTAACTAGGTTCCTGGTAAGAGGAGAGAATGGCTCTGTAGGATAAGCACTGGATTGCAAACCAAAAGATTGGTGGTTCGAGCCCAGGGTTTCCTGTACATGGATGCCATCCATACATGGATGTGGTCAAAAGGTACAAGCTCTCAGCTCCTAACCAAAATGTTGGCAGTGCACACACACCCAGAAATACCAGCCGATCCACAGAAGAAAGATGAAGCTTTCTGCTCCCTCAAAGATTTACAGCCTTAGAAACCCTATACAGTGTAGTTGTGAGATGGCACTTAACAACAACAAGATGGTCCCTGAAGAAGCTTAGGCTGCTAGTGCAAGAATCATACTTGGGGGATCTCTGCTATCGAACTTAAGCCCCGTGATTGTTTTCATAGTTAGCTGCCCTTGAGTGGATGGGTGACCCCAGGCACATGCCATGTGAGATTCGGTTGCAGGTGGAGATTTGGACTATATAAACTAAGTATCTAGGAGTAGTTTCATTAACTCAAGACATGGTATCCAGGAAAGAGGGCCTACTGGAGGTAAACGTGAGGAAAGGTAATGTTTGATCTAACAAATGTGTGACAGGCAAAATACTAAAATTGTAAGTCGATCCGGTAGGTAATGGTTACGAGTTGGGTTGCTAACCTCACGGTCAGCATTTTGAAACTACCAGCAGTTCTGCGGGAGAAAGATGAGGCTTTCTGCTCCCATAAAGATTTACAGCCTCAGAAACCCTGTACAGGGTCGCTATGGATCGGAACCTACTTGACGGCACTTAACAACAACAATAACAAACCCTGTACAGGGTCGCTATGAGTTGGAACCAATTCCACGCACATAGCCACCACCACCACCACTACTAACCTAAGGAGTTCTGGTAGCATAGTGTTTAAAAGTCAGGCTGGTAATGTCAGGGTCAGTAGTTCGAAACTATCAGTGTTCTGTGGGAGAAAGATGAGACTTTCTTCTTACATAAAGACTGCAGCCTCAGAAACCCTATACAGGGTTGCTACGAGTCGGAACTGACCCCATAGCATATAAACACTACCACCACTGCAAGGATCTCTGGTAGTGTAGTGGTTATGAATCGGGCTGTGTACTATAAGGTCAGCAGTTCAAAACTACCAGCTGCTCCATGGGAGAAAGATGAGACTTTCTGCTCCCGTAAAGATTTACAACCTCGGAAACCCTGTGCAGGGTCGCTATGAGTCAGAACCGACTCCGCAGCACACAACCCACCACCACCATTGCAAACCCAAGAAGGCCCCAAACGAAATGGATTGATATAGTGGCCACAGCAATGGACTCAAACCCAACAATTGTGAGGATGGCACACAGGACCAGGCAATATTTCCTTCTGTTGTGCATGGGGTCAGTATGAATTGGAACTGACTCTACAACATTTTACAACAATTATCTTGTGAACATCACCTAGGTATTGTAAGGGGACTTTTCAGCTTGGATTAAGGTTGTGGGCTTTAGATGATCCTAATCTAATTATAAAATCTTGGTGTGATGCTGTAGGATAAACACTGAACAGCTAACCCAAAGGTCAGTGGTTGAAACCTACCAACTGCTCCTTTGAAATCTCACATAGGGTAGCTATGAGCCAGAACTGACTCAGTAGCACTTAACAACAACAATCTAATCACATGAGATGATGTAATAATGGAAAAATGTTCTTGAGAAGGATTGAGACGAACTTGATTCATAATTGCTAATTTTGAAAATAGAAGAAGAGTGCAATGAGCCAAGGAATGTGGGTGACTTCTAAAAATGCAACACAACCATCTATAAATAGCTGACAAAGAAACAGAATTCTTTGTCCAACAGTAGCAAGAAACTGAGTTCAGTCAGCAATCTGAATGAGCTTGGAAGCAGGTTCTTCCCAGAGTCGTATGAAAAGAATACTGTAATTTGTTGATTTGATTCAACTTTGTGAGATAGACAGCTGATAACCAGCTAAACCATCCTGGACTTCAGACATACGGAACTGTGAGATAATACACCTGCCTCCTCTCTTATCTATGTGGCTAGGTTCCAAAGACGAGTTCTTTTTTTTTTTTTCTCTAGAGTTAATTCTTTTTTTTTTCTTTCAGTTTTTATTGTGAAATTGAGTGATAGTTTACATGGGAGAACACCAGCTTTACACTTATCCTATAGTATTTCATTGCATTGCAATGATTACAATCCCTTCCATGCATCATCAATCAACAGTATTTGCTTCTATTCCCTCTGTTGGTTTTTGTTTTTGTTTTGGATGTACACCAAAACATTCAGGAATATACAATCATTCAAACACCTAAAGGGCATACCCTGCAAGCCTGTCCCCTGGTCGCCAGGACACAGACCCTTTCCCTCCATGATTCTAGAGTCTTTAGCCACTCCATCTCTCCACGTCATCATCTCTACCTCCATCTCTGGCATCACTGCTTGTCTGGGTAGGGTACCACACTCTGCTGCCTCTCTTCTCCCTTGATGGGCCCAAGATCCTCTGCTCCTGGACTGCAAGATCAACAACACCCCTCTTTTTACTACAAAACATATATCTTTACAGTTGCAACAGTCACAATTGGTCATGATAACAACTACTCACTATTGAATAATAAAAGTCTTATCCCCATCTCCTTTCACCAG
>NW_006408539.1:17958281-17976200 GCF_000296735.1 Chrysochloris asiatica
CTCCTTAGGAACCCTCTAGAGGGTCGCTATGGGTCAGAACCAACTCGATGGCCCTTAACAACAACAGCAAGGAGTCTCAGTATAGCGCCGTAGGGTAAGCACTTGACCTCAAGATTGTTTGACCCTTAAGGAAGGAGGTTCAAACTCATCAGCTGCTCTTCAGAAATCCTGTATAGATAGGGTCAATAAGAGTCTGAACTGACTCTACAACACTTAACAAAACAAAGTGATGATGGAACTGTGGCCGCCTTGGCAGGGTCAGACCAAATGATTTTGTGGTCCTTCTAGGGCCGGTGGGCCGGATGTTTCCCACTTCCCACTCCTGCTATACAGGGTTGCTATAAGTCAAAACTGATTCAGTGGCATTTAGCAGCAACAATATCTGCTTTGAGTTAATTACATGTATTTTCATAACATCAGATATTATCAAGATCATATAATGTTACATGTTTCATGCCATTTATGGCTAGCATTCTCAAGTCTAAATGAATATGCCATCCTCTGGATAATCCAAGTGGCTTGTGTTTAAATACTAAACTGCTTCCTTTATATTTAAAACTTCCAAAAAATTCCCCCTAAACTTAGGTAAAATAAGTTAAGAAGCACACTGTCAAATGTTGACTTCTCTACTGACATTTTCTTTTTTTTGTATTGGGGTAGGCTATGACACAGGTATGAAAAGTAACCATTGCCAAAGTGAACTAATGAGTGTATTAATATTTATAAGGTGATCATTAAAGCATTGACTTTAATTTGGATGATAATACTATAGGCATATTTGCTACTGTGTTCATTTCCATGCACAGACTTGATCCTTGCAAAAAACATTACCCAAGCTAACTAGCTCTTCAATTGCACACGAGGAACAAAGAGTTTTCCTAATCATTGCCAGAACATGATCTTGAATTGATTCCACGGTAGGAAGGCAGTCTTATGTTTATTTATTACTACTGTTTGCTTAATACCCAGAACATACCAAAAAGAGAGTGAGAAAATAAGAGAAATGTGTGCATTACATTTTGACTCTACCATGCTTGTTGGAAATTCTCATCTCAGAAAATATTGCAAATAATGAAGAAAAGTGAAGTTTTGATGATACAAGACAGTTCATTTTAAGAATACATGACAGAAGGGTGAGAATAATTTGAAGTGGTATTTAATTATTGGTAGTCTAAAATTGTGTATAGTAATAATAGCTCTTGCATATAGCATCATTATTTTAAATTACTGGAGGTATAAACACATTTTTATGAGCACATAAAAAAGTAAATTCCTTGTATTAACGGCTACTGAAACTGGTACTATCCCTTGCTTCTTAGAGTTTGGAATTACATTGGAAAACAATTGTAACTGTATATACTTATTCAAAAAAGTATTTCCTGAGCAGCAGTAAATATTTTCTGTTATATTTGATTATCAATTCCTTGTTAGGCAGTTTTAATGAGAACACTATGTATCTAAAAATCAAGCAAATCATATTCAATGCATACTTGTATTATTCATCATTAAAATCCAGACAGTGATTTCTTAATGGTTTTTCATAATAAAAAGAACTTACACATTTTTATATATGTAAAGTATCTAACACTACTTGCTGTAAGTTATTAATAAATATCCATGATTATTATTCTTGTCATTTCATTACAATAGCAATATCATGTCAATTCTTTGATATTGCTATTTATTTATTTCATGTCTCTATACTTCTTTCTTTAAAATTTTCCTTTGTTTAGTCTGCGACCAATTTCACTTAAAGCTACTTAAAGAAAAGATTATCTATCTTACATTTAACTTAGTACCTAGGACTTTGCTTAGCCCACTGAAAGTGTCCAATTTAATTCCATTCGCCAGATATTCATAAAACTTGAGGTCTTTCCCGTGCTGAAATATCACTAGAACTGGATGGTGCCCAGCAAACATTAATGCATATTTTGATCAAAGATTCTATAGAAGAATCCTAGTTAAAAGTGGGGAAAAGTAGAACAGAATTTCAAATTATAATGGACTCTAGACTTCCTAGAGCCACAAAGTTTGGACAAGCCCCTGAAACTGCTGCTTTGAAATAATTTTTACTTGTTAAACAAAAAATGTCTCCTGAAGTCATCCTAAGACCAAAAATAGTGTAGCTTCATTAATAAACCACCAGCCATGAGCATTTTGCTTTTTTAAGATCATTCCATATCGCTGTTGGTTAATGTGCTAAACTGTAAGGTCAGTCTGAACCACAAGATCGTCAGTTCAAGTTCACCAGCTGCTCCTTGGGAACCCTATACAGGGCCACTGTGAGTCAGAATGGACTCAAAGGCACAGAACAACAACAACAAACAATCTGAGATCAAAGTGACAGGAGCAATTTGAGAATTGATTCTGAATCATAGGGATCCTGCATAAGGTTTCCAAGACTGTAAATCTTTACTGCAACAGAAAGCCTCATCTTTCTCCCATGAAGTGGCTGGTGGGTTTTATCCGCCATCTTTCTGGGTAGCAGTCCAGTGCTTACCCTAAAGAGCCATCAGGACTTTGTGGTTGTTGTCAAGTAGCATTGACTCACTTCTGACTCACACTGACCCTGTATAGGGTTTCCACGGAGCCGCTGTTGGGTTTCAGATGATGCCATTTTGAGTAGCAGCTCCTTGCTTACCTTACAGCACCATAGGGGGACTCCACAGGGATTGTTGTTGTTGTTGTTAAATGCCACTGAGTCAATTCCAACTCATAGCCACCCTATATAGGATTTCTCAGGAGCAGCTGGTGGGTTTGAACCCCCAACCTTGTGGTTAGTAGACTAGTGCTTATTCTATATAATGTTATGCCAGGACTCCATAGGGACCTTGTTGTTATTGATGTGTGACGTTGAGTAGGTTCCCACTCCTAATGACCCTGTATAGGGATTCCTAGAGCAGTCAGTGGGTCTGAACTGTCAACTTTGCAGTTAGTAGTCCAGCATTTATCCTACATGGTCACACAAAGACTCCACCATAAAGTTATGTTAATGGAAGGGCTGTTGTTGTTATGTTCCATGCAGTCTGTTCCAACAACTCATAGCGACTCTGTACAGGGTTTCCAAGGCTATAAATCTTCATGGAGCAGAAAGCCTCATCTTTCTCCTGTGAGCAGCTGGTAGTTTCATACTGCTGACCCTGAGGTTAGTAGCCCAATTCGTTGGGCTACCAGAGCTACTTAATGGAAGGGTACAACTCAGAGAAACAAAGTGAGAATGGTTACACAATTCAGAGACTGCAACTCATTCTACTAAATGGTTCAGGTAGAAACTGTTGAATTGGTGTCTATTGTGATGTGTGTTTTCTTAACCAGACAACAAAATTAGCAGTTTTTCTTAAAAAAGAGGTTTTTTTCATTGTGAGACTAAAACCTAGTCTAAGCCTCATCTGGCTACCCAGACAGCACCATGTCCTCCTCTTCTGTTTTGTTGATGTGTTTTATTGATTTGGGCAGGCAAAGCTAGGAAGTATGGATAAAGTCCTTTCTATGTTAACATACTGATATCTTTGACCCCTCTACCCACTTAAACTTCTCCTCTGTCTGATAGTCTTACTGTTTTTCTGCAATAAAGTTTTTATGTTCTAAATTAGGTAGTGCCTCACTGCTATTCAGGAACTGTGAGAATAATAGCATTGAAGAATGGGCTTCTTCTCCATCTGTTCTTTTCCTTCAAGGTCTCGGAAAATACTTTTTTTTTGCTGTTGTTGTTAAGTGTGCTTGAATAAGTTCTGACATAGTGATCCTGTATAGGGTTTCCAAGGAGCAGCTGGTGAGTATAAACCGCCGACCTTGCGGTTAAAACCTTCCTTAATGTCAAGTGTTTATTCGTACTTCACCACGCTGGGACTCTCAGGAAAGTACTACGCAACAGTAAATGCAGACAGATAGTCATGAGACTACAAATGTGGGTAGTGGGTTTGTTGTTGTTGTTAAGTGCCGTCGAGTCGGTTCCGACCCATAGCGACCCTGTACAGGGTTTCCGAGGGTGTAAATCCTTACGGGAGTAGAAAGCCTCTACAAAAATCATAATAATGACTGCATTGATTTCTGATTATTTGTCAGGTATTTTGAGATATGTTTATTGTCAGGTTCATTCTCATAACAGCACCCTGAAAATATAGGCTGCTGACCTCAAGGTCAGCAGTTCAAATCCAGCAGCCCTCTGCAGGAAAAAGATAAGGCTTTCTGCTCTCTTAAAGATTTCTAGCCTCAGAAACCACTGACGGGGTCGCTGTGTGTGGGGGTGGGGGGGTGGAGGGGGGAACCTATCCCATGGTACATGATGGCGGTGGCGGCAGCTGCAACACTCTGAGCTAGAAGGTGGGGATGGCTCCACTTGAGTTCTGCCCACAATTATAACTTCGATTTGATTGATCTTTTAGAATCTGACAGTATCTCAAAATCCAGAACTCACTTGTATACTCCACTTATTAGGTACCTCCATCCACACGTCCCCAAAGCAACAATTGCTCCTTCTTTCTGTTCCTATCTCCTACAATTCATAACATTCTTCACATGGAAAAGAACATTTCTAGTCATCTTGTCTATTGTTCTTCAGATCCACTATTTGATCTGCCCCCAAAGTTAGATGATTTCACTCTTAAAACTTAACTCCATCTCTTCTTAATTCTGATGACTGTGTACCTGAGTGAAGAGTTTGATCCAATTTGAGGGAAAATGACTGGGACCTCTTCCAATAGGTCCCTCTGGCTCCCTCCTTTGTAATGCACTGGTAAGAGAAACAGACTCTATTGTTTATGTCTAGCTCTAACTGAAGTTCTCGTTTCTTCTCTGAGTTTTGATTGCTCTCTGATTCCTTGCTTACTTGAGTCTAGCTACACTAAATGGGATCTTTGGTCCAGAAATTATCTAGCTTTGTTCTGCAACCATAGCTTAGCTCAGGGTTTTCCTTTCTGTTGTAATGTTAATCTTTTTCTTTCTTTCTTTCTTTCTTTCTTTTTTTTACATCAGTTGAGAAAGTTTATGCCAACCATGATCTCCTCAGTAAATCATTCCCTGATATACCAAGTAGAATTCACATTTTCTCTGCCAGGATTCTATAATAATTCTCACATTACACTCTTAATGCGTACAACAATGTTTGTCGCCAGCTTATTTGTAAACACAGAACAGAAACTCTATAAAGGAAAAAATAATGAGTCCTCTCATTTTGTTTCCCAAGAACATAAATATGGGTAAAAAAGTACATATTTGATATTCAATAATTGCTGCTGATTTATCTAAAAGTCCTTATCCTTAGAATCTGTTGTCTTACGCTAGTTTCTCTACCTGTTAATGTAAACACTTAGTTATGCTTTTGTTTACTCGCTGCCTGCGGCTTGCTTACTTCCCACTTTGAAACACACATTAGGAAACATCACAGGATTTTGAGTATGTTTATATTCTGTCTTTGGAGAGCACAGTGGCTCTGTTAGATAAACAGTGGATAGCGAACCACAAGATTGGTGGTTCAAGCCCATCAACCACTCTATGGGAGAAAGCTGACGCTTTCTGCTTCTGCAAACATTTGAAGTCTCAGAAACCCCATACAGAGTTGCTATGTGTGGGAATCATCTTGAGAGAATTTAACAACAGCAACATGTTCTAACTTTGTGATTACAAAGCGAATGATGTTGGCCAAAATACTTAGCATTTTCGGGTTGTGATTTCTTCACCTGAAAGTTGGAGATCTAGTTTTCTTGAGGATTTCATGAGATGACATGGGACCTGCATGTCAGAGACTGACTACTTGTAATACTTTGTAATCAGTCCTTTTGTTCCTCTCTTGCTCTCCTTATTCTTTCAAACTCTGGCTCCCAAGTTTCTGTCCTGACATTTTCTCTTTTGAAATTGCCTAATATTCACCCAGTCAAAATTCCAGATTTCCTGCCTTTGTTTCCAGCATTTTATATTTGCTCATTTAAAATTGAATTCTGATCCCTTAGAAGGCATATTCCATGAGTGACTCTTAAATTTTCATAAGAATTCAAGCATGGATGTTGTTGTTTTGGGGGGCTGTTGAGTTGACTTTGACTCATAATGATCCTATAGGATCCTATAGAGAAGAACCGCCCCGCATGGTTTCCTAGATTTTAATCTTTATGAGACCAGATTAACAGGTCTTTCTCCCATAGAGTGGCTTGGTGGGTTCGAATCATTGTCCTTTAGATTACCAGCTAAGTGCTTAACCACTGTGCCACCAGTACTCCTTTGCAATGTGAGTAGTACTCCAGATAATTCAGGAATCCACATTTCACAGGTGAGCAGAAGGAGACATTATGTGCTTGCTTTCTCATGCAGAGAAGACTCAATCTCCGGTTAGTGAGGTCTGCATCGTATGTCCTTATGTGATCTTTACTATTCTAACCTCCAAAGTTCACACTCCTGGCTAGGACTTCAGTTTAGAGAAACAGAGAAGCACGGTGATTAATTTATTTAACTACTTTATCCGATTAACAACATGAATCTAACATTAATTTTGAGATAAAACATTGAGAACCATCCTGATTATTTCACTCTTTTTTTATTCCTATAAGATACCTATTTATTTCACCTTGGAACACTGTGTCCATCTAAATTTTGTGTAGGGATTTCAATGACATGAAATAATGTGTATGAATTGTGGAACGGAAAAACTGATGTCCTCTGTAAAGCTTCATTCAATTCAAAATAAAGAGTTTAAAAAAAAAAAATCAATGTCACAGAAAATTAGACTTGTATAATTAAATATGTTCAGTGAAAAGAAATGAATTCACAATATAACAAGAACAATAATGACAATCATGAGTTTTCATTCTTAGAGTCCTGATGTGGCTCTGTGGGTTAATGCGCCAGACTACAAAGCCATTTGAACCGCAAGGTCAGTGGTTCAAGCTTACCAGCTGCTCCTTGGAAACCCTACACAGGGTCGCTATGGTCTGAATTGATTTGATGACACTTAACAATTATTCTTATTAAATGGATTGGAATCTAATATATATATATATTAGAGGAGTGTTTTATTTTTAAATATTGTAGTGAATACTTATTCAACCTGTATGCTGAGCAAATACGAGAAGCTGGGTTCTATGAAGAAAAACGTGGCATCAGGATTGGAGGAAGACTCATTAACAACCTGCGATATGCAGACGATACAACCTTGATCGCTGAAAGTGAAGAGGACTTGAAACATTTACTTATGAAGATCAAAGAGCACAGCCTTCGATATGGATTACATCTCAATGTCAAGAAAACAAAAATCCTTACCACTGGACCAATAGACAACATCCTTATCAATGGAGAAAAGATTGAAGTTGTCAAGGACTTCATTCTTCTTGGATCAACTATCAACACTCGCGGAAGTAGCAGTCAAGAGATCAGACAACGTATTGCACTGGGCAAATCTGCTGCACAGGAACTTTTTAAAGTATTAAAGAGCAGAGATGTCAGCTTGAGGACTAAGGTGCGCCTGACACAGGCCATGGTGTTTTCAATAGCCTCATATGGATGCGAAAGCTGGACAGTGAATAAGGAGGATCGTAGAAGAATTGATGCCTTTGAGTTGTGGTGTTGGAGGAGAATACTGAAAGTGCCATGGACTGCCAAAAGAACCAACAGATCTGTTTTGGAAGAAGTGCAACCAGAGTGCTCCTTGGAGGCCAAGATGGCTAAGCTTCGTCTCTCCTACTTTGGACATATTGTCCGGAGGAAACAATCGTTGGAGAAGGATGTCATGCTGGGTAGGGTGGAGGGTCAGAGAAAAAAAGGAAGACCTCCAACGAGATGGATCAGCCAGGTGGCATCATTGATGGACTCGGGTGTGGCAGCAGTACAGGATCGGACATTGTTTCGTTCTGCTGTGCATGGGGTCGCTATGAGTCTGTTCCAACTCGATGGCACCTGACAACAACAACAACAAGCTCCAAGGAAAAGTCAAAATAATTGAAATATCATAGGCCCATTGTGTTTTCTGACTTAATCAGAAGATAAATCCCTAGGCTTTACCCATTGTGATAATGATTGCTATGATTTATTGAGTGCTCACCAGGTCATTTAAATTCACTCAATCCCCACTCAATCCCACTCAAAATCCTCATTAGCCTCCTGTTGTAGGCAAGGCACAGGGAAAAATGAAATGACTTAGGTAAGGTCATAGAGCTGATAAGTGGTAGTCCAGGACCTTGATCTCAGGTCAACTCCAAAGGCGAAGTTCACAAGCTCTTCTGTGCTTTTTTTTTTTTTTTTTTTTTTTTTTTTTCAGTTCTGTGCTCTTGTTGTTATTGTGTTGTTGAGTGGCATAGAGTCAGCTCCATCTCGTAGTGGCTAAGTAGAGAGTTTCCAAGGAGCAGCTGGTGGGTTGACTTGCAGACTTTGCAGTTTGCATTCTAGTTTTTATCCTACAGTGTGACACCAGGCCTCTGTGTTGGTTTATAATGACTTAACTTTGCATCTACCACAGAGTTGTCTTCTGGCCTAGATCCCTATACTCACTCATCCTGACTGTGTATAGTAAGAGTCAGCCGTGTGAATAAATATAGACTATGTTGTTGTTAAGTCAGTTCCGACCCACAACGACCCTCTCTAGGGATTCCAGGTTCAAAGCTGGTGAGCTTGAACTGCTGATCTTGTGGTTCAAACCAACTTTTCAGTCTATCACATTAATCCACAGTGTCAAAATAGTGTGTCATAAGTGCCAAATCTGCAAAGTGGATCCTTTTTCAAAATCAAGTCATTAGGCTTTCAGGACACCTGAATCCATGTCTGAGATGGTGGTTGGGCACTCAGTCTGCTCTACCATGGAATTAATAATGTGGTTAAAAGGGCACCATAGATGGATGAGGCTGAAAGGACTAGGGAGGTCATGTAGCCTAGCCCCCTAATTTTAGCGAATAAATGGAGGTCATAAGGTCAAATAACTTCCAATGTATGATGTTGTTTGATGCCACTGATTGGTTCTAACTCATAGTAAACACTGTATGATTCTGTGTCATTCTCACAATTGTTCTTATGTTTGAGCCCATTTTTCCTGCCACTGTGTCAATCTATCTCATTGGGGTCTTTCATATTTTCGATGACCTTACCAAGCATGATGTGCTTCTCAAGGGAGTGGCCTCTCCTGATGACATAGGCAAGATACAAGAGACAGTCTTGCCCTCCTTCCTTGTAGGGAGCATTCTGGTTGCACTTCCTCAAGACAGAGTTGTTTGTTCTGGCAGTGTGTGGTACTATTAATATTCTTCAACACCGTGATTCCAATACATTAATTCTTCATCATTCATTTCCCTACTTTCACAGGCATATGAGGTTATTGAAAACCCCATGGCTTGAATCAGGCATACCATGGTCCTCAAACTGACGTCTTTACTCTTCAACACTTTAAAGAGGTCTTGTAAAGAATAATTGCCTAATGCAATACTTCATTTGATTTCTGGACTGCTGCTTCTGTGAGTGTTGATGGTGGATCTAAGAAAAATGAATTATTTGATAACTTCAACCTTTACTCTACTTATCATGATGCTCTTTATTGGTCCAGCCTTGAGGAGTTTTGTTTTGTGTACATTGAGGTACTATTCACAATGAAGACATTAGTATTTGAACTTCATTAGTAAGTATTTTAAGTCCTCTTAACTTACAACAAACAAAGTTGTATCATTTGCATATCACAGGTTGTTAATGAGTCTTCCTCTGATCCTGATGCTATGTTCTTCTTTATATAATTCAACTTCTCAGATTATTTGTTCAGTTCAGATTGAATAAACATGGTGAAATATATAACCCAGGTGCATACCTTTCCTAATATTAAACATTCAATATCCTCTTGTTATGTTCAGAGGTCTGTCTCTTGCTCTATATGCAGGTTCCTCATGAGCATGGTTAAGTGTTTTGGAATACCCATTCTTCAAAATGTTATTCACAGAATAGCTTTTTTTTTGTTTTTTTTTTTTATGATCTATATGGTTGAATTTTTTGCATAGTCAATAAAGCAGAAGTAAAAACATCTTTCTGGAATTCTCTGCTTTCACCCAAAATCTGTCTGATATCAGCTATGATATACCTAGTTCCACACACTTTCCTGAATCTGGTCTGGATTTCTGGACATTTCTTGCCAATATTGGTTGCAAATCCTTTTTAAATTATCTTTGTTGTTGTTGTTGTTAAGTGCCGTCGAGTCGGTTCCGACCCATAGCGACCCTGTACAGGGTTTCCGAGGGTGTAAATCCTTACGGGAGTAGAAAGCCTCATCTTTCTCCCGCGGAGCGGCTGGTAGTTTCGAACTGCTGACCTTAAGGTTCGCAGCCCGATTCGTAACCACTACGCTACCAGAGCTCCTTTCTTTAGCAAAATTTTACTAACATCTGATATTAATGATATTGTTCCATAATTTCCACATTTTGTTAGGTAACCTTTCTTTGAAATGGGCACACATATGAATCTCTTTCCATTGGTTGGACAGGTAGTTTGCTTAAAAATGTCTTGGCATAAATGAGTTATTACCACCAGCACTGCATTCATTTAAAAAAAAAAAAAAATTCAATTTGCATTTAGTCAATTCCTGGAGCTTTTTTTTTTTTTTTTGCCAATAATTTCGATGGAGCTTGTACTTCTCACTTAAGTGTCCTTAGTTCTTGATCATATGATACCTACTGAAAATGGCTGAACATCCATCAACCACTTCTTTTTGCAACAATGACTCTGTGTATTCCTCCATCTTCTTTTGATGCCTCCAGCATCATTCAATAGTTTTTTTTCCCACAGAATCTTTCAATATTGCAAGCTGAGGCTGACTTTTTTCTTCAGTTCCCTCAGCTTGAGAAATGTTGAACATGTCCTTCCCTTTTGGTTTTCTAACTCCAAGTTTTTTTACATTTAATTATAAAACTGGATTTGTGTTCTTGAGCTGTCCTTTGAAATTTTCTGTTCAGTTCTTTTACTTGCTAAATTCTACCAGAAGGCATAGCATCTCTTATGCTCAAGAGCAAGTTTTAGAATCTCTTCTGACATTTATTTTGGTATTTTCTTTCTTTCTTGTCTTTTAAATGACCTTTTGCTTTGAAGTCATTCCACAACTCTTCTGGTCTTAGGCTATTGGAGACTAATGCATCAGATATGTTCTTGAGGTGGTCTTTGATTCTACGTGGGATATATTCAAAGCCATATTTTGGCTCTGATGGATTTGTTTTAATTTGCTTCAGCTTCAGTGTGTTGTACAAAAGGACAGGCAGCAGAGGCTCCTCGGTGGAGGCGTGAAAAGTCCATAGAAGGTGCTTTGCAGGAACAGTTCCAGACTTTTAGATCTAATATAAAATGGGGCATTAGTTTTTGGCACCCACTGGTCTAGAAATCTAACTGTGTCAGGAATAAACGGTGATTTTTAGAATGAACTGGAACACTCCCTGGAAGCCACAGCCTGGGCAGAGATCAGAGGGTGGGGCCACAGCCATGCTAATGCAGCATGTAAGCCAGAGAGCAACTTGTGGAAAAAGATGTGATAACTTTTTTACATATCTTTCCTCTTCTCCCTTGTTACACCCTCTCTACCCAGCCTGGACATTGTCAGGTGCATGGGAGCACACTCCCAAAAGGGTCCAGCATTGCACCCATAGGGTACAATTTTCTCATGGCCCCAAGAGGAAATCCCTGAAAGCCCCAGTGGTCCCACAAGCTAATCCTTTAGCTGCTTCTTATGATGTCTGACTCTGGGACTTAGCCCTAAAGTTGATTCTCTTACTTGGGTGGGGTCTTTTATTCCTGCCTTACCTAACAAGAGACAGCAGGTCTGACCATACAGCTAAACCATATTTGCACCTTGTAAAAACCCAAACATAAAAAAGGCCAGTGCCAACACCAACTACTATATACAATGACTGTGTCATTTTGAGAATTATGCTGTTCATGTGCAAATACCTAGCTGACATTCAGAGATAAAAATTGTGAACAATCTTTCTTCCATTCATTTCTCCATAGCTCTCTGTGCACCTCCATGGCAGTGTCTAGAGAGGGGGCCTGAGAAAGTGGACACCCCCACTCACCACTGGAGGTTTCTGCTGTGCACCCATACTGACCTGCACAGCAAAGGCTAGAACTTTTATTTAATCACCGACAGCATTGTACTTCTAGGTACATCTTGAAATGATCTTTTTGACTATGAAGGCAATGTGATTCCTATTCAATTTGACATTCCTTACTTAGTGATCCTCATGACTGAATAATTTAAAATGGCCAATACAAGTTCACTTCAGCTCACTAATGCCTAGGGTATTGATTTTTATGCATTCCAATTCATATTGGACAACTCTCAATTTTCCTAGATTCCTACTTCACACATTCCATGTTGCAGCCATTTCTTTTCATTTTAAGTTGTGTTCCATCAGCAAAGGAAGGTCTCCAAAGCGTTGTTCCATTCACGCCATTATGTGCTGTCACTTCACTTCGGTGACACAGTTCTTCCGCGGTTATATTTTAGTGACTCCCAAGTTGAGGAGTGCATCTTCTGTCATAATGTCTGACAACGGTCCCTGTGATTCATAGGGTTTTTTAGTGGTTAACCATTTAGAAATTGTCAGCCTTTCCTTCTTCTTCTGTCTTAGTCTGGGAGCTCTGCTGAAACCAGTCTGTCATGCGTGACCCTGTTGATATTCAAACTACCAGTGGTATAGACTTTAGAATAAGAGAAACACACTGGCCACCACAGTATGACAAACTGACAGACTTGTGGTGGGCAATGAACAATAGTAAGGCAAATTACCAGTGTGAATAAGGAGCATTTTGTGTTTGAGGATGTATCTATCACTGACATTAAGGAACTCTGGTAGCATAGTGGTTATGAATCGGGCTGCTAACATCAAGGTCTGTAGTTTGAAACTACCAGCTGCTCCGCAGGAGAAAGATGAGACTTTCTGTTCCCGTAAAGATTTGCAGCCTTGGAAACCCTGTGCAGGGTCACCATAAGTTGGAATCGACTCCACGGTACTTAACAACAACAACAACATCACTGACATTAATACTTTTATAGGAAAGTACATTGTAAGAGGGACAGAAATTCCACTAGACCCTAAAACATTAAGAGAATAAAATAAAACCTGAGTGAGTAAGTGAAACAGAATCAGAAGAGTTTGTAGGAAGAAATAGGGTATTCAGGAGCGAGATTTGATTTTGAGAATCTCCACTCAACAGAAAAGACATGTCTGATAACAAATCCTGAACTATGTGGTCTAGCTGGCATTAAACACATTGTATGTACAGTGACTAAATAACTGAATTAAAATTTTAAAATGACCTGAAATTTATATTGTTCTCTCCAGTGCAATAAACCCGTTCCAAACCCAACCCTCTGCCATCAAGTTCTTTGCCATTCATAGAGACCATATAGAACAGAGTAGAACTGTTCCTTAGTGTGTCGGAGACTGTAGGTCATCACTGAAGCAGACAGCCACATCTTTCTCCAGTGGAGCAGCTACTGGGTTCAACCACCCACCCGGCAGTTAGTGTTCCAGTATAAATGTATGTTTCAGACAAAGTGTTCTTGTGAACATTCTAGACAAGAGGGAATGTAAGTCCAGATGAATTCATTCACTTCCCTTTTAAAAACTGAATTTATAGTAAGTGCTCACTATGCTCAAGATACTAAGGCATTTGCAAGCCCATTGTGCCCTCTGTTCCATTTTGACTTTGAAGCGTTCATATATTTCACTATTAACTCAAAACATCATTTACAGTTATCTGTGCATTTTCCTCTGAACAGGTTTATATTTAGCAAAGGAACAAGGAAATTAATTGTTTAAGTACTTGCTACTCTTAGCAATTACAGTATTAATGGGAGGAAGGAGAGAACCACAGAACAAACCTGCCAGAGCCCATTCCAGTGTGTCTGACAAGGTAGTGAAGGTTGGTAATTCATAAAGGATGCAAATGGCCCAAAGGAGCTTGCTTGTGCCCTGCTCCGTCCTCCTGCAAAGCCATAGCAGAAAATGCTGGGTTATTGCCTTAGCCTGTCAGTAACAATGCTGCCGCCATCTCCCCTGCTGCAGGTAATGGCTCTCCTATGCAATTTCCTTCTTTTGTCTTCCCTGAGTTCAATGAATTATTTCCACCAGTTTGCAGGGGGCATTTGAAGCTAAAGTTATTTTTAGGGAGAAAATAATTTTTTTCATGTAAGATGCAGAAACTGTTGCTCCTCAGGCAACTGAAAGAATATGAAAGGTACTTCAAATCTTTTTAGAAACCAGATTCTGATGTTTAGCTTGAGATCAAAGGAAAACTCAAGTAGGGACAGAACAGAATACACAGCACTCAATCCTTTGAAGGTATTGCCACTGCGTCACTGATCCCTGAACTCAGCCATGTATTACAGGAGAATGAGCCGAATCCTTTGCAATTGTGAAGCTAATAGCCAGATCGTTTAAACACTATGTACTAACCCTAAGACCAAGAAAACTGGCTACATTCCTGCGTGTGATTAGTACAGACATGCTTTGCTTGTACCAGTAAACATGTTTTAAAAGACTAAAGCACTTTCTAGTATTTATGAAGAAGAAGTGCTGGCTTTTGGGGAAGGACTTAGCAATTCCTCTAGCCCCACTCTGTCTTTTTGGTAAAGTGCTCCGCAGTGCATCTGCTGGGCTTGGCTTTCAGGCTCCATGCTTACTAGTTGTGAAGTAGCAAGACACATTTTTTTTTGGTTTCTTTCTTTCTTTTTATTTTAGCTTCTCTGTGTTGCACTATATTCAGAGAGAAGGAAAGTAATAGAATTAGGGATGGTTTTGTTTGTAATGTGGTTGTGAGGGTTAGAGATAAGCTCCTGCCACATTGTAAATTATCAACAAATGTCCCCATTGCAACTGGGTCAATGCTGAGTCATAGCGACCTCTGTGAGGTTCTCCGAGTCCTGGTGCAGCACTCTAAAATAAGCACTGGACTGCAAGGTTGATTTGAACTAGAGGTAGGCAGTTCAAACCCACCAGCCACTTCTTAGAAACCTTAAACAGGGTTGTTATGAATAGGAACTGACTTGACGAAACTTACCAACATATAGAGTTTTTAGGCTTTAAATTTTTGCAGGTGCAGACAGCTTTATCTCTCTCTGACTGAGCAGTTGCTAGGCTGCTTTTGGTTTCATAGTCCAACACCTAACCTACAGCACCACATTATTCATAATTCTGCTGCATGATCATTTTATTTTAAAATGCTTTTTTTTTTTTCAAAAGTGTTACTCTGCCATCGATGTTCAACACTTACAGCACTCTCCATACAAACTCCACTGAACACACTGTGTGCACTTGGATTCCAGACTCCAGGACTGACAAGTAGTGGTTTACAGTTCGTGAAGATTCTGGTGACTGACTGAGAACCATGGGGCATTATGGGTGGTACTTGCTAGTTAGTGGACACTGGCTCAACCTTTCACAGCCAGTGAAAGGTTTAGACACAAGAACAGTTAGTAGTGGGCTCACCCTTGCTCCCCATCAGTCAATGAGATCCTCTGTAAAGTTTCCCAGCACTGAGTATTGATCTCAATTATATCCTGATTGTTTCCTAAATGTATACTACCAGAAGCGATAGAGACTAGAAATCCATCACTTTTTATTGTCTCAGCTATGGAGACACCCAGAAGATACACTTTCAGAGTAGGGAGCATGATATCAATTATGTCATAGTGCAATTTCATTCCCAGGAAAAGAAATGACCAGGAGAGCCCATAGACTTCCATCTTCCCAGCTCCATCTTACCTGTGCCTTGGTGGAGCCACACTGCTCATTTGCTAATACAATAACCTATGTCTTCTTCTTCTTTCTTTTTTCTCTTTCAGCTACTCTGCAAACACAATAAATAGTAACGAGAATCTTTAACACTGTGGTAAGTACTTGAAATAATAATTCTGGATTCTGACATTAACCCCATATTTTGAGGAATAATATTTTCACTGCATTTAAAAATATTTGAATGAATTCATATTGAAATCTATAACTTTGGGCCAATTATAGGATGTATCCTTATGTTTGCAATTTGTTAAACGTGTACATCTTTGACTTGGATACGAGATGAAGCTTGTTACGTAGGTTGAGAGCTATATCACTTTGAAAGTGTAAGAATGCATAAATGCAAACAATGTAAAAAAAGAATCCCCTCAAATATTATATAAGGCACTTTGAACCAGGCACATACATTTTATATTAGAAGTCTGTTTTCTTGAGACATGTTAAATATCACTATTTTCAAGTGCAACATGATTTGACATCAGTTTGCTTTATTCATTTTCATTCTTCTCACTATTATATAACTTACCTTTCACTTTTTGTTATCTTTATAAATCATATCTAATCTCAAAGGATGAAGAGTTTCTACCATCATAGATACTCAAAATAATGTGCCCCCTAATCTGGCAGCAATTCTAAAAGAGGTAGTCCAGTAATTTTTTAACCAATGGAGGCATGATTGAAATATAGGAATCACTTTTGAAGGTGATTATTGTATTAAAGGGGCAAAAGTCACTTGAGCATATACATTTGACCAGAGTTGTTGAAAATATCAGTGTCAATGTCTTGAAATCTTTTAAAACATAATAATCTGTTTCCAAAATTGGGACACACATAAGAGTTCTAGCAAAAAGTAAATATATTATTGTTCAGACACTAAATCGCTGTTGAAAATGGTACTTCCACTAACAGTCCAAGATGGAAAACATTTTTGATTGTTCCATGGCAAACATATATAAATGTCAGCTGGGTGATAACACAGCAAGAACAGCATCTGAGAATCTGTTGCCAGGTAGGACAGGTTTTCATTCTTCTGGGAAAGCAACTTTACTTTTTCCATACTGACCTCTTCTCCCGCTGAGCTCTGATTGCACCCAATACAAACTTGTCTTTTGCCACTTATCCCAAAGTGCATATTTAAGCAATATGTTCAGATTTTCTTCACTCTCATTCTGCTCTTGGAGTTTCAGGATGGCGGCCATGTTTTATTCATCATAGTCTCTGTGGGAACTTTACACAATGCCCAGTCCACAGTAGACCCCTGAAAAATATTCATAAATGAAGGACTGAAAATATGATGGAAAGGATACTATTAGAACTTATTTATTTTTACTTTCATAGAAAGTAAGTCAATACAAAATATTTCACAGATGATGAAATAAATATTTCATTAGCATTTGCTTCACCATCAAATTATCATATGCCATTAAATTCTATAAGATAAAATGATCTACCTCTTGGAAAAGGGATGGCGTACTCTTGAAATGGGAGTCCTGGTGTGGCACTGTGGGCTAATGCGTCAGACTGAAAAGTCGTTTGAACTGCAAGGTCAGTGGTTCAAGCTCACCAGAAGCTTGGAAACCTTATATAGGATCGCTATGGGTTGGAATTGACTCGACAGCACTTAACAACAATAACAACTCTTGAAATGAAGCTCTTTGCTCTACTGTTGTTGTTGTTGTTGTTAAGTGTCGGCAAGTTGTTTATGACTTGCAGTGATCCTGTATAGGATTTCTGAAGACTGGCTGGTTAGTTTGAGCCACAGGCCTTGCAGTTCACACTGACCTTGTGATCCAGTACTTGTCCTACAGAACCACACCAGACTCTATTTGTTGTATTGGTTAAGTGCCTTAGATTCAGTTCAGACTGATAGTGACCCTGTATAAGGTTTCCGGTTAGTTTAATCCAAAGGCCTTGTGTTTCAAACCGACCTTGTGATCCAGTGCTTATCCTAGAGCACCACATCAGGATTCCATTTGTCCTGCAAACTTTACCCCAAATCTTAGGAGATAGGTGAATTCAGAAAGGCAAACCTATAAACTGCCCAGTTAGTTTAATGAGAACACTTGAATGGTAATTTTGATAAATTACCTTGAGGGTAAGAAACTTGTGGGGTCCAAAGTCTAAAGGAATTCCATTGACTTCTTCAGGACCCCAACTATCATCAAGCCAACCCCAATTCCAA
>NW_006408539.1:17976585-17978683 GCF_000296735.1 Chrysochloris asiatica
TTTTTTTATTTTTAAATACTCAGGTATATATAATAATTTACACCACCAAATGGCACATGCTGCAAGTCTGCCTCCAGACCACCAGCTCTTAGTCCCTCTCTTCCCATGAATCTAGAGTCCTCAGCTGCTCCCTCTCTCCATGTCCTCATCTCTGCATCCATCTCTGATGTTGCTGCTTCTCTGGATAAGGTCTTGCATTCCCCTAGTGCTCTTCTCCCTTGATGGTCCTAGAGTCCTTTGTTTCTAGACTCTAAAATTAACTACTCCCCTGTTTTTGTTACAAAACTTCTACCTTTACAATTGTGACAGTCGCAGTTAGTCATGATAACAATTACTCACTATTGAATCATAAGAATCTTATCCCCATCCCTTTAAACCAGACCCATCTAGACAAGATGAAAACTATTCAGTGGGAACTCTTTCTACCCCCATACACTATTAAACTAAACTCCCCCTTGAAACCTTGTAAGCCAGCCATTTCATGCTTTTATTGCTCCTTCATTTTAGGTAACTGATGTCTAAGTTGCCCATCCCTATCTACCCTGTGTAAAGAATGGATAGCATTGATACTTGATGTGAAGACTCCTTCCCTCTCTGTTGGTATTTAGAGTTACTACCTACATGAGTATAGGTCAAGTTCATCAAATTGTAGCAATTTACTCTCATTTCCTTTATCAAAAATTGTTTTGTTCTTTTTAAATTTTTCTTAAATCTTCCTCTATTTGAGTTCTGATTATCAAGCCATCGATGCTAGGTCAAATGGGTGCTATCTGCAACTTTGGGTGTTCTTGTGCACCTCCTATCACTTCATATCAGCTGGATGCTTCACTCTCATCTATGCCCTCTGTGGCTATGTCCTTGTCCATAGGCTCAGGTGTCCCCAGGTCTCACCACACTATGGACAAACCAGCCCTTCCTCTTCTCTCTCTCATCTCCAGGTCCACAGGAGTCTGTGGAACTTGGTTGAACTCAGCCTATTTCTTCATTGCTGCCTTTCCCCCTCTTCCACTCACTAGTAGACCAACATGGGCACCAGCAAGTTTATATGCCTGCTCATGCATTCCCTTTGAGTTTCAGTCTTAGAGGGGGGTAAGACTGTAATTCTTTACAGAAGTAGACAACTCATCTTATTCCTGTGGAAGGACTCATGGATTTAAACCACAAGCTTTGTGGTTAGCAGTCCAATGCCTAACCTGTGGAGTGCCACCACAAGTCTAACAGTGAAGATAATAGGAATACCCTTTCGTGGATCGATGAGGGATGAAGAAAAATCATAAAATATATCTGGAGTATTGTCTATGACACATGCCTACTTTCCAGTGGAGAAGATGTCCCCCATACTTTTTACCAGATGCTAAAGGGCATTCTTCTAACCAAACACCAGTGGATTTCATCTCAATTAAAGAACATTCCTGAAAAGAAGTGCAACCCAACAGCAAATGCAGAGGCAAGCACGGTAGATGTGAGCACTTGCTGAAGTGGAATGAGCTAAGAACAACACCCAGACATCTCATACAGCAGAGTGGAGATGTTCAGTATTCTTCTTGCTGCATCTTGGATTGATGTGTGATGCTCTGGGAGTGGGTGGGGTTTAATCAGGCTAGTGATGTGATCTTACTGCTTTGAGGAGGGGCTAGTAAGAGTGGAATAAGGGAAAATTATTAGTAAATTGTTGCAATTTGAACAAAAGATAATAACTACTTGGATTGCAGGGTTAGAGGTGGAGGCAGTAGGCAGTGGTTGGGTTAACATAGGCAGAGATGACAGTATTAACTGATGGACAGGATGTGGGATATGAACAGAAAAAAATGAGTCAAGGATGGCTCAAGGATTTTGAGTACATTTTGATTCATATTTATATATGCTTGCATTTTAATATGAGAGTGCTTCAAAAGGTTCACAGAAAAAAATGGAATTGAAAAATAATGAAATTTTACACAAACTTTTTGAAGACCCTTGGTACAGGCCAGTAAATCTCAATATTTAATCTGTACTGCTGTGGCACTGTAGGCTAATGCACTGGATTGCAAAGTCAGTTTCAATGTCAAGGTCAGCAGTTCAAGCTCACCAGCTGCTCCCTGGAAGCCTATACCAGGAC
>NW_006408539.1:17979408-17980948 GCF_000296735.1 Chrysochloris asiatica
AAAAATGTGATGGTTAGAATCCTGGTGTGGCGTTGTGGATTAATGCGCCAGACTGCAAAGCCTTTTGAACTGCAAGGTGGGTGGTTCAAGGTCACTAGCTGTTCCTCGGAAACCCTATAAGGGTCACTATGGGTCGGAACCGACTCAACGGCACTTAACAACAACAACAACAACAATGTGATGGCTGGAACTGCAGTTGTCTTGGCAAGGCCAGACCAAATGATTACAAGGGTCTCATACAGTATGTGGGCTGGACATTCCCTATGCCTGCTATACAGGATGACTATAATTGGGACAGACTCAATGGCACACAACAGCCACGTCAATGAAGACTGCAGATCATGAGATAGTACTGCTGAGTTCTGTGAGAACTTTAAGTACGTGTCCAGTGATTCTCACTGCATTCCCAGCTAGGTGATCTCAGCTAGGTGCCCAGGACATGGGAAGCATTGTTGTTGTTCTTAAGTACCGTTGAGTCGGTTCTGACCCATAGCAACCCTGTATAGGGTTTCCAACAGGAGGCTGGTGAGCTTCAACTGCCGGCCTTGAAGTTCAACCGACTTTGCAGTCCAGCGCATGAATCCACAGCGCCACACCAGGTCTCTCATGAACATTATAGAAACTGTCAAATATATTTATGGAAATCAGTGTTAAGAGGAGAATGTTATCAATATGTGGATCAATGCACACAAAACTGTCAAGCTAAAAGGGCTTGATTTGAAGTTTGAGCTCCTGTATGAAAACTGATTTACTAACGAGAAGCTTTTGAAATCTCTGGCAAAGTATCATGGATTTATTAACGTGCTGAGAAAATAAAAGCTTGCGCATTGCTATCAGCCACTAGCAACTTCAATAGATGTGATATCAGAAAATACTACATGTGTGAAATATGCACAAATTAATTTTAGTTTATAGTTTTAGTTTTGGATTCTTTGCTTTCTTCAGAGGGCTCACATTAGCGTTGTTAACATAAATAACATTAGCTTTTCATCGGTCAGCGTAGACTTTAGTTTTATATTTCCTTGACCTAGCTAAGCCTTCCAGGATCATATATTGTTTCGTTCTGCTGTGCATAAGGTCACTATGAGTCGATGCCGACTGGATGGCCTCTAACAACAAGCCTTCCAATCTCACTACAGGTTCCAATTGCTTTTTTATTATTTATAATAATCTCTGTAAATCCCATCTGAATCCCAGCATTTGGTTTTCACTTCCCTTGCTATACCTGTCTGCATTTCTAGTATACTCTTATGATTTCTTTTTCTTTTTCTTTTAATGTTTTATTGTGAATTATGTGATAGTTTACACGGGAGAACATTAGCTTTACATTCATCCTATAATATATCGTTTCCTTTCCATAGTTACAATCCCGTCCATGCATCATCAACCAATCAAAGGGTATACCCTATAAGCCTGTGCCCCGGTCATCAGCACACCACCCCTCTCCCTCTCTGGGTCTAAAATCCCCAGCAGCTCCATCTCTCCACCTCATCATTTCTGCCTCCATCTCAGGCATCACTGCTTCTGTGGGTAGGGTCCC
>NW_006408539.1:17988685-17989497 GCF_000296735.1 Chrysochloris asiatica
GATTTGTAACCACTATGCTACCAGAGCTCACTATAGAGGAATCCAAATGAATTTTGTGTGTTGATCTTACACCCTGCCAATTTGTTGAATCTTCCAATGATATCTAGTAGGTTTTTTTTTTGGTTGTTTTTTTTTTTTTTTTTACTGAGTCTTGGGGTTTTCTATGTATATCCAGCATGAATCTTAGACTCTCTTCAGATTTTTTTACCCTGTTTTCAGCTTGCTCTTCTATCTTAGTGGTTTTGAAAGACTTGTCTTCCAGCTTGCTAGTTCTGACTTCTATTCTGCTCCTTTCCCCTTTCAGTGTATTGTCTATTTCTGATACTTTGTTATTAATCATCTGAACCACTTTTTGCAAGTTTTGAATCATTTCCAATGCTGGATCAATCTTATTTGATTGCTCTTGTAGTACTTTTATGACTTCTTCCTTGTTTTCCTTGACGCCTTTTTGGAGCATTTGAATTTGTTTCCATATCATTCTTCTGAATTCTTTCTCGGGCATATTCAAAACCTGCTCTTCCTCTTCTAGAACGCCTTTGTCTATCTCCAGCTCATTTGTCTCAGCTACTCTCTTCTGTTTTGGGACATGTTTTGATTTTTTTTTTTTTTTCATCATTTCCAATAGTTATGTGGTTTTTTAATGATTAAGTGTGTTGCAGACCGTGTAGGCCTGGTCAGAGGTTCGAGGCCCTACAGGCCCGCGTGTAACAGATCTAGCCACCAGGCAGTTAATAACAAATTATTTTTCATCTTAGTGTCCAGTTATGTTTTATTAATTGCAGACATGAAGCCCTTGATATACACAGATAAAT
>NW_006408539.1:17990452-18011535 GCF_000296735.1 Chrysochloris asiatica
CAGGAAAAATGTGTGGTCAAAAGGTCCAAAAGTAGAAGCAATATAAAAGCAGAGACAAGAACCTCCACTTTGAAACAAAAATAAAATTGTGTGTGTGTGTACCGTAGAAGCCTCCAGTATTGGGTTGGGGTATCCACTCGCTCAGGCCCCTCCCCTAGTCACCATTGTAGAGTTCCACAGATAGATACTGAGAAGTTAGTGGAAGAAAGATTGTTTACTATTTTTGTCTCTGAAGGTAAGTTAAGTATTTGTGTGTGCACAGGGTAATTCTTGAAATAGTTGCATCTTTTTATGTTGGGGTTTTACAGATTATTCATCTGTTTTGTCTGCCAGACCTAACCTGCTTTTATTCTTTCTGGGTATGCAGGGGTTAATTGTCCCGTACAAGTTAACTTTAGGGCTGGGACCCACAGGAAGAAGTCAAAAGCCACAGCCAAATGACTTGCCTTTGGACCGATGGGGCTCTTTATCTCTGTGCCATGAGAAAGCTGTGGTTTCAACAGTGGACTTTTTTGGGGTGTGTGCACCCACCCACCTGAAGACATCCAGGATGGGCAAAGAGGGCATGACAGGGAAAAGGAGGGGAAAAAAAAAACAAAAAACCTGTAAAATGCCTCCATAACTTCTTTCCCAAATGTCACTTCCCTGTTTTTAGCACAGGTTCCCTTTACGGGTCTGTCTGTAGTCCCACCCTCTGACTTCCGCCTGGGCGGGATGGCTGCAGAGGGAGTCCCATGCAGATTTCTAAGCAATGTTTTCCTTTATACTGTGATTTTTCCACTTGCAGTTGTGGGAAACTGACACCCAGACCTTTATGATAGATCCAGAGCTCTGGTGTGGTTTCGTGAAAGCTGCATCCCTGGGTTTTCAGCCCCTCCCCCATGGAGCCTGCCCTACATGACTCTGCTTTGCCACCTCCAACCGTAAGTCTCCTTATGATTTCCTTCTTGCTCTTTGAATTTTTGTTTCCACTTCTCAATGTACAGTTTCACCCACTTTAAGTTCTGAAATCATAATTTACCTCGATTGTTAGATCATCCTAATGCCATCCTAAAACTTCTGTAAGAGAAAGAGAGTTTGTGGTAGTTAAGGTTTTGTGGCATCTTGACTGGACCAGGATTCCCAGTGGCATGTTAGTTTAAGATGTAGCAATCATGATGAGATCTATTCTGATCTAATCCTCCCTTCCTCACAATGCGAGCTGAAGTAATCAGCCCAGATCTGATGTGATTATTCCATGGGTTGTAAATCCTTACTTATATGATCTTGATAAGGCCAGATGCAATCTACAGGGTTATGTTGCATTCTGAGTCAATCTCTTTTGTATCTCAAAAGAGATTAAACAGACAAGTACAGCTCATAGGCACCCCACCTCCAAGAAAGAAGAGCCAGGAATGGAAAGCATCTGTTGTACTTGGGGTCCCTGCACCATGAAGCTCCTAGATCCAGGAAAAGGTTGATGCCAAGACCCATGGAGATCTCCAAGGAATTCTGGGCCTACAGGTGCTGAAAGGGCCTACAGGTGCTATAAGGGCTTTTCCTTAGAGCCAATGCTTTGAATTCTGACTTCTAGTTTCCTAAACTGAGAAAGAATAATTTCTATTGGCTCAAGTCATCCATTTGTGGAATCTCTGTTACAGCAGCACCAGATAACTAAGAACGAGGGCATGCACATCCATTGACTAACCCATTTCTCTTTCCTTTCATGCTTTTGTTTCAGCTGCATGTTGAGTTACTACTTCAAAGAGCATAAAGAGAGGAGGGGTTGTGAATGTCTCTCCTGCCTCTGACTGCAGGGAGTGTTGGACAGAAGGGCAGCAGTAGCACTGAGTCAGTATTGGTTGTCTTCTGCAGACCAGGGCTGACAGTACAAAAAGCTGGGTTTGATGTCTTTCCCTTCCAAAGAAACTGAGGCCAAGTTGTTGTTGTTGTTGTTGTTGTTAAGTGCCATTGAGCCAGTACTGACTCATAAGGACCTTATGCACAGCAGAACAAAACACTGCACAATCCTGGGCCAACCTCACTATTGCTGCCATGCTTGAGCCCAATGATGATGCCACTTGGTCAATCCATCTCACTGTGGAGGTCTTTCTATTTTTCTCTGATCCTCCACCTCAGCAAACATGATATCCTTCTCCAGCACCTGGTCCCTCCTGACAATATGTCCGAAGTTTGAGGGAGGCCAGGCAAAGGTCCTGAAACACCAGAAGCCACAGACTATAGTTGCCTGACAAAGTAGAAAGAATATCTGGGGTGTAGCTGGCATCTACTATGACAAAGAAAGAACAACCAAGAGTGGAGTGTGTCCTTTGGACCTATAAAGCACCTAGATCCAGAGAAAGAGTGATACCAAGACACATGGCCATTCCCAAGGAATGTTGGATCTATGAATACTGAAAGAAGATAAGAACCTTTTCCAGAGATGAAACCGAAAGAAAGCCTAAAATATGGTACAATAGAAGATAAAACAGTGGACTGCAAGGTTAATGCAGTGGACTGCAAGGTCAGTTTGAAACACAAGGTTGGTGGTTCAAACTCACTAATCATTTGTCAGAAACCCTATACAAGGTTGCTATGAGTTGGAATCAACTTATCGGCACTTAACAACAAGATAAACACTGAACTGTGATCCACTAGGTGGACAATTTGAGCCTATGAGCTGCTCCACAGGAGAAAGAAGGGATTTTCTGCTGCTGCCAAGATTTGCAGCGTTGGGCACTCTAAGGTAGTGGTGGTGAGCGTATGCCACAAGTTGGTCCTGACTCATAGTTTCCCAGTATAGAGTTACCAAGTCTGTAATCTTGATGGGAACAGAAAGCCTTATCTTTCTCCCATGCAGAGACTAACTCAAACTACTGTCCTCATGGTTTGTATCCCAGCTCTTAATCCACTATGATACTCAGACTCCACCTGACACTGTATACAGGGTCATTATGAGTCAGAACCGACTTGACTGCATTTAACAACAACAAAGTCAGTATGATGAATTTGGACTTCTATCCTAAAATACTGTGAGAAAATACATTTCTGTTTGCTAAAAAGAAGAAGAAATAGCATCCAGGGAGTTTGACATGCATGAAGTTGTAGACAGATGACATAGATCATGGTGTCCATAAGGGCGAATGCAGGTGATCATCATGGGTACTGCATATGAGGATGAGGATGAGGGAACTTCTTATAAGAATGGGAGATGAATGCTAAAGTAAATCATTACGCAATAACACAATTGACATCGAATCAATATGCCCAACAGCATTTTCTTTCTTCTGGACTTTAATGCTTAGACTTAAGCTCCATAGGTAGTAAAATGAAAGCAGAGTACAAGATAGAAAGATAAGTGTACAAAGCAAGGAAATAGCACTACAAATTAGGAGAGCAGGAAAGACAGCACAGTGATCGACGGATTCATGTTTCATACATTACCACATTATCAAATGATAGTATTTTGTTATTTACCAATAACCCCTGTCTCCTCTTGTTTTAATGATGAACCCATATACTTTTTACAGGATGTGTTAGTCACAGCCAAAGTGATTTTTGCAACTTTTTTTTTTTTTTTTTTTTTTTATGTTGAAATATATCAGAAATTAAAGGTAACAAAATCCTTACTCTATTCACATTATTATCCCCTCCATATATCATCAGTTAATAGTATTTCTCTCTATCCTCTTTTTTTTTTTTTTTTTTTTTTTTTTGGTGGGGGGCTTTGGAGTATACAGTAAATGGATTGATATTGTAAATGGCAAGTATATATACTTTTTTATAGCAACTTGATTGAAATATAATTTGTATACCATAAAACACTGTATACAATTCAGTGGTGCTTACTGTATTCACTATGTTGTGCTGGACATTTTTAATATAATCAGGGCTTCTAATATTTCATTTCCGGTTTCTTAAAAGCAAGTTCTGATTCTGTCTGTTTCTCAGCAATAGATCCGTGCCTCCCGGGTTCTCCACCCTGGCATTTTATGTTACTGTTTGCTGTAGTGGTTATTGTTGGCTTAGACTTTTTGAATGGATTTTATAATACAAACAGCCACAATTCTGTGAGACTAAGATCTATTTTGCTTCTTCTACCAGGACTAAGAAGGAGCTCTGGTAGCATACAGGGGTTTGCATTGTGCTGAAAATCACAAGATCAACAGTTCAAATATCCATGGGAGAAAGATGAGACTTTCTGCTAGTGTGAAGAAATACAACCTCAGAACCCCTATACAGGGTAGCTATGAGTCAGAACCGACTCCAAGGCACACAACTATCACCACCATTAGGATTAGGACTGCCTAATGGGAATTCCAACTGTTGCTCTCAAGGCTGCAATCAAGCTGGAGTTGTAGGAAGGAAGAGCAAGGGAAGTTCTTTTACCATGATCCAGCTGTTTCTTGATTAATCAATCACAGGTTTGCTGAAAATGTTTGTTTCTTTCCAGCATTCCAATGATTCTGATGAGCTGAAAAGTAGTGAAAACCATAAAACCAGAACATGGTCAAGGGAGGCAAACCTGGAAGTATCTGTGTGTACATGCATACATTTGTAAGACCATAAATGTTCATGAACATGTGCAAAGCTGCTGATCTTAGTGTCCTTGTAACAGAGAGAAAGAAAGAAGACAAGAGCACATTTCAAAACTTGATAAAGATCTCAGCACTCTTTGGAGAATGGTGAAGCTGTGTAATCAGTAAGCTCTAATCAGGAAGAGTCTTTGGAGGATTGACAGGTGAAGGTTGAGGGCAATCTCTCTCAGGTGTTGGAAACAGCCTGATGGGGGACCATTTGGGGGCTCAATATGTTTTGTTCGGGAGAGTGTGTTCTGTGGTTGTAGGGATGGTGTGTAGTGGTATAAAGGCACTACATTAACAACAGCACACACTGGCGTTATTAGTGTCATTTTGACTTAAACTCTTTGAGAGCCCCTGAGGGGAGATTTGGGAATGACATAAACATGGATTCTCTTTTTGGATATGCTGTTAAGGTAATTTGGAAAAGTTGGATAATCACTTTAATGAAAACCTTAGGAAACTGTAGTCCTTTTTCAAACCAGGTTTATATAGAATTATATTATGTGATGATTTATTTAGAGCAGAAAAGAAACTTATTGTCCTAAACTATTGTATCTGTCTTCATCCCAACCTAGTTTCCCTAGTCCATTTTCCTGCATATGATCAGACATATATGGTGTAGGTATTTGAGAATGTTGTTGAGGTTTTATTCAAACTCATTCTAAACCTGATAGGCAACCACCTACAAATTGAGAACCAAAATGGGTGGTTACTTTGTGAGCTGCCTTTCCGCAGAGATTTTGGTAACTAAAAGTTACGATAGTGTCAATTTCAGTTAATGATAACCCCACACATATCAGAATAGAACCATGCTCTATAAGATTTCAAAGACCAATTATTCTGAAGTTGATTGTCAGGTCTTTCTTCTGTGGTATCTCTGTGTGAGTTTGAACAGACAACCTTTCAGTTACTAGTGGTGATGGTGGTGGTTATGTGCCATGGAATCAGTTCCGATTCATAGCGACCCTGTACAGGGCTTCCAAGGCTGTAAATCTTCATGGGAGTAGAAAGCCTCATCTTTCTCCCATGGAACAGCTGGTAGTTTCGAACTGCTGACCTTGAGGTTAGCAGCCCAATTCGTAACCACTGCGCTGCTGGAGCACATTAACTAGGTGATCTGCCTATGGACACCTGAAGAACATTCTAGCGAGAACATTTTAATGCAGCCATCCCTCTCCTCCATCTGGATAAATGCTGTTTCAACAGCATTCTGTACTGCGATACTTGCGACACTTGGATTCATGGTGGATGGAGCCACCTGGCAGTCCTTTTCCAGATGAATTGCCATGGATTTCAGCACTGACTCTGCATCTTGCTCCACCAGCTGCTGATCGTCCACTTTGTGTCACTTCTGTACAGATTGTTGACCTGTCACTTGGCTTGGATTTCCTATTCACAGCTCTTACATTTCCTAAGTCTTTCCCCACAGCCTTTGCGACTCTTGTTCTCAATGCATTGAATGTATACTTTCTTCATAAACCAAAAGGATGCATAGTCATTTTGTTTTGTAAAGAGAGTAATTACCAATCACTAGTCCTGATGTGGCACTGTGGGTTAATGCGCCAGACTGCAAAGCTGTTTGAACTGCAAGGTTGGTGGTTCAAGCTCACCAGCTGCTCTTTGGAAACCCTATACAGGGTCACTATGGGTTGGAACTGACTCGATGGCACTTAACAACAACAACAACAATTGTGATATAGGAGTCCTGGTGTGGCGCTGTGGGTTAATGCACTAGACTGCAAAGTCAGTTTGAACTGCAAGGTTGTTGGTTCAAGCTCATCAATTTTTCCTTGGAAACTCTCTATAGGGTCCGAATCAACTTAATGGCACTTAACAACAACAATGAATAATAGTTGTGATATGGAGTCCTGGTGTGTTACCATAGGATAAGCACTGGATAACTAACCAAAAGGTTGGTGGTTCAAACCCACCAACTGCTCCTCAGAAACTCTATACAGGGTTGCTATGAATCAGAACTGACTCGATGGCACTTAACAACAAAAAACAGCAACAGTTATGATATGGGGTCCTAGTGTGGTGCTATACCATAAGCATTGCTAATTGTAAGGTCAGTGGCTCAAACCCACTAGCCATGCCTTGGAAACTCTATACAGGGTGCGCTGTGAGTCACAATCAAATTGAAGGTATTTAACAACAACAGATCATCCTGTAGTTTTTACCCTAGTAGTTAATCAACAAGAATCTATGTTGAAAAGAGCTCTTGGGGAAAAAATAATACTGTTTTCCTCAAAATTAAGTTTTCCCAAATCATGATTCCCAAATTGTTATTTTACCACAACATGAAGAGCCTAGCCCTTCTGACCCACATAAAATATCCCATTAACATCAGCAGCAACCAATAAACCAGCTGATTGCTCTTTAGTTGATTTCAACTCAGGGAACCCACAAACATGTGTGTCAGAATAGAACTGTGCTTCAGACCGTTTCAGTGACTGATTTTTTGAGAGCAGATTGCCATCCCCTTTCCTCTGGGTAGACTCTAATCTCCAACATTTTAGTTAACTGTCAATCGCTTTAACTGTTTGTGCACCCAGGGACTTCAAAATACCTGATATAAGTCCATGAATTTACACTAGGACTCTGTCATCACACTGTGAGGGCCTTTGGTTGTCATGTATGATCTATGATTTCTTTAAATATAAGAGGATCTGCAGATCATACATTTTTAGTGATCAAACAAAAATCATCCTCAAGTATAAAACATCAAGTTCATAGCTCAAACTTTCCCTAACATAAAATCTTGAGAAGCCTAGCAAGACCAAATTCTCATTCTTCTCTGAATTAAGGGATTCTGTTTCATACACTTCATAATAAAAGACTTGTAAAATCTTTGGATCTGATTAGTGGAAAATGTATAGAGTGCAAGAGACCAAAGAAAAAGATCACATCAGCAGGAAAGTAAAAATGGGGAGAAATAATAATCTGACAGGAAACATGACCTCAAAATTAAATAATTAAAAAACAAATAAATAAAAAACTAGGAGAATCAACCAGCTCTTTTCCTTAAACTCAAGGAACTTTTCAGTTGTGTAAATTGAGTATTATTTAGTGTTTTCAAATTGGGTGCATGTACCGGTATCGGTTGCTATTGAATCAATCTGACCCCTGAAACCCCACGTTGTCAGAGTAGAACTGTGTTCCGTAGCGTTTTCAATGACGACTTCCTTAGAAGTGAATCACAAAATGTTTTCCAAGGAGTCTCACGATGGATTTGAGTCTTTGGTTGGCAGCCTAACCACACAACAGTTTGTACCATTCAAGAACTTATTCAAATTAGGAGAAAAAGCTAATTAAAACATGGAGAGATGAAATTACAAGTCTACATCTAAAAAGAACAAATATGAGAACAATTGACCCTATTATTCTGAGACACTGCTTAAAATATTTTTTTAACTAGTTCTTTATTGTTGTGAAGTGCCATCGAGTCAGTTCCAACCCATAGCAACCCTGTATGGGGTTTCCAAGGAGCAGCTGGTGAGCTTGAACTGCCAAAGACCCTAACCTGGCAATAATCTAAACTAATAAATAACATTCTTATCGGTGGAGAAAAGATTAAAGTTGTCAAAGACTTTATTTTGCTCAGATCAACCATCAACACTCATGGAAGAAGCAGTCAAGAAACTCAATAATGTATTGCATTAGGAAATCTGCTTTACAAGACCTTTTTAAAGTGTTGAATAACAAAGATGTCAGTTTGAGGACTAAGGTGCACCATGGTATTTTCAGTAACCTAATATGTATGGGAAAGCTGGACAGTGAGTAAGGAATACCATAGAAGAATTGATGAATTTTAGTTATGTTGTTGGAGGAGAATATTGAAAGTACCATGGACTGCCAAAAGAACAAACAGATCTGTGTTGGAAGAAGTGCAGCCAGAGTGCTCCTTGGAAGCCAGGATGGCCAGACTTTGTCTCTCATATTTCATACATAATGTCAGGAGGGACCAATCCCTGGAGAAGGATATCATGTTTGGTAAGATGGAGGGTCAGAGAAAAAGAGGAAGACCCCCAAAGAGATGTAATTGGCACAGTGGCGGTAGCAATGATTGTGAGGTTGGCCCAGAACTGGGTAGTGTTTCATTCTGTTGTGCATACGGTTGCTATGAGTTGGTACTGACTTGATGGGACCTAACAACAACAACAATATGATAAGCTGGCTTGGCTTTTTGTTTTGTTTTTTCAAGGTTTTGAGCAATATTCAATTTACAAGGGAGCTGATTCAATATTTAGAAAACAACAAAATCTTCTCTTATCTTCACTTGAAGTGTCATCCTAGCAGACAGAACAATGCAGGACAATGAGCAGTGGATTACTAGCCAGGGACATTTTAGAGAGAGGTTCAAATTTGCCTGTAATCAACGTGTGAACTTGAGCAAGTCTCCAACTTGAATACTTCTGTAGTCAGGTGGAGGAGGTCAGAGTTCCGTCATCTGATGCTCATGACAGTAATGGAGAAGGAAGTTGTGATTCCGGAAGGAAAAAGCACAACTACTGTAATTTCATTAATTCCAATGGAAATCTATCATTTCTTTCAATTGTGAATATAAACAGTAGACCACAGAGGCATGAGAGATACTTGTGATTTTTTTTTTAGTAAGAGAGACTACAAGTACTTGCCTATCATATTAAGATGTCATATATATTTCAAAATTTAATTACAGCTCATCCTTACTTCAAAAGTACATTTTTTTTTTTTAGATCTACTGGTATATCTTGTCATTTGTGCATTGATAAGGACAGATTATATATTTAAATATAATTATGGGGTGCTCTTTGGTAATTATACATATTTTATATTATGCTTTTATAGAGATTTTATGCAAAACCATCCATAGCTTCACCATACTGCAGGGAAAGTCCTTGGCATTGAAGAGATAGAGTCATTAAGCTAGAAGAAGACCACAATGCCTTCCACTCTAGCATCTCATGGCCATTTCGGTCACATCTGGGACACATTGCTCCTCCAGGATGTTCTGCCTTCTCTTGTCTGTTGCAATTGATTCCAATTCATAGTAGAACCTACAAGACAGAGTAGAACAGTCACACAGGCTTTCCAAGGCTGGAATTTTTACAAATCAGATGGACACATCTTTCTTCCAGCTTGTGGGTTCTAATCACTGACTGGCTGACAAATGCTTAACCTTGTGACAGTAGGACTCCTCTGGAAATAATTGGCAGTGGTCGTTGTGTGCCATCAAGTCAGTTCCCACTCATCGTGAACCTGTAGAGGGTTTCTGAGGCTGTGACTCTTTATGGAAGCAGAAGGCCTCATCTTTCTCCCAGGGAGCAGCTCAAAGATTCAAAGTGCTGACCTTGCTGTTAGCAGCCCAACGCATAGCCCACTATGCTACAAGGGTTCCTTCTGGAAACAATTGTTGTTGTTGTTAAGTGCTATCAAGTCAGTTCATACTCTTAGTGACCCTGTGTAGGGTTTGTGAGGAGCAACTAATGAATTTGAGCCAAGGACCTTGTGTTTCTAACCAACCTTGCAGTCCAGTGCATTAACCCATAACACCACACTAGTGCCCTATATTTTACAGGCTTCTCAAGTGAACTGTTGAGGAGTTCCCTTGAGAAACCTGTAAAATATAGGGCACTAGTAAGATATAGCCCTCTCTTCTTCTCCAGCTCCTAACAATAGAGAATACATAAGAACTAGCAGTTAAAGGATGTCTTGCATTAGGCAAATCTGCTTACACAAGACCTCTTTAAAGTGTTCAAGAGCAAAGACATCAGTTTAAAGACTAAGGTGCATCTGACCCAACCCATGGTATTTTTAATAGCATCATATGCGTGGGAATGTTGCACAACGAATAAGAAAGACAATAGAAGAATTGATGCATTTGGGTTATGGTGCTGAAAGTGAATATTGAAAGTACCATGGAAAGTCAGAAGAATAAACAAATCTGTGGTGGAGGAAGTGCAGCTAGAACGTTCCTTAGAAGTCAGGATGGCATGACTTTGTCTCTCATACTTTGGGCATATATTCCTTGGACAGGAACATCATGCTTGGTAAAGTGAAGGGTTGTCAAAAAAGAGGAAGTCCCACAACGAGATGGATTGACACAGTAACAGCAGCAATAAGTTAAAGTGTAATCACAATTGGGAGGATGGCACAGGGTCAGGATATGTTTTGTCTTACAGTGCATAGCGTCACTATGGGTTGATGGCATCTAATAACACAAAGAGCAGTTAAATGAAAAGTAAATTTGGGACATTATGTGCATGGCCCAGTGAGAATTCATTTACATCTAGAACAAGATTCCCTAAAAATGCTTCATTGAAGAGTGTGCCTTTGAATAGGTCTCTACTGGACCTCTTTCTGTCCCTATTTACCACACTTCTTTCACAGAATGGAGATAGAATGAGAAGGGTAGCCAACTTTGTGTTTCCCACACTGGAATCTGGAAATTCTTACCTTAAGCTCACATAGGAAAAGGTGACATCAGGTCTTAAGTTTTGCCTTTTCAAAATCAAAGCGGGTTTTTTTTTTTTTTGTGTGTGTGTGTGTGTGTATGGTTTTTTGTGGGGTTTTTTTTGTCCTGAATTTTAAATTGGGGGCCCAATAATTTGGAAGAAGTAGGACTTCCCACTAGGAATGTTGCCAAATGGTAATTGTAAACACCCTAATATGCACTGATTGCATGCCATGTTCAAGGCATACTTCCAAGTACTTTGCATCTACTGACTCATGAAATCCTCACAAGAAAGCTAGATAAAATTACTAACCTTACTTCCCAGGGAACTGAGTCTCCTGGTAAATTATCCAAGTCCACAAGAATAAATAGTTGAAATGGAAGAGATTTGAGGAGGTATTCTGATAAGCTCTGGGTTGAGCCTTTGGTTCCATGACCTGTGTTTTGAATTCACCCAGAAGTCATTAGTCAGATGAGCAACTACTCTTTCCCTGGCGTAGAGAATGAATGAAAAGAAGAGTGGAAACTCACTCCTCAAAGTTCTTCCATGTTGTTTTAACTTCTTCCACTGTTTTGTGGTGGGAGTGTGGAAGAGTGGGTTGACAGTTTCTGCATCTTACAACCTGAATGAAAAAGTAACTCTCCTGGGAACTTAACTACCACCAAGAAAGAAGAATCAGCAGCAAAGCATGTCCTTTGTCCCAGGGCCCCTATACAGGGAACCTGCTAGATGCAGGGGCAGATTGATCAATACAGGGATATCTCCAAGGAATGCTGCGTCTACAGATGCTGACAGGAGATAAGGACGTCCCTCCTAAACTGTGATCCAGCAGAGACAGAAAACTACTTGAGAGCCAGTTCCCTGGATTTGGACTTCTAGCCTCCTGAAGTGTGAAAGAATAGATTTATTTGTTAAAGCCCAAACCAAAGCGATCCTCTGTTCTCACCCTAGTTTTCAGTAAAGGGTTGTTAAAAATCATGAAAGCTCAAATAGACTGAAACATAAAGTTTATTCTGAACAACAGTTATTCTAAATGCATAGAGGGAGATCATTCTGATTTGAAACAAAACAAATAGGTATTTAAAGTACGTTTGTTACAATGAGGTTATAAAGAGAAGGTGGTGGTGTTTGCATGCCACCAAGTCTGTTCTAACTTAACAACCCTGTATAGGGTCTCCAAAGCTGTAAATCTTTAAGGGATCAGAAAGTCTCATCTTTCTCTGGAGGAGCGACTGATAGTTTCAAGCCCAGCTTTTAATCTGCTACACTACCAGGGTTCTTTGGAGTCCTGGTGTGGCACTGTGGGTTAATATGCTGGACTGCAGGGTCAGGCTTAACCACAAGGTTGGCAGTTCAAGGTCACCAACCTTTTCTTGGAAATCCTCTTCAGGGTTGCTATGAGTCAGAACTGAGTTAACGGCACTTAAGAACAGTATCAGGTATCCTTAATATCTCTTCTACCCATAGTCTTTGCAAACTCCAACTAAATGACTTTTTCCTGATAGCTCTGGATAAGAAAAGATGGTGACAATGCTGATGGATTATGTGGTTCATTTGTAATATGATTATGTTATGCTATGTTAATGGTATACGATTGTTAACAGTGTCTAATTGTTACTGGTCAATTTTGACATCTTGTTGAGTCTAAAAAGAGCCTTCTCAGAAGCAAAAGAAGGGATCTTACTACCATTAAGAAGAAGAGCCTCTGACTCGAGCTAGAGCAGACAGCCTTTGGGCTGAGGCTAACGGTGGAGTAGTGTGCTTTGGGGACATTTATCAGTTGTATTAAAAGAGCTTAGTAACATTGCCTGAACGGGACAGAGGTCAGTTCAAGGTCAAGAGTCAGAGAGGTCTGCTTTAGGCAGAGCAGAGAAGAAGCTTTCCTTACCAGAAACCATAGTCTAGCATTTTCTGATCCTGTATTGTAACCTGTTAGCCTCCCTAACAAGCCCCATAACTATTAGGCTGATGCCTGACTACTGTGGGACCCCTGCAATGAATTACTGAACAAAGCTGAGTAGAAAATGCTGGGGGAGCCATTGTAGTTAAGTGTCATCAAGTTGGTTCCGACTCATAGGGTTTCTGAGGATGAACTGGTGGGTTTGAACTACCAACCTTGTGATTTAAACGAGCTTTGTGATCTAGCGCTTATCCTGCAGTGATGGTGTCATATTTTGCACCTGGTTTTCAACAGGAAAGAAAATATTAGCCATTTGGTTGGAAAAAGGATTGGGTCAGGAACTTTTATGATTAATATTTAGTTCCGTGGGTAAGAAAAACACTAAAATCAAAGTTAGTTTTCTGTTATTTTTTCTCTTTGATAGGGTGATCAGTGCTGTGTGTCTGCACAGCTGTCAAATTGAAGAGTTTTCTATAGCAAGAACCTAAGGAATTTTCACAGCAAATATTTCAGCAAAAAGTAGAAACCTGAAGTCACGATATTGTGGACAATGACCAAGCTTCTCTCTACTAAAACCCACTACCATCAAGTCCATCAGAAGTTTTCATTACCCTCTGCTTGTTGTGAAGTGCCGTAGAGTCGGTTCTGACCCATAGCAACCCTGTACAGGGTTTCCGAGGAGAAGCTGGTGAGCTGGAACTGCTCACCTTGCAGTTCAAACGACTTTGCAGTCTGGCGCATTAGCCCACAGCGCCACACTAAGACTACAGTCATCATTGTTGTTGTTGTTGTGTGCCCTGGAGTCGGTTTTGACTCAGCGACCCTGCACAGGGTTTCCGAGGCTGTAAATCTTTACGGGAGCAGAAAGCCTCATCTTTCTCCCACGGAGCAGCTGGTAGTTTCGAACTGCAGTCTGGCGCATTAACCCACAGCGCCACACCAGGACTCCCTAGAGGGCACAAAATTGCTCCCTAGTGTTTCTGAGGCTTCAAACCTTTATGGTAGCAGAGAACCTCCTCTTTCTACCATCGGAACGCTGATGGGTCCTAGCCACCAACCTTTAGATTAGCCCACCGTGTGCCCAGGGATCCTTTCACCTGTATTATTAGTTCAAATGTATGTGTGAAGTTGTGGTTAAGAGCATATAGCTTGGAGTCCAATGGATACAGAACAGGCATTGTGACTCTCACTATATATAGATTGGTGTACCTTATTTTTTCTTTTAATGAGTACAGTAATGTCACTATCAGGGGATAATCTTATAATGTTTACACCAATTAACATTTCGTGATTGGCAAAATGCTTGGGCATTAACCAAAATCCCTGATAAATATTACTATTGTTATTGTTATTATTATTAGATTAAATAGTCACCCTACTATAAGCATTGGTTGGGACTCAACTTTTTTAAAATTTATATTAGCAAACTAACAGGTCCAGAAATGGACTTTGCCACATCAACTTGAGCCATGGGATCCTAATTTAATTCAAGCAACAGCTTGAATGGATACTATAATTTCTGCGGAAATGGTTGCTATATCTCAAGAAGGGTGGAAGACAAAATATCCAATATCTAACGGGGACAGTTAGAATAGTAACATACATTTTGGTGATATAACTTGTCTGGTGGAAGAGATGGATAGCAAATTGTTAGCTCTTTTCCTAACACCTAAGCCTATTCTTTCTTCAGCCAGAATCCATCATCAATGAATAGTCTCATCATTTCCAACTGATGGGGTGAGAATGAAAGAGAACATATTTTCAAGGTTTTTAAACCGATAAGATAAAAACATGAGGTTCACAGGGATTCAAATGGTGGCGTTTGCAAGCATGAATTAAACAAATGGGAGATGTTTGTCTAGGAAATGAAGCTACTGATTCTTTTAAGAAGCTCTTGGCAATCTGCCTTCTCTCTGTTTCACTCAGAGTTGCTAATGCTTTCTGCTTTCTTTGCTATCTGGAAAAAAAATTAAAAAGCTGGGCTCTTTCTTTAAACCCAGAGCAGAGTTCTGAGGTTAAAAGTTGAAAACATTCATTTAAGAGCAACCAATAGCGACACAGCGAACCCACCACCTTCTTAAAGGGATTTAAAAATTCTGTAGCCATTCCCATCCTACGCCAAAGCAGATCTTTGAAACAGATATAAATTAAACAATGTGCTTGGAAGTAAAAGAGCTAGAAAACGCAATGGTTAGAAGGCCTCTGCAAAGTAAAACGCTACATAAGAAATGTGAATATACTATTAGACATTCACACACACACTTCCTAAAGCAATTGTTCAGTTCTGGTTGCTTCTGACTCATAGTAACCCTGTAAGAGAGAGCATGTCTAACTGCCCCATAGGGGTTCCAAGGCTGGCATCTTTACTGGAGTGCAACATCAGGTCTTTTCTTCCACAGAGCTACTGGTGAGTCCAAACCTTCACCTTTTGAGGCACTTAACCTTGCACCTGCAGGTCTCCTCCTAAAACAGTATCATCCCACATTTTGAGGATCAACATTAGGTAAATTGTCCTCTTTATCATAACTTTAATTTTGAATGAACTTATCTGGATATTTCAAAATAGAGTTCCACCAAAAAAAATCTCTAGCATTGGAAGCAGAGCCCTGCAAGGCATCTCCATGTTGTATGTGCTGTGGCCTGCTGTGTGCTCAGGTGCACGTGGCTCAGCCTTTGCTGCAGACAGATTGTGACAATCTGACTCTGGGAGCACTTCTTCCAAGGCCATCACTTTCAATGTAGGTTGGTAATTACCCAGCATGCTGTCTTGAACTCCGTCTCAAGCTGTTTATATTCCTTTTTACTAATCCCACCCAATGCTTTCATATCTCGAATCGCATTCACAGTGCAGAGGCAGTTAGAATACCAGAGGATGTGTTCAGTTATTGAATTGATTTATAGCTTCATTATTTCTTAAAAAATATTATGGCTAGAAAGAAGAGAACTTATAAATTAGAAACTGGACCATATCCTTGGGCCAGAAGGGAAGGTTCACCAAAAGCTCAGAAGGAGGTATATCAGTCCAATTGATTTCTTTTTAGTTCACGGCATTCATTCACTAGCTGAATTTTTCAAAAAGAATCTGTTAGTATGATCTGTGAACCAAATAGTGGAGATTTTGAGACAAAAGAATGCAAGGAACTTTCTACATTTTAGTGAATTGCATAAGTAGAATTCAGTGTGATAAGTTCTGTAGTGAGAGCCATCAGAATGGGGCAGAAATGAGGGATTTTACCTTGCCTAGTCTTAGCTAGTCTCTTACTATTTTACATTCTCTGCTCAAAATGAAGTGAGCCTGGTCTAAGCAATGGTATGACCCGAGTCTCTTATCTTTGCAGCTTTAGAAAGGATACATGAAGTTCTATCTGTAATGACTTCATCTCACTTCACCCTGCTTCTCTGCTTCTTCCATTGGTCAACTTCTCTGACTCTTCATGTCTGTGTACAGCTTCTCATGAATTCACCTTCAACACGTGGCTCTCCTGTCCCATTGATTTCACTGTGTACATACCTGTTGTAGCAAGTCCTTTAGGATACTGCTTCTCATACAGTGACCCTGTGGCTAGCAATACCAGCAGCCCCTCAGGACTTGCTAGAAATGTAAATGATTGGTCCCCTCCCTGTATCTACTTAATCAGAATCATGGTTTAGATCTGTGTTTTTATAAACCGTGTGGTGATTCTGACGCAAACTGGGATTTGAAGACTATCATTATAATTTCAAGTTTTTGTTTCTATCTGTCCAGTAAATAGTAAAGTACTTGAGGAAAGGAATAGTATCTTTCCACCTTGAAGATTATAGTATTGAACACAAATGCCTAATACTACATGATAAATTTATAAATAAAAAAAACAATTACTAGACAAACTCCTCTCCAAGACTGAAACTCAAAGGTAACACACGAGTAGGCCTCTAAGCTTGCTGGTAATCATGTTAGTCTACTGGAGAGTGGAAGAGGGAGAAAGGCAGCAATGAAGAAGAAATGGGCTGAGTTCAACCATGTTCCATTGACTCCTGTTGACCTGGGGATGAGAGACAAAAGAAGAAGGGTTTGTTGGTCCAAACTGTGGTGAGACCTGGGGACCCCTGAACCCATGGACAAGAACATAGCCACAGAGGGCTAGAGCTGACAGTGAAGCATCCAGCTGATATGAAGTGAGGGGAGACACACAAGAATGCCCAAACTTGCAGAGAGTACCCATTTGACCTAGCCTCGATGGCTTGAATAATGAGAACTAGACTAGAGGAAGTTAAAAAAAGAAAAATTTGATAAAGGAAATGAGGGTAAATTGCTACAATTTGATGAACTTGACCTATACTTATGGATGTAGTAGCTCACAATACCAACAGAGAGGGAAGGAATCTTCACAACAAAGATCAATTCTACCCCCTTGGTATGCAGGGATGATAGGGACTGCAACTTAGACATTGGCTACCTAAAATGAGGGGGTAATAAAGGCATGAAGTGACTGGCTTACAAGTTTTCAAGAGGGAGTTTAGTTTAAGAGTGTGTGGGGAAAGGTAGAGTCCCCACTGAATAATTTTCATCTTGTCTAGATGGGTCTGGTGAAGAGAAGGGGATAAGATTCTTATGATATAATAGTGAGTAATTGTTATCATGACTAATTGTAACTGTTACCATTTATTTATTTTATAAATAAATGTTTTATTGTGTATTGTGTGATATTTTATAAGGGAGAACATCGGTTTTACAGTCATTCTATCATACATCATTTCATTCCCAAAGTTACCATCCCGTCCATGCATCATCACTGAACCAAAGGGTATACCCTGCAAGGCTGCCCGCCTTCTGCCACGGTCCTCAGTGGGACCCCACCCAGAGAAGCAGTGAGGCCTGAGACAGAGACAGAGAGGATGACATGAAGAAATGGAGTGGCTGGGTACTTGAGATCCAGAGAGGGAAAGGGGCTGTCACCATTTTAAAGGTAAAATTTTTGTAACAAAAATCAGAGAGTTAATCTTACAGTCCAGAAACAGAGGACCCTATGACCATCAAGGAAGGAGAGCATGAGCAGAATGCGGGACCCTATCCAGATAACCGTTTCACCAGAGATGGAGGCAGAGATGAGGACATGGAGAGAGGGAGCAGCTAAGGACTCTGGACTCATGGAAAGAGAAAGGCTGAGTGCTGGCAGCCAGGAGGCTAGCTTGCAGAACGTACCCTTTGGTTCTTTAAATTATTATATATTCCTGAGTGTTTTTGTGCACATCTCCCCTGCCTCCAAACAAACAAACAAACAAAACACAGAGGGAATGGAAACAAATACTTTTGAATGATGATGCACAGAGGAGATTGTAATCATTGCAATTAAACGATGGTATACAGCTGATGTTCTCCCATGCAAACTCTCACTCAGTTCAGAATAAAAAATTAAAAAGAAAAAATTACTAAAATACTAAGAATGAGGCTTCTTTTTTTTTAATACAAGGGATTTCAAAAAGTGTAATTAAATGATAATTAAATTTTCTAGTGAACTTTTAAAAAAGCATCCCTTGTATTTGTCCAGAATCCTCAACTGCTATACACAGGTCCCTGGGGAGATATAGACTTGGGAAAGAAGGAATGCAACCCATCAGCAGCCATGAATAGCTAATGAGGTGTGGGAATCATGGTTTGGTGGACATTGTTTGAGTCAATCAGTTAGAGTAGAAATCAAATCCTGGTTCTACCACTTCCTTTACCCAGAGATAATTAATTAACCATTTGAATCATCTCTATTTTCTTATCTGTAAAGCAGTATTCTTAGCATCTTACTCACAAGACACCTGAGAACATAAAATCCAATGTGTATAAAAAGGACCAGGGTTTACACTGGATATCAGAATCTGTTTTCTCTATGCAGCTGTGATTCTTCATTGTAGAGGTGGGTCTTATTTTTGAATTGTTTATTCCATTGCTTTGGATTTTGGTAGATAAAAATCTGCCAGCTCTTCTATATGGGAAAAGCTAGATAAGACTAATTTCTGAGACAAGATGGCATAGTTTGGCCTTAATAGAAGGGATTGGAGTGGGCATATGGGAAATGCAGAATATAGATTGAGGGAGGATAATAGATCCAGGGCATCCTCCAATTACAGTTGATGTAACCAAATGTGTTCTAATGAGTTGTTGTTGTTAAGTACCCTGGAATCGATTCCGACTCATAGTGACCCTGTACAGGGTTTCCGAGGCTGTAATCTTTAAGGCAGAGCTCTGGTAGCGTAGTGGTTACGAATCGGGCTGCAAACCTTAAGGTCAGCGGTTCGAAACTACCAGCCGCTCCGCGGGAGAAAGATGAGGCTTTCTACTCCCGTAAAGATTTACACCCTCGGAAACCCTGTACAGGGTCGCTATGGGTCGGACCCGACTAGATGGCACTTAACAACAACAACAACAATCTTTAAGGGAGCAGAATGCCTCATCTTTCTCCCATGGAACTACTGGTAGTTTTGAACTGCTGACCTTGAGGTTAGCAGCCCAATTTGTAACCACTATGCTAAAGACAAAAACCTTTGCCTTACAAATCTATTCTGACCTGTGTATAGGACAGAGCACAACTGCCCCATAGGATTTCCAAGGCTATAGCTCTTTAAGGATACAGACTGCCATATCATTCTCCCACACAGCAGCTGGTGGGTTTGAACCACCTACTTTTTGGTTTACCAGCCAGATGGTTTAGCACTGCACCGCCAAGGCTCTTTGTTCAGATGAATACCAAGTATACAATGGTGCTTGTGTGTGAGACCTTAAATCCTGCAAACTGGGAATGATGGTAACTCAGATGTGTCCAAAAGGGTGGGGGTGGGGGAGGTGTATATGTGTACAAGTTTGTGTGCATTTCTACTTCTCCACCTAAGTTCTGGTTAGAAGAATAGCATCTCTACCAATCACATTAATGTAAATAGTTGCAATATATATAAAGTTGCAATAGCTTATCTTTATTGAGCATGTATTAACGTCAGGTGCCATGATAAGTGTCAGACATATATTATTTCACTTCTTGGCTGGCTAATTAGTGGAGTCACATGCAAAATGACAATGATGGAGCACAGGAGAAATCCTGTCAACAGTACTTTCCAGCCTCACTTCTATGGGGCCTTCTGGTTGAACTTCTTCTGAGATAGATGTGTGTGTTTTTCTGGCAGACAATGTATTCTCATCATTCTTCACCAACAGTATAATTCCAATGCATCCATTCCTTCTGGTCTTCATTATTAATTTTCAGGTATTCACATGCATATGAAGTGATTACAAATACCATCACTTACATTAGGCATACCTTAGTCCTGGGGAGGCACTGGACTGAAAAGTCAGTTTAACCGCAAAGTTAGCAGTTCAAGCTCACCAGCTGCTGCTCAGCAATCCTACACAGGGTTGCTATGAGTCAGAACTGACTCGAAAGCACTTAACAACAGTCCTCAATATGATATCATTGCTCTGTAACACTTTAGTCTTTTGCAGCACATTTGTGTAATGTACTACATCATTGGATTTCTTGATTGCTGCTTCCATAGACAATGATTATGGTTCCAGAAAACGAGATCCTTGACATCATCAGCCTTTTCTCTTTTGATTATGATCTTGTTTATTGGCCCAGCTGTGAAGATTTTTGTTTTCTTTACATCGATTTGCAATCCATAATGAAGGTTGTAGTCTTTGATTTTCATCAGTAAATTCTTGAAAACTCTTCACTTTTAGAAGCAAGCTTGTGTCATCTACAAATCACAGGTTGGTAATGAGATTTCCTCCAATTCTGATGTTGCATTTTTCATATAGTCCAATTTCTTGAATTATTCACTCGGCATAGAGGTTGAATAAATATGATGAAAGGATACATGCCTGATGTATACCTTTTCTGACTTTAAACCACACAGTGTTGTTGTTAAGTGCTTTTGAGTCACTTCTGACTCAGAGTGACCCTGTATAGGGTTTCCAATGAGCAGCTGATGAGTTTGAACTGCCAATCTTGAGGTTCATACTGACCTTACGATCCAGTACTTTATTCCACAGTTCCATACCAGGACTCCTCTTATCTCCTCTTACTTATATATCTATATATGGCAGTGTTGTTGTTGTTGCTGTTAAATGCCTTCAAGTAGGGTCCTACTCATAGCAACCCTGTATATGGTTTCTGAGGAATGGGCTGGATGGCTGGTGAGTTTGAACTGCCAACCTTACTTACT
>NW_006408539.1:18012175-18017727 GCF_000296735.1 Chrysochloris asiatica
TAATTTTGAACCTCAAGGTCATTAATTAAAGCTCATTAGCTGCTCCTCAGAAACCCTATACAGGGTTGCTGTGGGTCAGAATCGACTCGACGGCACAACAACAACAACAACATATATATAGCGGGCATTCTATCAATAAAGTTTCAGGCAGTGGGAGTACAACTGTTTTGTGCAGTCACTATGAAACTAGACATATTTGGCCCTGTTAGATACTGCTAGGTAAGGACCCAGTCCACTGGCATGTGTTTGTGTCTAATTTTTTATTCTCATTGCAAGGTAGCTAAAGGGTCTTGGATCTGATAAGTGAAGTACAAAGGCATAAAAAACGGAAATCATAAACTTCAACTGCATTTCTGTCTTGAGCAAAGCTGGTTCTTTAGAATTTATTCTAAGCCTTTTCCTCTTGAATGGTAAATCATAGCAGTTGAAAACCTTATAGAGTTAGAAGTCCTTTAATAAGAAAAATGCGTGCAACTCTACTTCCTTCTGGTGTACCTGACAAGTTCCATACACGAGGTCTGTTAAGTACCCCTTTGTACAAAGCCATTCTCAGAAAGCAATTGGTAAATTATGGCTTTCCTTTTCAAACACAAATAAACATTATTTTACCTTAATTGCTGACTGGCAGAAACATCCAATGATTTTCTTTAACAGTATTGTGTTGGATAGCAAACCTGAAAATAATCAATTGCATTATTTTTAGCTGTACTTATGAGAATAGTTATATTCGCTGCAAGCCTACAAATTCTATATTGTTTCCCCTCTGACTTTGCTCCTTGCAATACATAGCAGAAGACCAAAATTTGTTAACCCTACTACTATATATTTTCAATGGCAGGAATTTGGGCAGTTGAATCTTAATATTCCAGGAATCTTAATTTTGTCAAGATTACTTGAATTTTTATCTTAATCAAAAGATAATTTAGGATGAACATATTAGCTCTGATTTTTTTATAAGCGCAATTATTTTATTGTACTGGCTTTGCATAATAGATTACTCAATATTTTATTTGCTTTAGATAATAGATGGCTGGGGTTATGTAATGAAGCTAAATTAGAAGACGTGCAATCAGTGTTTTGATAAAATGTATAAATGAATAAATTCATGGGATAATGTAAGTTTTATGGTTGTGTAAAGTTTCTATGTGATTAATATTTATCTTAAGAAATGGTATCCATGTAAAATTAGCTCAGCTTTTATTTATTAATAAAATAGAAAATGAAATATGCCATATCCTCTATTTCTAAGTAAGAAATGTAGGAGACTAACCATATGTTAACAAAGACAACCAGTAATTACAACTTTTCTTCAAATTTATACACCAAACACTAATGCCAAAAATTAAAATGTTGAAGCTTTTTATCAGTCTGAAATTGGTTAACCATGTAATCAAGATGCATTAATAATTGCTGGTGTTTGGAATATGGAAGTTGGAAACAAAGAAAGATCAGTAGTTGGAAAATATGGTCATGGTGCAAAACTATGTAACAACAAATTGGTCCCCACAAAACCCTTTCTACTCCTCAGTGGAATTCCATAATCCACTGGAATGGCCACACAGAACTCAGACACTATACTAACAGTTATGGGATTTATTAGCGATGTTAATAGTTTACAATACAAGATTAGAAAATGTCAGGGCACAATTGTTCCAGTTAGCTGCTGATAAATGCCCACAGGACACATCACTCCACTATAAATCTCAGCCCAAAGGCATTCTGCTCTAGCTCCATGGGTCAGCAAAACCTAGCTGCTCCACTTAGTACCTGGAGGCACTCTACTCTACAAGTGAGCTTTATGCCTAAAGTCACTCAGCTTTACTTGCTCCCTGGGCTGGGAAGCACACTGCTCTCTTTCGTGCTGTGGGTCTTCTGATGCTGTAACTCTGCCATGCCTCCAGTGTCGGAGTTTTCTGTACCTGGCTGGAGGAAGTTCAGTGAGCAGGGATCTCAGGGCCCAAGGATGCACTCCACACTTGGTTTTCCTTTGGTGTTAGTGAGATCCTCCTTCCTGCTTCTGAAATGGCCCATTTTAAACCCCTGAGAGAGTTTCAAGTTTTCATAATATACACAACAGAATATACATAACATATACAACAGAATCATGCAATCCTATCAGTATCTTCTCCCACTTTCTCATACCCAGACCCAGCAGCGAAGAAACATTCTTTGGTTGGAGTTACAGCTCTGGATAGAAGAGACATTAGATAATTCACTATACATGGTAACAGAAATGATTCTGGAGATGTCATGATAGACTTTTCTAAGGACAACAACCTATCAGTGGAAATACATTTTTTCAACAATGCAAAGTGACTATATATGTGGACTTTACCAGATGGAATTCACAGGTATCAAATTGACTGCATCTAGGGACAGAGATGATAGAATAGTTAAAATAATCGTTCAAAACAAGACTAGGGAACTGCTGTGGACCAGACTGCCAATTGCTCACCTGAATGCTCAAGTTGAAAATGAAGAAAATTAAGATAAATACACCCCCACAACAACTACCATTGAGTTGATTCCAACTCACATTGACCCTGTAGCACAGGGTAAAAATGCTCCTTAAGGTTTCCTAAATTAAAAATCTTTACAAGAACAGACAATCTCATCTTTCTCCTATGGAGAAAACAAGTTCACGAGAGCCAAAATCCAACCTTCCATACAACTCCCCTAAATTTACAGGCCACCTTGAAAACAGATTTGATCTATTGAATACTAATGACTGTGCATTGGGTGAGTATGGGATAACACAATGACATAACACATGAAAAAAGGAAAAGATCATTAAAAAAGTAAGAAAAGGAACTAAAAAGACCAAAATAAATGTTGAAGAGACTCTAAAAATTGTTCTTGAATGTAAAGAAACTAAACTGAATGGAAGAAATGAAGGAGTAAAACACTAGAACAAATTATTTGAGTGGGTAACTCAAGAAGATAAAGTCAAGCATTATAATGAAATGTTCAAAGATCAAAAGCAAAGAGCACAGTCAGCATTCCTCTAGGTGAAAAAGCTAAAGAACAACTTTGAGACTTGAGCTGTAATAGTGAATGATGCGATAGGCAAAAGAAGATGGAAAGGAAAAGAACAAGTCACTGTGCAAAAGAGAATTGATTGATGCTAAAGAAAAAGGGTTAGTAAAAATTTGAAGATGCTTGGAATCAACTAGTCTAATGGGCCAACGGAACATGTGAACATCATTCACTATGCTCTAAAACCAGAAGAGCTTGATGGTGCCCAGCTACCATTATTAACTACTCTAAAAGTAAGGAGCTCTGGTAGCGTAGTGGTTACGAATCGGGCTGCGAACCTTAAGGTCAGTGGTTCGAAACTACCAGCCGCTCCGCGGAAGAAAGATGAGGCTTTCTACTCCCGTAAGGATTTACACCCTCAGAAACCCTGTACAGGGTCGCTATGGGTCGGAACCGACTCGAAGGCACTTAACAACAACAACAACAACAAAAGTAATCACATTAGACATTCCTGGATAGAGTGGGTGAAAATGTGAAAAAAACCCTCAAAATTATAAAACAGACCAGGCTTACTAGTGAGAAAAGAACCAGAGGAACCCAAGCCTATGGCCTTGCTCTCCCTTCTGAACTGGAACAGAATTCACCCTCCTGGCCTAATTTTTCAGGCAAGCAGTAGATTTATAGTAAGGACAATGACACTAGTAAGGTATGTTTACCATGTAATGGTCAATGATTCAATACTAAAAGGGCAACATTTATCTAAGGATAAAATTGAGAAGGGATGGGGGGCAGGTGGCCATGGAAATAAAAAAACAACACAGGGAGGTAGTGGGAAAACTGTTCTTTTATGGAGGGGATTGCAATCATTGAGATGGAACAAAGCATATGATTTATTGAATGTAAGCTGATCTTCTATGTAAACCTTCACTCAACTCCCAATAAGTAAGAAAAAAAAAAAAATGATCAAAGTTCAACCATTTCAATAGGTAGCATATGATCAAGAAGTGATGGTAATGAAGGAAGAAGCTGCAGCTAGACTGAAGGCATTGGGAAAAGCTGCAGGAATGATAGATAGCTTTGCAGGAATGATAGAAAAGCTGCAGGAATGATAGCTGAGCTGCTTCAACAAACGGATGGAAAACTGGAAGTGCTCACTTGTTTATGCCAAGAAATTTGAAAGACACCTACCAACTTGGCCAGCCAACTCAAACAGACCAATATATTTGCCCGTTCTAGAAAAAGGTGATCCAACAGAATGCAAATTTGCCAGACAGTATCATTAATATCATAGGAAAGTAGAATTTTCTTGAAGGAAGCACAAAACAGTTGCTGTAGTGCATGGACACAGAATTGCCAGAAATTCAAGCTGAATTTAGACTAGGATGTGGAGCTATCATTGCTGATATCAGATGAATCTAGAGTGAAAATAGAGCCTACCAGGAAGATAATTACTTGTGGTTTATTGACTATGCAAAGACATAAGACTATGCAGCTCATAACAATCTGTTAGTCACATTGCAAATAATAGGAATTCCAGAGCACTTCATTGTGCTCAGGTGGAACGTGTAGATAGATCGAGAGGCAGTCCTTCAAATAGAACAAGGGGATTCTGTGTGTTTTAAATCAAGACAAGTGGGTATTAAAGATGTACCTTTTCTCTGCATGCTGAGTAAATAATCTGAGAAGCTGGACTACATGAAGAAGAATGTGGCGTTAGGATTGGAGGAAGACTCCTTAACAATCTGTGATGTGTAGGTGACACACTCTTGCTTGCTGAAAGTGACTTATCATGGCCCTGTGTGTTGCAGAGTACAGCTGTTCTGTAGTATTTTCCTGGCTGTCATTGTTCCTGAATCAGATCATAAAATCGTTCTTCCAGGACACTGCTGGGTGGGTCAAAACTGTCATTCATTAGGTTAGTGTTGTTGTTAATGTCGTTGAGTCAGTTCTGACTTATGGTGACACTGCATAAGGTTTCCCAGGATTCCTGGTGTGGCATTGTAGGATCAGCACTGGACTGAGAATCACAAGGTCATCGGTTCAAATCCACCAGGTACTCCTGGATACCCTATATAACACCACTATGAGTTGGGACTGACTCAATCACACTTAACAACAATTAGGGTTTCGCAGGAGCAGCTGGTGGGTTTGAAAGTAAGAAAAATACAGAATGGAAAAGGTCAAGGGAAACCTTGCAGTCCTGGGAGACTTTGACTTTATATTTGCCATCTTTTTCCCAGGGTGTAGTGGAATGGAACCAGAAACACTAGAACATTGTTGTTGTTAAATACTATCGAGTCGGTTCTGACAACTAGTGACCCTATATAGGACTTTCAAGGAGCAGCTGGTGAACTTGAATGATCAACCTTGCAGTTCACACTGGCTTTGCTGTCTAGTGCATTAACCCCGCAGCACCTCAATTGTAGCAATGAGTACACCCAGATTGGTCTTTTAATACTAGTCTTCCTCTCACAGAACCAGGCTTTATTGGTGATATATTAGCCATGGTTATTTTCAATAACCTCATATGGATGCGAAAGCTGGACAGTGAATAAGGAAGATCGTAGAAGAATTGA
>NW_006408539.1:18018014-18028498 GCF_000296735.1 Chrysochloris asiatica
TGATGGCGTCAAGCGTGGCAGCGGTAGTGAGGTTGGCCCAGGATCGGACATTGTTTCGTTCTGCTGTGCATGGGGTCGCTATGAGTCAGTTCCGACTCGATGGCACCTAACAACAACAACAACAAATATGGCTGATACCAGAAACACGAAGGGGCAAAACAAGAAAACTAAGAAAGTACTACAAATAAAATGAATAAAATAAATGAGAGGGAAGCATTTCAAAGGATGCCAGAGTCAGCATGAAAATTTTCCAACTGACACATTTCTAAATGAATAGGCATAAAATGAGTCATAACAGTAATGCATCATCACAATGATTTTGATAAAATTCAATTCCATAACTTCAGACTGATAAAACATGAAAGTAAGTAAACAAGCCAGAAAATGGATGGGCAGAAAAGCCAGTTGTTAAAGTACAGTATCAACTCATACATGTGGAAGACATGATACATTAGACACTCATCATTTATAATCATTTCATTACAATGATTTCAGGCCAAGATATCAATGAATGCTAAAATTATTGAAAGATAATGACTAAGGAGCAGTATAGTTGCATACTTTCACAGAATCTCCCCACATGTTAATCAATACTTGAAAGTGGATGATACTTTTTGGAGACTGCATTAAACAACAGATTGAAAGTCTGTTGCTGAGACTACATTGTGTCATGTTCATCTTGTGTGATTCAGTAAGACGGGGAAGATGTCACTTGTTTTCTTACAAAGAGTAGCATGAAGAGCCACCATTGTGATGCACCACTGGCCTGCACACTTAAAATTAGAACGTTAAAGGGATTTGTACAGATTACAGGATAATTAGATCTTGGAATGGACAGGGGAAGTGATACATACTATTGGGAACCTTCTATAAGTAATTGATGAAGTTTAAATATAGACTCTGTAGCTGTTGTTGTTAGGGACCATCATGTAGGTTCTGACTCACAGTGACCTGATGGAAAACGGAATGAAATGCTGCCAAGCCCTGTGCTATCCTCATGATTGTTGTTGTGTTTGATTCATTGCTGCTGCCACAGTGTTTATCCATCTCAGTGGAGGTCTTCCTCTTTTTCATTGACCCTCCACTTTGCCAAGCATGATTTACTTCTACAGAGACTGATCCCTCCTGATAATAGGTCCAAAGTATGAGAGCTAAAGTTTGGTATTCCTGGCTTCTAAGGAGCATTCTGGCTGCAGTTGTTCCAACATAAATTTGTTTGTTTTTCAGGTAGTCCATGGTACTTTCAGTATTCTTGGACACCATAACTAAAATGCATCAGTTCTTCTATGGTCTTCCTTATTTATTGTTCAACTTTCATATATATATGAGGTTATGAAAAATACCATGGCTTGTGCCAGATGCACCTTAGTCCTCAAACTAATATCTTGTTCTTGAACACTTTAAAGAGGGATTATAAAGCAGATTTGTTGAGTGTAATTCATCGGTTGATTTGCTGACTACTGCCTACATGAGTGTCCATTGTGGAGTCAGGCAAAATTTAATCACTGACAACTTCAATGCTTTCTCCATTTATTTTGCTGTTGTTTATTGGTCCATTGGTGAGGATTTGTGTTTTCTTTACATTGAGGTGTAACCATACTGAAGGTTTTTGTCTCTGATCTTCATCAGTATGTATTTTAAGTTCTCTATCCTTCCAGCAAACAAAGTTGTATCATCTGCATATCACAGGTTATTTATAAGTCTTCCTCTATGATATTCATTATTAATGCAGCTTCTCAGATGATTTGCTAAGGGTACAGATTGAATAAGTGTGGTGAACGAGAATAACCCAGGTGCGTATATTTCCTCATTTTAAACCATTCAGTATTTTCTTTTTCTGTTCTAATGACAGCCTCTTCATCTGTGTATAGGTTCCTCATGAGCACAATTATGTGTTCTGGAATATCTGCTTTTCATGATATAATCCATAGCTTTTCATGATCTACACAGTCAAAAACCTTTGCATAGTCAGTAATGCATAAGTAAACATCTTTCTGGTATTCTCTGATTTTAGCCAAGATCCATCCGACCTCAGCAAAGATATCCCTTCCAATCAGTTGACCAGGTAATGTCAACAATGACATCCCCTCCAATTGGTTGACCAGGTTTTATTGGCATACGTGAGCAAATGTCTCCAGTAAATCAGTTTGTTGAAATATTTCAATTTATATTCCATCAGATCCTGGACCCTTATTCTTTGCCAATGCCTTCACTTCAGGATGAATTGAATACCTCCAATACCATCAGTCCTTGATCATATGTTACTTCTTGAAACTGTTGAACATCAATCATTTCTTTTTGGTACAGTTTCACTATATATACCTGGCATCGTTCAATATTTTGCACATAAAATCCTTCAATATTGCAAGTCAAGGCTTCAAGTTTTTCTTCAGTTCTTTCTGCTTGAGAAATGCTGAGTGTGTTCTTCCTTTTTGTCTTTTTGTCTCCAAGTGTTTGCACATTCCATTATAATACATGACATTTTCATCTCAAGCTGCGTTTGAAATATTTCTGTTCTACTCTTTGACTTCCTCATTCCTTTCATTCTCTTTAAAGTATCTCAGCACCTGAGGGCAAGTTTCAACATTTCTTCTGACCCTCATCTTGGTTGTTTTGTTGTTGTTTTTTAATTTTCCTTTCCTGTCTTTTTTATTGAACTTTCTTCCTATATGAATTTTTTGGTGTTATCCTCCAACTTTTCTGCTCTTGGTCACTAGTGTTTAATGCATCAAATCTGCTCTTGAGAAGGTTTTTGAAGTCAGGGTGTGTTTAATGTCAGATGTGGGTTCCTGGACTTACTTAATTTTTTCAGCTTCAGCCTGAACTTGCAAATGAACAATTGATTTTTATTCCACAGTCTGCCCTTGGCCGTGTTTTAGCTAATGATATTGGGCTTTTCCACTGTCTCTTTCCACAGATGTAGTAAATTTAGTTCCTGTGTATTCCATCTAGTGAGACCCATGAGTATATTTATCTTTTATGTTGTTTAGGAAAGGTATTTACAAAGAATAAATCATTTATCTTGTAAATTTCTATCACGTGATCTCCAGCATCATTTCTATTACCAAGGCCACATTTTCCAAGTACTGATGCTTCCTTTTTTCCCCCAAAACATTCACATTCTAATCACCAGTAATTAGTACTATATCTTGATTGCATATTTGATCAACTTCAGACTGAAGTTGTTGTTGTTGTTGTTAGGTGTCATCGAGTCGGTACAGACTCATAGTGACCCTATGCACAACAGAACGAAACACTACCCAGTCCTGGGCCAACCTCACAATTGTTGCCACGATTGACACCATTGATGCTGCCACTTGGCCAATCCATCTAGCTGGGGGTCTTCCTCTTTTTCTCTGACTTTCCACCTTACCAAATATGATATCCTTCTCCAGCGATTGGTCCCTCCTGACATGTCTGAAGTATGAGAGACGAAGTTTGGCTATCCTGGCCTCCAAGGAGCACTCTAGCTGCACTTCTTCCAACACAGATCTGTTGGTTCTTTTGGCAACCCATGGCATTTTCAATATTCTCCTCCAACACCATACCTCAAAAGCAAAAATTCTTCTATGGTCTTCCTTATTCACTGTCCAGCTTTCACATGCATATGAAGTTATTGAAAATACCTTGGCTTGGGTCAGGCACACCTTAGTCCTTAAGCTGACATCTTTGCTCTTCAACACTTTAAAAAGGGCTTGTGCAGCATTTTTGGCTAATGCAATATGTCATTTGCATAGTTGGTGTGTAAATTTGAAAAATGGTGGTATTAACTGGTCTTCCCTGCAGCTGTACGGATATTATCCTATCACAGACAGTGTTGTATATCAAGATAAATCTTGATTTTTTTTTTTTTTAAATGAATGCAATGCCATTCTTCTTAAATTTGTCATTACTGGCATAGGAAACTGTATGATTGTCAGATTCTAAATGACAAATACCAGTTCATTTCAGCTTACTAATGCCTAGGATATAGATCTTTACCTGTTCCATTTCATTTTTGATAACTTTCCCTTTTCCTAGATTCATACTTCATACATTCCATACTACGGTTATTAATGGGTGTCTTCATTTTGAGTTGTGCCCCATCAGCAAATGAAGATCCTGAAAGCTTTATTCCATTCATGTCATCTCGATCATTTCTACTTTGAGAAGTTTCCATTTCCCCGTAGTTTCTGTTCCTTCCAACCTGAGTTCATCTTCTAGCGCTTTATTTGAGAATATTCTGGTGCTATTCATAATGCTTTCATCTTCTGGCACAGTATCTGACAATCTTCCACTTCTAAATATATGATTTTCAGTGGCTTAACATTCAGAAGTAGTCCTTCTCTCCTTCTTCCTAGTCTGTCTTAGTCTGGAAGTTCAGCTGAAACCTGTGCCCCATGAGTGACACTGCTGGTATTTCAGAGTGGTATAGCTTCCAGAATCCCAGCAACATGCTAGCCATCACCGAATCATCATGTGATAGACAAGTGGTGGAGACTCTGTTCTACATAATAGTATTATACCCATGTCAAATTTCATGAATTTGAGCATTTTACATGGATATTCCATTTTTTAAAAAAAATTGGTATACCCTAAAGTATTATGGGAAAAGGGTGCAATGTCTGCAACTTTCTTTTCATTGATGCAGAAAAATACATATTGTGTGTGTGTGTGCATGTGTCCACCCATATGCATGTTTGTATATGTATATTTGTATGTGTATGAGAGAATGCATGACAGTGAAAGTGAGAGAAAGCATGTGTGTCAAAATTGGGGAGAAGGATAAAGGAAGATTTTTTGTGTTGTATATTTGCAACTCTTACTATTTTATATTATCTCAAGTAAAATTAAAAAGTGAAAAAAAAATCACTAAATTAAGTGGTTTAAAAGTCTGGAAATAATGAGATGGAGTAATTATATTAAAAGCCACTGCCATGGAGTCCATGCTGAATAATGACGGCCCTGTAGGAGAAAGTAGAACTGCTCCCTAGAGCTTCTGCCAACGTGGATCTTTCTGGAAGCCAACTGCTCATAGTGTTCCTGCGGAGTCGCTGCTGAGTAGAAACTTTTGGCCAGCAGCCCATCATTTAACCCACTGCACCATAAACATGACAGAAACTGTAAAGAGAGGGAAAATGTTAGTAGGTAAGTATATTGTTACCTTTGTGACAGAGCATACCAACTGATAACCCTACAGTTGTTGTGGTAAGTGCCATTGAGTCTGTTCCGACTCATAGGAACCCTGTGTACGGTTTCCAAGGAGTGGCTGGTGAGTTTGAATCACTGACGTGATTCAAACTGACCTTGCAGTCCAGAGATTTATCCCATGGTATCACGATGTCGGTGGTTCAAATTCACCTATATATGATCACTATAGGTCAGAACCAACTCAATGGCACTTAACAGCAACAACAACAACAACAACACGGCTAGAAGTGATAGCTTCTGGGAAACAGGAATGCAAGGGCTGTTGCATCCCCTTTTAAATTCTCTGCACTGTTTCATTCAGTGGTATTAAAATCATGTGCATGTAATACATTAGTGAAAAGAAAATAGTCAAAAAATTTCCAGTCTTGGTGCTGATATCAGGTAATATAAACTGTCATCTACCCTACGTATTTGGTTCAGTATTGTTATAGCTCTAAGAACCCTTTTCTAATTTCTGTATTCAGTTTCCAAATGCTCATGATAGAATCATTCAATTCTAAGGTAAATTGATACTGAGTAAAGGTGGGAATTGTCGCTGATATTCAAATTGATCATTTGAATATTCAAATTGATCATTTGCATGTCCTGTTTTTTCCTCAAGCTTTAACATGAAAGTGTTAGCTAAAAATGGAGGAATCCTGAGGGATTTGTGAAGTGAAGATAGGTGTGGCATTAGAAGAATCAAATGGAGGTCTGTAGTTTTTTTGTAAATAGTTAATTACTGCAGCAATAGTAATGAATGGTCTTTAACATGTTCTGCCCCTAATACATTTTCATGGGGCTGATAAGCCAGCACAGTGCGCTTTGATTATAAAGTAATATAGTGGGTGGGATAGGGAACCCTGCAGTCTCCTCAGCCTTCCATCATTATAACTATTGAAAAGGGAGCGATGAATTTTATACCAAGACAAGTAGATGGTCAGTTTCATCTAGTCTATGGTAGAGGAAATTCTGTCAAATAGGCAATTTAATGTCACATAGTATTACTGTTTTGGCAATTTTGATGGTCAATCAATCAGAGATAACCCTGAGCTGAATTTGGAAGTCAGTAAGATTCATTTTTTCATCCATGTCATTATTAATCCCTTTCCATTTTAAAGTTCTATTTTTAATTTGTGTCTCAAGATGTCAAATCCTTTATATGCCCCTTAGTTTCTCCAAGTCAACCTCCTCTTGTATACCTTGCTGTTTTTTGCTTAATGATTTCCTCTCTTAAACTATCATCTTTTCTACTTATTCCTACTTTTCCACCAAATACTTTATCTAACGAATCCTTGTTGGCACCTTTATGAGTCAAATCTGGAGATGGCCTTTTGAATATGATGGACACAGCTCTGCCTTCATGGTGTGAATGATTGGTAGACAAGAATAGTCTCAACATCTCAGGAAGTGTCACCAAGAAAGGTGACATCTAGTGCCCATAGAGCCTGCTGTGGTGCTAAAGGATAGGCACTGGACTGAAAAAAACTCCAAATTGGCAGTACAAACCCACTAGCTGTTTTCAGAAGCCCTACACAAGGTTGCTATGAGTCAGAACCGACTGGATGGCACACAGGTACCCACAGAGCCTGGCAGTGGCCATAGAAGGTAAGAACGAGGAATGAAAAGACAGGTTGTGAAAAGAGAGGTCATGAGAAAGTTCTCCTCTTGTGTTTCTAAATAGTTTACATAAAATTTGTATTATTTCTTCCTTAGACATCTGGACAAATTTACTGGTAAGGTAACCTATGACTAGAGATTCCTTCATGGGAAAGGTTACATGTACAGAACACTTGTCTCAAATGGATTCCGGGTTTCAACATGTTCATTTTTCTTCTGTGTTTTTTTTTTTTTTTTTCTTAGTAGTTTTCTCACTTTATCTAAAATTCAAATTCATAAGCAGAATCAGCAGAATCAGCAGAATACCCTGTTATTATTATAGTATCTATAATGTTTGCATTCAGGGTTGACTGAGTTTTGAAGTGTCATGTATTTCCATGTTCAATACCAAACTTTCCAAATGGTCTACTCTTACCACAGAATTGATATCTGTAGGATAGCACTAGACAGTGAACTACAAGGTTGGCAGTTCAAACCCTGTATAGGGTTGCTCCTTGGAAACCCTATAGGGTTGCTATGAGTTGGCATTGACTCAACGGCACTTAACAACAAAAACAATAATCTATATGATGAATCCTGGTAGGATATGCTCTGGACCACATGCTCAGTTTGAATCTGAAAGGTCTACCACTCCTTGGAAACCCTCTACAGGGTCACTGTGAGTCAGAACCAACTCCACGGCCTTAAAAACAACAGCAAACTATATATACTATAATCTACACATTTGGTTGAGTAAAAACTTCTTGCCTCACCTATATTCTTAAGTGAAAAGTGAACATTTCAATTTATAAAACTTTTCTTGAATATACATTCATTATTAGAAACTGTGCCAGATGGTTTACTGTTGTTAAGTGTCTTAGAGTGGGTTCCGACTCACAGCAACCTCTGAGTAGGGTTTCAGAGGCCGTAGACCTTTTGGGGAGCAGAAAGCTTCTTTTTCCAGCAGAAGAGCTGGTAGACTTCAACGTGTGGTTTGTAGTCCAGTGTTTATCTGACAAAGCCACCAAGCTCCAGTACAGGATGGCTGTGTTACCTAACGTGTCACAAGAATTCTCCTGGACTTCTAGCGAGGAGTCACAGATTCGGGTGAGGTGTTGGAGACACAAGACATGAGCAAGACAACAAGAGTGTAATAAAAGCAGGGTTAATAGAAAGCAAAAGTATACTCGATAAGCGAGCGGTCCGTCTCTGATAACCCATGAGATAGACGTGGATAGACATGGCTGTCTAGGGGTATTGATTCTTTAAAATGTCCATCTCTGATGTTCTTTTAGCTCATAGGCTTTTCTTCTTCTTGTTTCCTTTTTTCATTATCTTCCTTTACCTGTGGTGTTTGGTGGTTACCACGTGGGGAGAGGGTGAGGGGTGTGGGGTCTAGTCCTCCTTCCTAGCATACCTATTCTATCAGCTGCTGTTAAGTGCTATTGAGTCAGTCCCATAGGGTTCCCATGGATCAGCTGATGAGTTTGAGCCACCCATCTTGTGGTTCAAACTGACTTTGTAATCAAGTGCTTATCTTACAGCACCACACCAGAACTCCATGTAGGATGGGAGAGACACAACAAAATTGGTAAAATATAACCCTTATAAATTATATTTATTAATGGAGACAGTTAGATGGACTCTTTAAGAGTTTCTTGTCTTCTCTGACAATTTAGTGAAAAAACAACTAAAAAAATATTTTATCTGATACAAGGTAAACAGAAACATGAACTTAATTATCATTTCCTTTTCTATTGAGAGCAGCTGACAATGCGCATAATATATCTCACATTAGCTACAAAGACAGCTATTAGTGGTACACAATAATCACTAATATCATCTGGGGAAAACATCAGATACTTACATATTTTTAACTCTAAAAGCTGTCTCTTTTGGAAAAACTAGGAAAAAATAAGTACTGACGTTCTAAGATGTATTAATTTAAAATGCCATGTACATTGATTGTAAAACTCACCCTTTTTATTTTCTAACCTTTTTCAAATAAAAGAAATCTTAGATTTTATATCATGGTATCATTTCTGCTGCTCAAGTAGTATCATTTGCATAGTTGAAGCGGGGTGGATTTGGTTGTTCCTAGAAAAATGAATGGAAAGTCGTGGTTGGAATTAACAAATGAGTTTAAGGAGAGTGAGAAGATCACAGGAGTCCTGGAAGTACTGTGGAATCCTCCCTGGTGAATCTTCTCATAAGACAAATGTGTTAGAGTCAAAACTTGCAGAATGTTCGTCCCTGACTTCAGAGAAAATACAGAATAGTGGAGCACTCTGAAATGCTGCATCATCAAAGTTCCTGTCACATAAAGTGTGAGATTTTAAGGTTGAAAACAAACCTCTATGACTGCGTGTCAAAAGGGTCTGAAAAGTTTGACTTTAAAGTCTTTTAGAAGAAATTTAACCCATCTATTATTTACATTTTCATATAATATATACACATATATGATGCTGATGACAGTGGCTGTGCTGTCGGTTAAGTTCCAACTCATAGGGACTCTCTAGAGGTTTCTGAGGCTGTAAATCTTTACAGGGGCAGAAAGCCTCATCTTTCTCCCATAGTGATGGAAGATTTGAACTGAGGACGATGCAATTAGCAGCCTAGTTCATAATTCACTACATGACAAGGACTACTTAGGTCTTGCTTCTGCATGTGAATCCTTCCATAAGTTATACTGAAAGTATCCTGGGAGATGTTTTTCCTCTTCTTTGTCTTGAGGGCTTTTGGCACTTTCATAGATAACTTATAAAGGTCATCAGAAGCCAGGTGTGTCCTCCTTAGAACCAGATCCATTGAGAGTCCCATCTCTTCCAATTCAATCCGTGGTGTTCAACAGTCAGATTTCTTCAAAACCACTTATAGCTTCAGAAGTGAATCTTCCCATTCAGGGTCGTAAAGGGCAGAACATACTCTAAACCGGCCAGGTGGATATTTGATACTGTGGGACCTCTGAAGAAATCAATAAGAAGACTTTTTAGTCTTCTATAATCTTCAGTTAGATCAAAATCATCACCAGCAAATATTAACACAGGTTTTGTTCCCTCAGGACATTTACTATTTTTAATATCTTTTAGAGAGACAAATTTCTCTGGTAGCATAGTGGTTACGAATCGGGCTGCAAACCTTAAGGTCAGCGGTTCAAAACTACCAGCTGCTCCATGGGAGAAAGATCAGGCTTTCTACTCCCGTAAAGATTTACACCCTCGGAAACCCTGTACAGGGTCACTATGGGTCAGAACCGACTCGACGGCACTTAAAAAACCAATTCAATCATATCTAGCACATGGTAGTCATACATATGGCCTATTACTAGATTATTTGGTCACTTCTTATTATGAGAGCCAAGCATGAATAAAGAACAATCTGACTTCTTTGAGAAGAATTCCAGTGATGTTTGATTCTCAGATGGCCTTGTAATATTTTTCTTTTTATATAGAACACCATATGGTTCAGAATAGACCGTGGAATGAGAGAGATCATTGCGGATGTCCGATGGATCTTGGCTGAAAGCAGAGAATACCAGAAGGATGTTTAACTATGCTTTATTGACTACGTGAAGGTTTTCGATTGTGTGGATCATGACAAACTATGGACAACATTGAGAAGTATGAGCATTCCAGAACACTTAATTGTACTTCTGAGAAATCTGTACCTGAACCAAGAGGCAGTTGTTCGAACAGAGCATGGGAACACTGAATGTT